>NC_045786.1:61215615-61526330 GCF_009873245.2 Balaenoptera musculus
GAGTTCAAGGATGGTGCTAAGAGTTGGAAGGAGCACGGAAAAAAATTATGTTGGTGGGTCAGATGACAGCAAGCAAGATGGGCAGGGTGGTATATCTGCATGGAAAGAACTTCAAAGGAGCAGATCTTTGCAGAGGAGGGAGTAGGGAAACCATAAGGAAGTTCAAAGTCAACTCTATTAACACTACTATCATCTTCACTGGCATCCTTCCAAAGACAATGAACCACACCAAAACAAACAAATCAACCAACCAACCAACCCACCCACCCAGGAAAGCCTTTCAATTGGGAATGCTTTATTACAGGTCTTGCCACCAGGAGGCACTATCAATACTGGAAAGCCAGACCTCCAAGCAGTTCCTGGAAGCCAGGAAAATGTGTCTCAGCCTGACCACTGAGGACCCCTAAGGGCTCTTATGAGATATTACAAGGAGCTCAGCCATCCTCCCGCATAGCTGCACTTACCTGTAGAGAGATTTTTAAGTGCATGTAAACCTTAAAAAAGAGAAAAAATTTAAAGAAGTTACTGAGTTATTGGAGGTTTTGGTTTTCCCCTAAAAGGGCGTCTAAAAGTACAGCTACTAGCACATGGGATTTGAGGACATTTTCTTCTAGGCAAAAAGATTCCTCATAACTGCAGGTTTTGAGAGTTGATGGTAACATTGTACTTAAAATTTTCGTCCTGAATCACTTTTTGTAAGAAGCATGACATAGTGGGAAGAGCACAGGGCTGGAGTTAAAGTTGCAGCAGCAGCAATAGTATTTATTATCATTATCATCAACATTTGAGTATCTACATGAAACAGAAACTCATCTAAACATTGTACAAAAATTTACTCATTTATTGCTCTGATAATCTTATGAGTTGAGTATGTACTATCATTAGCATCATTTGACAGATAAATAGGATCCAGAGAGACAGGTCACTTGTCCAAGCCACAGCTAGTAGATGGTGGTGGTAGTAGTGGGATGGAGTTGAATTTCATCTTTCCCCTAACCAGAATAGTACAAGTTATGCAGGAGAAAACATCTCTGAATCTCAGTAGCTTAAGTCAACAGACACTACCTATTGTACATGGGTTGGCTGGAGGCCTGGGCTTATCGTGCTAACTTGGGGACCCAGGCGGACATAAGCTTCATTTTGACACATGCCAGTGATCATGATCACTGATCACCATGCAGGGAAAAGAGTATGCTATGGTGTCTGCAACTGAAAGGAAATGCTTCTGCTTGAAAATGATGCATGTCACTTTTCACTGGCCTGGTGGAAGCAAGTCACATGCCACTCCCAACTTCAAGAGGACAAGGAAAGGCACTCCTGCCGTGAGCCTAGAAGGAGGCAAATCAAATTTTTTGGTATTAATGATTACCAAAACCATTCAGACCCTGGGTAATTTATGCCTCTCTCAGCCTCAGTTTCCCTACCCACTAAATGAGCACAATCATTTTGTAAGGATTCCTTGTTGTAAGGACTCCTAATCAAATGGGGATTTTGATGATGAGGCAGGATGGCTGCATCCAACTGAAGCTTCCATCAGCTGAAAATCTTGGTCCCACCACAGGCAGCCCTGCAGCCCTCCATCCAGAGCTGTCTGCAGACTGGCCTTTGTCCAAAGATACATGCCAACCTTTTTGTCACTCACACACCTGAAGTCTTGAAGGATATAGTTTCATTTCAATCAACAACATGCCATAGTTGTAGCTTGCTAGAAAGCTCAGTCTGGAACCATCAGCTATCTGGTTCATGTTGAAAGCTTCAGTCCACTTTGGCTTGAGAGTGTGAGGGTCATGGTGAATGCTCCTTCTTCTAGGTTCTTCAAGTTTTCCCTTCGAATTGAGTCAGGTCACCAGAACTGCTTACTTGATTCCTCTCAGTTTCACTCCACAGACACTCCCCAAGATGTCTGTTCTGAGTCAGGTATGAGCTAAGCCACAGAAATCCTTTGCCAACCAAGGATTGACAGCGCTCAGGGTAGTACCAAAAATACCCTGAAAAAGGGCATTTCCCAAACTTCCATGAAAACAGTTGTGACCACATTGCCAGAGCACTCGGCTGGCTCCTTTCCTATGGGTCGTTTTGCTATTTGAGGCCGTATTTGTCCTCTTCCTCCCTCCTCTGATAAACTAGGCTGTGAACTTCGTGAGAGTGGGGACCACTTTTTCATGCAGGTTTCACATCGGATGTGAAAACCTGGTACACAGTAGGTACTCAATGAATGTTCGCTGCACAAAAATGCTTCTGAAGATTCTTCATATAAGTTAATACAAGATTACTTCCTTGTAGAATTTAGTGCCTAAATTGTCTAACTAACAATTAGTCTAGTTGAAATTCAGGCCTGAGATACTAAGTAGCTAAAATAAGGCCAAAATGGGGGAGGGGGAATAGAAGGGCGAGGAAAAGGAGGACGTTCCACGCTGAGGGGGCAGATGTAGAGGCAGTAAAGCACAAGGTAATACCAGGCACGGGGAGTGCATCATTTAGCCTAGAAGGTTAATACACGGGGTTAAAATGGGAGGCTGAAGCCAGATGCCAGTAGAGGGTCTAAGGTCAAAGTCCAGAAGGAAGAAACAGCAGGACTTTGATAGGGAACAATTAGAGGAAGGCTTAAAAGGGTCGGCGTTGCATTAAATTTTGCAGCCAAGAGCTCCAACAACTGAAAGGCAGGATGGGCGGAGAAATGTATTCCCAAAGCTTCCTCTTATGTGCGCTCCCCGCATTCACAGAGGAATAAACAGACCGCAGACTTCTCCGTTCCCCAGGGCCGAGAAGAAGAGCTCCGCCTCTCCCCGTCACGTGGCCAGACGCTCCCCCGGCACGTGACCTATCTCGCGCTAGGCCAATCAGCCTCTGCAGGGGCGGGAACGCGGAGTCCGAGGGGCAGGAGGATCGATTGAGACCGCCTCTTCTCGCGAGCCTTGACGCCGTTGCTCCTCAGCCGCCCACGGCCGGGAGCGAAGGTCTCGCGAGGCTTGGGCGCTGCGGCGGTAGGAGGAGGACGGGGAAGGACGGAGCTGAGCCACGGCTACCTCCCTCGCTCTCTCCCTCGCGCGCTCGCCCGCCCCCTCCCTCCCTCCCCTCCCTTCCCCGGCCCCGGCTCCGGCCTCGGCCCGTTCGCTGTTCGGTCTTCTGCAGGGAGAATGTCGGGCTCGTCGCTCCCCAGCGCCCTGGCCCTCTCGCTGTTGCTGGTCTCTGGCTCCCTCTTCCCAGGGCCAGGCGCCGCTCAGAACGGTAAGCGGGGCGCCGGGGGCGGGCCGGGCGGGGGCTGAGGGAAGCTGGCGGCCGGAGAGGGCCATTCGGGGTCCGAGGAGGTGGTGGAGCCAGGGGAGGGGGGCCGGCGGTCGGAGTGTGGGGGGCTGCGGGCCCGAGAGGAGCAGATGCCGGTCGGGAGTTCGAAGAGGCGCGGGTGTGAGAACCGGAGGCGCCTATCCGAGAGGTGGGGGCGTCCGATAAGAGCCTGAGGTGTTGTTGACTTAGAGGCTCCACGTCGTGGGGCTTGTCGCTCCGAGTCGGGGAGGGGACCCCGAGGAAGCCGACGTGAGGAGCTGGCGTAGCGGGGGCGGCGAGGAGGGGGCGCAGCGTTTAAAGGCGGCACAAGACAGGCATTTGTGTTTAAGGTGACGGAGAGTGGTGTCAGGCTCCCCAAGAGAACACTGGGGTCCCTGGGGTCGTCCAGGGTTCTACTGGGGCCCCGTAAGACTGGTGATATCCTTAAAAAATAAGAGAGACGTGGGGGGAAGGGAGTACTGAAGAATACTGAACAGAGTACTAGAGCCTTAAGGAGGGGGTAAAGAATCAGGGAGCCTTGGCTGTGGAGGTGGAGGGAAGGTGGGTGGAAAGCCAAGATAGTGGGTTGACTGCAGTAGGGGATCTGGAAAGAGGAGCAGCGGTGGCTCTAAACGAGATGGGGGAAGAGAACTGGGTTTACTAAGGAGGGTGGAGTGTTGGGCATTCCAGGGTAGTGATTGGGAGAGCAAAAAGGAGTTTCTAAATAAGGAGAGGAGAAAGGAGCAGAGGATGGGGAGAAAAGGTTGAAACTGAGGTAGGGGCGAATTATTTATTATAGAAATAAGGGTTTCTGGCTATAGAGATGGGGGTGGGGGAAGACAGAAAATAAGGGAAGGGAGTAAAATGCAGGAAGCCGGGGGTGTAATGTTGGTTTGCAGTGTGGAGGATATATTAGGGAAGGGAGGAGCTGAGTTTTGGCAAGTGCTGTTTGATATTGGTTGGGGCCTTTGGGAAGGCAGGGACACGCAGCTGAAACTGCAGTGGTGGGATTGAGAGCAGTCACTGGAGAGAGAGAGAGATGGAGGAAGTAGGTTTTTAAGATCGAAAAGTTTCAAGACAGAAGAGACATTATTTCTGAGGAACATAAAAGTAGTCCCTGGGATGTGTGCAGGGTACAGTGGAAAGGAGAGAATTGGGTTTTGAACTGAAGCTCTTTAGAGAAGATGGAGAAATGGTGGGGAAGCATGGTGAGGGGGTATCTAGACAAAAAAAGATTCCGATTGTTAAAGGTATGTGTTACAATTCAGCTGCTGAATTGATCTTTCAGAGATGAGATGAGAAGTATTGTGAACCCGTTTCTGCTCTTGTGGAAACAACCTTTAAGAGGTTTAATAGGAAAAAATTTATGAGGGTGAACTCATACATGACTGTACTGAAGAGTGAACTATAAATTCTTTTGTTAATTCTTCGGTGTTTCTTTGTTGTTATGCTAGAACAATTTAAAATTACTCTTGCAATAGCTGAAATTAAAATGGCTTTCATTAAAAAAAAAAAGAGCGAATGGAGTTAAGCATTCTAAGGAGAATCTAGGCTTAAAATGCTGAAGATTACAGTGAAAATATATCAGTAAAGATCGAAAAAGCATCAGTTAAATGTAAGTGTTTGTCATACCAAATTGTATAAATAAAATCTTATGTATGCTTCATGGCCTTGAATTATCACTGCAGGGGTCAGGAAGGAAACATTTTTCTGTCTCTAGCATTGAATATACGAAGCATATTGGGTATTTTCCCTATTTTCCTCCCAAGCATGAGGCCACTAAGGAAGGCAAGGTAGAGTTATTTTGATTTGTCTTACCAGTTTTTAGTCTGTGTTAACAATATGACTTAAGCCTAATACTAATTTCAGCTATTCAATTTGTGTAAAAAGCAAGGTTTCATTTGGCACAGTAGGTGAGAGATTTTTGATCTTAACATGTTTAATCTCTGTGCTGGCATAGCTTCTTCAAAAATTTATAATACGGTGAAATTGTAGTTTCTTAGCAACTAAAGCAAGGTTTTTGGATGGGCCTACAAAGACTCATCTGGCTATTCTCAGTGATATGTGTTCTAAATACAGCATAGTGCAGCCTTTTCCTTGAAATGAGCTTGAATTCAGTCACATGACATGACTGGTGAGGTGAAGCTGAGCTTGTAATTGACCCAAATGAATGTAAATTTAATTCAAGGAAGAAATGGCTATTTTTTTGAGTTTGAGTCCATGTAGGTAAGGATGCCATTTTATAGCTTTTTATAGCATGTCTGTAAGATTAAAGCTTTCAATTGGTAATAGCTCTACAATCGTCTGACCTCATGTCATGGAGTTTGTATTTTCTTATAGTGTTTTTCAGAAATGGATACTATGCTCTGGATGATCTTGAAAAGTTGGATTATCTATTTAAAATGATGACTTTTTAAAAAACGTCCCCAAACCGAAGTATTTCTGGATTGAGTATGTGGTAGTTTAGACTGAGTATAGATGTTTTTCGTTATATTTGGACTAGATGACTCAAGGTCTCTTCTAGCTGTGACCCATTACCATAGAGATTCAGGATTTCTCATTCAGATAGAACTTGTTTCCCATCCAAATAGTTAGACTTGTAGGACCATAGTTTCAAGTAAAATCCTATTTAACGTGTCATTTTAAAGGAAGAAACCTGTCCTAAAATATAACCTTCCTGGTAAGACTTTGAAAGCTTTTGACTGAAATTAAAATTGAATAAGTGTAAACTAGACAGTATTATATGATGATCAAGAGCACAGACTTTGGATCCTGATAGACCTGGGTTTGAGTCCCATCTCTTGGTAAGCTGAATGACCTTGAGTAAGATGCTTAATACTTCCAAGTCTCAGTTTTATCATCTGTAAAATGGGGTTTATAATAATGCCAATCCCCTAGGGATGATGTGAGAATTAAATGAGACAATGACCATAAAGCACTTAGGTTTCTGCCTGGCATATAGTGAGTCTCAGTAGGGAGTAAATTTTCACTATATGTAACACTTGTTACTATATGTAACATATGTTACTATATGTAACATATGCTACATTACTATATGTAGCATAACAATACTATATGTACTAAATGTTTACTATAGTGAGTAAATGTTATCTATTGCTATTATTATCCTTTAAAAATACCATTATTAATTATTTTTCTTCATGTATATATCAAGCATTTAATTGTTAATGCTGCTCACTGTCATCTTGAAAAAAGTTAAGTAGGCCATTTGAAGGCCCCAGATTTGTGCTTTTTGCTCATGTAACCTTTTTATAAAAGTGACCAGCTGTGCTGCCTCTGCAATTGTAGATTCTGGTGAGGAAGTTCATACTTCCATTTCATTGTCTGGGAGATTTCATGGTTTTCTTTCTCTTTCAGTGAACTAAATATCTTTTCATGGCTAGGTAGCACCTTTTCATAGCATCTCATTGTTGTGATTAAGAGAAATAGAATGTAGTGCCTGGCACACAGTGAAGTGTTGGAGATGTTAACTGATGAATGAATGTGGAGTGTAAAAATATAATATATTCATACTGAAAATATAAAAATAGACAACACTGTTTAGGGGGAGAAGATGAGTCGAATAATCTAAAATGAGTTTATTAATGATCTAAATTTTAAGAAACCATTTTGCTTGGGTGATACTAGATAGTTGTGAACATTGTGCTTTGTAACAGTGCCAGTATTTGCATTAGATGATTCATGAATCTTTTTCTTTTCTGTCAAGTGCTGTTTGCTTCAGTGGTTTGGCAGTTTCTCTCCCTGAGTATGTTTTTAGACGTTTGCTATTGATAGTGCATCTCTCCTTTGGGTGAACTAAAATGAGCAGTGGAAGACGTGTTATCTATAGCAACTGTGGCACAAATGACATGCCAAATATCAGGCAGCAAATCTTAACATAATAGTCCAAATAAGATTTTAAATGACCAGAAGAAACTATTTGCCTTGGAATTTATTAACATTTCCTAAGGAGATCATAAGCCTCCAGACTCTCAGGCAACTGACAACAGTGTCACTACTGATGTAATGAAGCACCCAGGCATGAGAAATTGGTCAGGGGACCAGGGTGGTAAGGCCATGTTACAACATCAGGATCTGTTCCTGGGCTCTAGTCTTTGTTTTTCAAGATTTCTGGATCCAAATTAGAAAAAGAGGCAGGTAGGTTTTTGTGTTGTCAGACGTAACAGAGCTTAACGTGTTAGTATACCAAGGTTTAAAACAATAAAAGGCAATAAAAGCCTTTATATGTAAATGTACCCTACAGTCCAAAGATTTACCATAAATTAAAGTTGAAGTTCATTACAGGTCTGACTTTGTGTGAGTTATACAGATTCTCATGAAAAATTAGACTGTTTTGTCTTGAAGGAATCCCTTGATTTTTCTCATTAATAGAGTTTTGATGTGAAACATTTTCTCCTCCTGTGGAATATACCTTTAGACATTAATAAAAGACAAAATGTAATTGTATTGTCTTTATTTTTATTTTTTTAATAAAAGTAAATATTTAACTGGGCCTGCAGAGATGATCAGATATGACTAGAAAAGTGCTCTGTCAATTTGGACATTGTTTTTCATTTATTTAGTTTGAGCGACTTTTTCAAAGTAAGATGTTTTTTCATATTTAGAATCTGAAATTTTGCTGGGTCTATGTAAAGGTGTTTTTTCAAGACAATTTGGGAAGGAGATAAGGTGTTAATATCTATACAAATGAAGCATGTAGGAAAATAATGAATGAGACTCTTGTGGATATCACACAGGAGATGTTCAATAAAAGCTTGAATAAAATTATGCAAAGAAATTTTGGAAGAAGTGAATTGTGTGAAAAAATTTCTGAGGCATTCTATTCAGTTTGTTTACAGTGAGCACAGTCTGGACAGGGTCAGAAGTAGAGAATGAAGTTCTAAGAGAAAAGACAGAAGAAAGGCTATAGTAATAGTACAAGGAGAAAAACAGGAGGCAAGAATGAGGAATGAATCTTCCTTTGACAAGCATCTGGAAAAATAGAATCTGTTAGAAAGAATAAATAGACCAGGGTCCTCTAAAGTAAATCCGAACATCAAAATTAAAATATGTAATGATGCAAAATCACCACCTGTGAACAGTTGGCCTTGCTTTCAGTGTTCCTCTTTAAACAAAACACTGTCATTTTACATGAATTTTTGTAAATGCCATTGATGATATGGAGCTTAATTTTAAGCACCTTAGATAATGCATTTTTAAATTGTGAGGTTCTTGTGGATTTTTTTCCCCCGGAATTCCTAATTTTAGTTGGTAGGGATTAGCGTTGTGAAAGCAGGAAACTTCTCCAGTAAAACTAGTTGAATATAAACTGTTGCATTTTATAGGCTTATATATATAGAAGTAAACTTCTCACTGAATTTAAAGTAAAATATTGTACTGATGCTATGTAAAAACATTATTCCAAAAGGTATTGATGTTTACATTAAAAAATTGAATACACAAGTAAATTGTATGTTTTTCAGGTTTATTCAAGAGTCAGGATTTGTACAATTCCAGTTTACTATGTTGTCTAAAATTGAAAGTAGGCCTAATTTTTTTTGTTGTTGCTTGCTTTTGTGTGTGTGCAAAAATAGACATTTATTAATCAAACTTAATTAACTTGAGATTACTTTTTCGTTATCGTTGAGAACTTTTAATTGGTCTGTGTGGAAACGGGAGTTTACTAGTTACTTAAAGATTCCCCTAGGTATCTACATTTATTTGCATACAGTAAGTTAGTGGTAGATTTATTTGATGTTCCTCACACATCTACTGTTTTTTTTGTTTCTTGTTTTCGTTGTGTTTCAAATTTTAAAAACCTAGTCTTATCTCTTCATTAAAGCTGTGGCCGGCTTTGATGGAAACATATTGTGTTAAGTTCCTTGTACTAAAAAGTACTGAATGGTATTCTTTTGCATTTCTGGAAACAATTATAGAATGTTTTAAGACTAACCTTCTTTCTAAATAATCTTATTTACTGGAACCTTATGGTATATGCTTTATGGTTTTTTCCAGAAGTATGTCAATTTGGATATGCTTTGCTTCCCTTTGCTTTGTCTTGATTTATATCATTGTTACACCTAAGTATTGCTTCAAATTGACTAGACAGTGAAATATAATGAGATGATTTGAGATCACTCGGAAGGTGTCAGGATTCGATATATTATGTAAGGCTCTATTATTAGAAAACATAAAGTTCCAAATTGCACCCATAGTTTTAATACTATCCAAATGTATACTCACATTCTAGAAGTGATTAAATATAAAATACAAGACAAAATGTCAAGTCCTTTCTGACAGAATACTGACAAGGCAAAATGTTCCATATGCAGTAAGATACATTTTAAAAAAAGAGAGTGTGCTTGCATATATAAATTATGTCATCTGTTCTTCTTTTCTTCCTGATGATAGTATTTGTAAACCACTAGACTACATGATGTGTAAATTCCCTTCCAGTTCTAAAATTACACAGTGCTATGGACCTTACAGTTTAGGTACTGCTTCTAATGGTTAAAAGGCCTAGAGAGAGAATACTTTGTTTTAATAAATTTTTCGAAACTAACTTTTTGGAATTAAGGAAAATTGACTTTGAGGGCATGCACTGTTTTGAAATCCAACTGCCTGTAAACCTACTTCACACAACACTTGTAGTTCATGTTTCAAAGAAGGCAGAATGGTGTCTGTTATAGAGATCGCATATTAAGCTTGCTAGGAAAATTGCCAGTGTGAATTAAACAATTAAGGGATGAAAATCACTGCCAGGTAGGTAGATACTTTGTGTTCTCTTTGTTGGTTGAAAAGTAGTTGACTGTTGAAGAGGTAGTGAAGCACACTTAACTAATTGTATTTTTATGTTATCCTTTGAGGAGTTTTGCTTTCTGTTTATGAATTAATTTCTCCTGTCCCTATGCATTTGTTAAAGACCTTTAAACCTGTCCATTATAGTTGAACAGGGCAACCCACGTGTTACCTGAATTAAATCTGAGCAAGTTTGTAGATTGATATTCCTTAGAAACAGAGTGTCAAAGTCTCAGTTTATAAATTTATTTGTTATACTACCTTATTGGGTAGGTCCATTTCCTATTTTTTCTTTTTTACATTTTGTTAGAATTTCAAACATTAGAAAGTAGAATGAATAATGTAAAAACTCCCATATAATCATGTAGTGTCAACAGTTATTAGGCACATCCTTGCTGCTTATTAATTTAAAAATAACCTGAAAAATTAACATTACAAACTAAAATTTTCTAGGTGCTGAAATGTAGTTAGGGATTAACTTACATTAGTAAAATAGAAATAATTTGGTTCATATGTAATTATGTTGTAATGACTTTAAAAATATAAAAGCCCTTTAGCAAAAGGCTTTCAAACTTTTGTCTTGACCCAGATAAAGAAATAGACTTTATTTGTGACTAAGTATATGCAGAAATATGTAACGTTTTGTGAAATAATACCTTTCCTTACTCTAATGTATTTGAAGGAAACCATTGTGACCTTCTAAATTGATTTCGTAATTCATTAACAGGCTATGAGACTCATGTTTGAAAAACAGAGCATTTTCAAGTATGGAGTAGTTTTGTTTTATTTTTATATACTATGTAGTCTGAAGCAATATGATGGTTTTTGTAAACATAAGGACTTGAACGAGGCATTTATCAGTAATATCAACATGTACTGTTATTAGTCATCATTAGTAAAGAAAATATAGCATTGTTTAATTAATATGTTACCCATTACTTATACAATATTGATTCCCCCTCTCCATTTGAATTTCAGAAAAAGGGAAAGCTACAATAATTTGAATATCATAATCAAAGCACAAGTTTCCCAGTATGTTTAGTTGTCCTTTCTTTTAAATTAGCGCTTATAGTCATTATTCCCTAGCCCTACCTTTGAGTTATTGCTTGAGTACAGGACTGGGAGCACTACAATTTATTCTGAGCTGAATGCTTACTCTGATGCTGTGTCTGAGGCACATTTCTGGTGAGTACAGAATAACTTGAACACTGGCCAAGGGAAGAGACAGAAAGCAGAACCATCACTGAAGAGTCATTTGCCTTTCCTGTTTAAGATCCTAGAGTAGCAAGTTTATTTTCTTATTTTTAGACATTGCTTCTTGAAGGAAAAAAAGGCAAGATGTCCTGTACTGTGTTGGCAACTATCTGTGAAATAATTTTCAATCCATAGATTGAATGAATATGTTAAATTTAATTTAAGATTTTTTGATTATACAAGTTTAACAGGTTGGAAACCATTGTGGAGCACCTGGAAAAAATAGCTAAGCAGCTCCAGCATGGAAATTAATATCGTTTATGCTGAATCTCAAATAATTCATCAAGGAAGATGAAATAAATGGCCTTAATGCAAACCAGGAAGCTGGAAAAGAGCAAGTGTAAAGAGGTTTCAGATAACTTGCAGTGAACTGTCATTGAATTACCCTTAGACAAAGAAGATAGTGATCACATATCAAAATTATGGTTTCCATTTTCTTACTAGGATTGAACTCGAAATAATTACTAACACTTTCCAACCACATTTAGGAAAAGATGCAGATAGTTCTACATTGATGGTAGCATGAGACTTAGGAGAAAAGCCTGAAGGAGCTAAAATTAGGAAAAGGGAGCACTAGGGGGATGTGATTATCTATTAATACCTTCAAGGTAGCAGTGTAAATGAAGTAAGGGAATTAGGCAGTCTCCAAAGATGGATGGGCTGTATCAAAGAGCAGTGGCCTAGACCACTGGGAAGAAAAGCATAGGTTTAGTATTAAAAAGGTGATTTAAATGAAACTAGTAGAAGAATAGAGTTATTTGCAGTCACTCATAGTTAGAGCCATTGTAAGTAGGGCAAAGAGCTGGTTGACAGGGACCTCATAAAACAAGATAGTATCTCTTTCTGTTATATCTGTTACTTGTTTAGGAGCTCAAGAGGAGAAAAAAACCTTTATGGGAATGAATAGGAAATGAGATGGGCTTTCCAGAAGTTTTTTTTTTTTTTGGCTACGCCACTCAGCTTTGCGGGATCTTAGTTCCCTGGCCAGGGATTGAACCCAGGCCTTCAGCAGTGAAAGTGCAGAGTCCTAACCACTGGACTGCCAGGGAATTCCTGTTCCAGAAGTTTTTAAGGATCAGAAATTAGTTTGTTTCTAACTCTAAATTTCTATGATTATGAATTCAAGAAAAATGGTAGATTAACTTTGGAATCCATTAAAGTAGCTTTTAAGACCTGCCTGTAATACTTTAAACAGGATTCTGTTTATTGTAAACTTCATAAGCAACTTTTTTGTTTAGTTATCAAAAATCTACACTGAAATTTTTCCAATCTCTGTTTCACACACGGAAGCATAAGCTTTGTAAGAGTTCATTCACTAGGCTGGATGGAACCTAGTAAAAGTTTAACCTTTGGCTCTTAGAAATTAGACTTTTCTTTTGTGTGGTAAATTTTAGCTATTAAGAAAGGCTTATCATCAGGAAATGAGCACTTCCAGACTAACTCTTAAGGCTTCTCAGTCAGAATACTGCTGTGACAGAAGCCCCAGCCTGTTTTATGAGTGGAGCTGGTGCTGCAATACTTTGGTAGAGATGGGAGCTCACTTTAATTAGCTCGAAGACTGTCGGGTTGCTAGGTAAAATGCAGGACACCCAGTTATATTTGAATTTCAGATAAACAACGAAGAATTTTTATTTCGTACATCTGGTGATCCTAGAAGACTGTCTTTTTTGCTGTTTTGACCTTCCATTTAGAACTTAACAAAGAGTCTTGTAATTTGGTGAGTTTTTGTGTATTAAAAGAAACCTTTAAAAAGTAGATTTAATATGAGCAAAATCATGTTATATTGCAAATTTTGTATGAGTAAGTGTAGTTTAGGGTAGTATTATTTTATTCTGGTTACATCACATTTCTATATGCTTTTTTTTTTTTCAATTCTGCTACCTTACCTTTGACAGAGTAAGTTTTTCATTTATTCTCTAAAAATTAAAGCTATTTTCAAGAAGGGTGTGAGGAGAGGGCCTCAGGCTGTTTTTTGTTTTTTTTTTTAGCAATTCCCCTTTTCTCTCCTTACCTAAAATATTTTAAAATTTAGGGCACTATTGCCTGAGGGTATATGATAGAGATGTTTCTGGGGCTATTGGTTCAAGGATTGTCCTTTTTCAGTTTTTGCTTAGGGGCTTGGAACATATTTGCATTCTTGTCTTGAAAGAAGAAAAGGAATGAACGAAGATGTGACTGACCACACCCTTTTCTTCCTAGTGGGTTCAGAATAATTTTAACTTGCTTAATTATAACCACCCGATTTAGAGAGCCAGGGAAAGTGAATGAGGGATGTAATTTCTTTATTGTTAAATTTCAGTACTAAGAAAAAATCATGGTTTCATGAGATTTATTGTAAGGTCTTTGATCAGAGGTACGTCATTGTGTCAGTCATTCAGTATAAGAGATCTACCTTCTTTTGGTGTGGACTGGGGTGAGGTGGCTATAAAAATAATAAGAAATGAACAGTGTAATAGGCTCCAGGGTGAATGATATTAAGTAACATAAAGCATAATCATAACTATACTTAAACATATTTATTTGAAATATATTTAAGGCAGTTTTAAGAAGTATTAAAAATAACTCATGGTTTTTATGAAACTAGAAAATTAGTATAGTTTAAATTTGATGCCTAAACTGAGTTGGAGACAATAGTACTGGATAAGTAAATTGATACAGTCTGTTACCCTTGTAAATGTAAAATGTAAATAAAAACTATGTTCAAAAGGTCGTTTTGTGGGGCAATGTAGTTGCATGGAGAGAGCGCTGGATTTGGCAGTAGCCTTGAATTCTGTTTCTATTTCAGTTCCTATGGTTTTTCTTTTTTAAATTAGTATAATACTTAATCTGTAGGGTTTTTATGAGATTAGATGATAATGTATGGAAAGTGCTTTATAAACTGCTTTACTGTAGAGTGGCATGTATGTATAACTTTGAATTATAGGGCCTGGTACTTATAAAGTGTTTACTTTTAATAGGTTAACTACAACTCTTGTAGTTCATAGGAAAGTGAAGAGGAAAATAAAGTTCTAGTGAGAAGGGCAAGATTATTTCAGGGTTGGTTTTATGACTATATCATATCATAACATGTGCATTTTAGATGGTTGTTACCAGACTAGCCTTTTCACTGAATTATCTCCCTCTACTAGGGAAGGTCAATATTGAATTTTTTATAATCTTTGTTACGTACCTCCCAGTACTGTTCTCAAGTTAAACCTAGTTACAGGGGCACCGTGTTACCCTTCATCCTCCTTCTCTCCCTCTCCCAGGTGTGTGACAGAAAGCAATGTCAGGTATCTTTCTTGTACCCTCTCTTTATAACACATTTTTGTAACTCGCTTTTGCTATCCTGAAGTGAAATTCATAGGTGTTTTAACATACATACACATTATTAAGAAAATATATATAATCCCTTGAATGTAATATAAAGGAGAAAATAACTTGGTAAAATATTTATTCAGTAGTTCAGTCTAAATGCTCAGGCATGAGCACAGGAAGACAATGAAGTAGTCTGCTGTTTTTGTCCATATGTAGAAAAACCAGGAATGTGACAGCTACAAGTGCAGACTTAGTTGTGCTGTAATAGTGACTCAGATATCACAGGTGGCATTGCTGTTGATAATGTGATTTTCTGAAAAGGTGAACAACTCTTGGTAAAGTTCCAAATGAAGCAAAAGAACAATCTATCCTCACTTTACATAGTAACTGCATTCCTGGAAAGTTGAATGATGATTAAAACCATGCAAGAATACTTTGTGGTGTATTTAAAACAGAGTTAGGTTCTAGGCTCAGACCAAGTTTTCATCTTGAATGTCATTTGAAAGTTGTGTAGGAAGAGGGACAATTCTTTGTTGTGCAAGACTTTTCCTACTTTGTGGGATACTGAAGAACCCTGGTCCCAGCCCACTAAAGGCTGGTAATGCTATCCCAATCATTGTGTTAACCAAAAATATACCCACAAATTTTCAGAATGCTCCATAAAAGTCAGAGCAGCCCCTGTTGAGAATATCTCCATTTTGTGTCTGCACTTGTAAGTATCCTCTGATAAAGGATTACAGCACCTAGTTCCCAGGACAACCCCTGGTCAAAGCCACACCTCTTTTAGGAATGGACAGGCAAGGAGAGCAGCTGTTCACTTGTTTTTATTCTTTTTGTTGACATGCATTAAAGCAGGGATTGCAAACTAGTTTACCATAGGAGCTAGGCAAGTACCATTTGCTAAAGTGGAGAATATAACGCGTGCTTTGACTGAAAACACTGAAAGCTGGGCTTTTAAAAATACTGTGCTGGTCAAATAAAACTGTCAGTGGGCCCGCATTTTGTGTGCTCTTCACCAAAGAATTATGGTATGGATTTTGAAGCCTAAGAGATTGGATTGGAGTCTTGATTTTTGCCAAGCCTCTTACTCTGTTTCCTCATCTGTTTATTTGGAATAATACACACCTTCACAGGTTAGAATGAGATTGCATGCGTAAATGAACTAGCATGATAGCTGACACAAGATGCATGTTTGATAAGATTTTCTCTCTGCCACTAATATCCTTTCAGTTATCTTGGTTTACTTTTTAATCTGTTTGAAAGCTAGCTATGCCTTATAGTGAAATGGTTATGAAATTTGGAATCTCTAATATGCGGGATATTAGTTGCTTCTTAATTTTAACAGAAACAAGGAAGTAATTAAAATGAAATTTTTAGGTTAACGCACAACCTACCTACCACTTAAGGTATTTGGAGCCTGATCATTTTAAGCTATTTGGAGCCTGACGCTTGTAACACTAAATGTACGGATTCCAAACTATTTCAGAAGAATAGCCTCCTTAGTCTTTGAGGTTAGCTTTCAATCTTAGCAGAGCAGTGATCTTTATTTAGCATATTTATTTATTTTTGAAGTAATGTTGGAGCAGATAATTTTGCTAGTACTGCAGTACTTTATCGCATCTTCAAAATTAGATTATGCTATAGAAGTGACTTTTTTAAAAATTAATTTATTTATTTTTGGCTGTTTTGGGTCTTCGTTTCTGTGCTAGGGCTTTCTCTAGTTGCGGTGAGCGGGGGCCGCTCTTCATCGCGGTGCGCGGGCCTCTCACTATTGCGGCCTCTCTTGTTGCGGAGCACAGGCTCAGTAGTTGTGGCTCACGGGCCTAGTTGCTCCGCGGCATGTGGGATCTTCCCAGACCAGGGCTCGAACCCATGTCCCCTGCATTGGCAGGCAGACTCTCAACCACTGCGCCACCAGGGAAGCCCAGAAGTGACATATTTTTATAGTTGTTACTTGAGTTAGAAATTTAGCAACATGATTTTTACTAGGAAACTCTGGTATATGATTTTCTTTCAATTGCCCAGTGAATGTTTTGAAAGCTTTACGTTTTCTTGGTTCGTGTAAAATGCTTTAGAGGCATATACATCTTGTTGTACATCTTGTTTTCGTACTTTAGCAGCAGAAACTGTTTTCTTAACTTTCATTTTTCTTTAGTAATTAGCACAATTGATCTAAATGGTTAAAGCAATACCTGTGCTTTATTTCTTTGTTCCTATTCTCAGATTCTGTTATTCATCTTTGTTTTCCTCCACAATATGATTTTGAGCCCTGTGTTTTGGTGATATGTATATATTATTTTTGTACGGTCTAACCCCCCACCCCCAGTTTCTCCTATCTCAACTTTAGTGTCTTCTTACCCATATTTACTTGGTCCTATCCTTTCTGGTATCTTCAGTTGTTTCTAGATAAACATTTGGCACTTTTAAATTCTTTGTCCTGTTTTATTTGAATCCTTTTGAGGGGCAGAGAGGTAGCAAATTCTATTATACTTCTAATAGACAAAATTTAGCTTAATTGACTGATATTTTTGAGCTCGTGTGTTTGCATATTATGACTTCTGGGTATTTTTGCTTTTCCTAGTAGCTGTTTAATGGTTTTTTTTATATGGAGATTTTTCTAACGTGCTTTTTAAATATTTTAATCCCCACAGGGTCATAATGTCCATATTTCTCAGAAGCAGCTTAGCTAGCCTTCGAGGCCTAGTTACAAAGGAAGTTAATTCCTGAAGGAACTGAGGACATCAAGGCAGAAAGAATTCCAGGCAGGCAGCTAGTAATGAATATTGATTGTGAACTGTGAGGTACTTGGTGTGGGCTGGTAAATTTTAGTGCTTTAGATGTAACCCTGCAAGGCTACCTCTTACTGTGGAGTGCACATGAAACATTCTGAAATGTATGCCCATGGAGGATATAATTTGCTACTCCGTGGCAGGTAGACATTAAAATTCACTTACGGGGTGGGGGTAGTGTTAGGGGTAATCAGATTTTACAGCTGTAGGATGAAAGGGCAAACTTTGATAAGCATTAAAGAAAAAAAACCCCATTAGAGTATACAGAGTAGTAGTTATTAACTCTAGGAACAGCATTAAGCTATAGTGAAAACTGCTCAGAAATAGCCAGAAGTACGAGCTTGTTGGCATTTGTATTTCAGTAAAAGGTATGTATATTTTACCAGCTATTTAAAGTCAGAATGGGAAAGAATTTGAGTGGAATGTGTTTTTAGTAGTGTCTGAAGAGTGTCACCTTACCATTCTGCAACACTATCCATTTGTCACTGAAAAAGCTCAAGAACTGTATTGAGTCTTAAACTCTCAAAATACACCATTGGAAAAACTTGACAGGCCCAGTAGTACCAGGTGAGCCTGAGGTAACCAGATATATAAACTTGTCAGCTATCTCTGCCTAGAATTTAATGAAGTTTTCATCAGGTTGAACTTTCAAAGAATAAATATAGCTAACTACAGGAGGCAGTATTAGCAGGCAGAGGGGATGACTCTTCCTGCCTTGGATAGTGATTAAACAACATTTTGACATGGAATTATTTAATTTAAAATTTTGAAAAAGAAGGAAAGTTACTGGATTTTAAAAAATTAGGAAAGGACTTGCTTAACATGATAATTTCAAATTATACTTAGGTGTTTTAAGTAAAATATTAAAGTTCCCCCTTTTACCCCTGAATTCCCACTCCTCAGAATAAGCACTGTCAGTAGTTTGTTGTGTATCTTTTCAAAGCTTGTTCTTTGTAGACATGTCATTTACAGGCTGTAATGCTCTAGTAGTATTAATTATGTTATAATTCATCGTGGTATTTATAGCCTTCATTTTTTGAGTATAGTAATTGGAGTGACAGATATTTTCATTTATATAAGTGTATGGAGCCTCTAGGATACATCTGTTGTTACTGTCACTGAAGGGAATTATGTTGATGACTGAATTCTTGATATAGAAATTGGCACACTGAGAGGACCTTTCTCATTCCAAACAGGGAAAAGCTTCATTAAATGGAAAAAGAACAATATATTGCTGTATTTTTATCCTCAGTCATATTTTTTTGGTGGAAATCTTAAATGTTTATACATTTACTATTTAGCCATGTAAATAATCCTGGGACCACTCCACTAATTTTTAATGAAAGCATTCTGTATACAATTTTGCTATCCCTTTTCAAAAGAAGCAGCAATAATTTTTGCTGGTGTTTGGGGCAGTAGGTAAGTAATATAACCTGATCCTCCACCTCATTGTGGAGGTGGAGGTACTACCTGATTGTGGAGTTATGAGATAATGAAGACCTGAAACAAGATAAGAGTACAAATGAGAAGTAATTATGAAAGAAGAGAGTAGATTTAGATTGTTGACTGAATATTGGGATTTCCTGAGGAATTGAGGAAGGAACAGATTTTAGTAGACGGAACATTAATGAACAGGAATCAGGAATTTTGGATTCTGGTGAGGGTTCGAAACTACATTACAGCCTCTTTGGACCATGGTATATCTAAGTGTTAGATTGGGGCAAGAATTAGATTTAGGAACTTTCAACCTATAGCAGTAGAAAGTTTTTTCTTTTTATTTAAAAAATAAGTCAAATCTTAATTTGTTACTTAGATAAATGCAGAGCTGTTTGGGGGAGAGGGAATCCTCTAATTGTTCCAAAGAATCCTTAGGGCCTAAGGAGCAGGGTTTTAAAATTAGTGAAATGGATGACCCCTTTGTAGACCTACTTCTGAAGTTTTTGCACAAGGATGTTTTTGGTTCACAGTCCACTTGGGCAGTCTTGATATCTGCTTGAAAAAGGTCTTGTGGATACTTTGCAAGGTAGATGATTAAAATATTTATACTAATACATGTGTCCACGGTTGAAAATAAGACCAGAAGAAAGATGATCCCTTTAAGGCAGAATCTATCAAATAGCACAAAGATAATCATCCTATGCAAAATGGACTTGGTAAACTAATTTTTATTGCAAGGTTTCTCAGCTTCTTTGTGAGAAAGAGCTACCTGTCATTTGTCCTGAGTTTTGAAATCCAGGAATATGCACTCGATAGGAGAAAACAGAGGTGTGCTATTGAGACCCTGCTTGGAAAAGGATTGAAAGTACTATTACGTTTCATCGCTTGGTGGGAAGAAAATCTTAGGGGTAGCAACCACCTTGAAGATTTGCCAGTAAGAACTGGAGATCTACTACTAAGTTCCAGTTTACTAGTTAGTAATGCCAGCTTAAAACAGTTAAGTCACAGTTAGTAATGTCAAATACTTTTTAAACTCACAGGCCCACACAGAAGTTCCATAGAGGTAAGTTAGATAATTGGGGATGGTGGTGTAGTGATAAAAGCCTGAACTGGTAACAGTGATGAGAAAGAAGTATAATAGAACATGCTGTGTGACAGTCATTCTAAGATAAAATGTTTTTGAATTAAATAATGTATGTAAGATATTATTTAGTTCTAATTGTCCATAGTAAACAAAACATTGCTATTAGTGAGGTAGTGTAGTATAGTATAGTGTTTTGAGCTTTGGAATTATCACTGCCAGGGTGTGCATCCTGCCTCTGCACATCTGTAGAATGACAGTACAACCTTAAGGGGTAGTGAATTAAATTATATAATATACTTTGCACTATGCCTGACATACACGAATGATCAATAAAGCTTAGCTGCTGTTATAATAATTTGGTTTCAGAGACGTTCAGTTATGCGTTCAGTAATCTTTTTGGAATGTTCTTTTTAAAAAAAAATAATAATAGTTAGAAAATGTCCTACTCCCTGCCCCTTCCCCACAGATGTTTTTCTTAAAGGTTATCTTTTCAAAGAAAGAGATTTCTTGGCTGTTTGTTTTTGATTCTAGGAGGTTTACAGGGAATCTGAACTTCCTTCTTTTTTAGAATTGATGATGGGTAGAATCATTACGTAATTTGAAAAAGAATGGGAAAGTTGCATTCTAATGTAAAGTAAAATTTCAAATCAGAAATCTGTTTTACACTCAATTTTTATTTCCTTGCCTATTAGTATTAATGGATGCATAGCAAGAAAACAAACTGACATTAGGGATTTGATTTTTTTTTTTTTAATAAGAAGTAACTTCTACGAAATCTCTGGTAAATTCAAATATGTCATAGTCTAGTCTCCTAGAATTTATGATTCTCTTGATATTCAGAAAGATGGCTCTGATACGAAAAACTCTCCTAGTCAAAGAAAGATGGTTTTATTTATTATACTGTTCATTATAAAGTACTCATAATCACTAGTACATTTTAGGTTGTTAATAGGATGAAATTTAATGAAAGGGTTTTAAGCTTAATCCTTGGTTAATGAGAATTGTGTTTCTCAGCATTCTTTTAACAAATATTATTGAGTATAATATGTATAGCAAGGAATTGTGGGGATACAAAATTAGAGACGTATCCTGGTTTCTAGATGATTTATAATTTGTTAAAATATACTCTTTCTCACAAACACATTGCCTCATGCATCTTCATGGATTTATAGAATACTGTATTTCAGTTAATTGAGCATTTATAATATATAGATTTACAGAATGTTAGAGCTGAAAGGACCTTAGAAATCATCTGTTCCAATCTTCTAATTATACACACAAGGGAACTGAGGTTTCATATTTTAATATATATGTTATATACAGTGTTACATATAACCCTTGTTATTAAATGGAACGATTTCTATACAATATTTCATTTTAAGAAATTTATTTATTTATTTATTTATTGCTGCATTGGGTCTTCGTTGTGGTGCATAGGCTTCTCTTGTGGAGCATGGGCTCTAGGTGTGCGGGCTCAGTAGTTGTGGCTTGTGGGCTCTAGAGCGCAGGCTCAGTAGTTGTGGCACACAGGCTTAGTTGCTCTGTGGCATGTTGCATCTTCCCGGACCAGGGCTCGAACCCGTGTCCCCTGCATTGGCAGGCAGATTCTTAACCACTGCGCCACCAGGGAAGACCCTCTACACATTCTTATACTTTTTTTAAAGTCACAATTTAAATTGATATGTCTAGCATTTTATTACCATGCAGTTTGGCATTCATTTTTGAAACACTATCAGAGAGTACCTGATAAAACATTCTAGAGAGTCAATCTTGGCCTATTCTGTAGCAGGGTTTATAATTTTGCTAGATATGATAATACTTTCAGACTACTAAGTAGAGAGCTACCTTTTTCAAATACTGGGGTTCATTGATCTTTGTATACTGTCTTTTGAAATCAAGGTAGTAGGGTTTGATTATATACTGCATACTTTACAGTAAGGCAAGAGATTCTGGTTAATGGGAAAATTATCTGAACCAAGGGTGGTATAGCTACCAAATAATGGTAGGAGAATGGGGTTGAGGATTTATCAGTTTTGATAGAGGAAAAAAAAAACCAAGGAATTTGGAGGTGCTTTTGTAGGACTAGATACATTTAAATTTGAGGCATAGCTATTTAACAGTCAAAAGGGTTCTTAGAAAATTATTGCTCAACGTTCTTGGGAAAAGTTTGTAAATCACAAATATACTGTGTTTAGAATTGGAAGTTAATTGACCTAGAGTTTTACTCTGGGATAACTCCACTCTAATTGCTTGATCGTACACAACACAACCTCCACGTTTCCCGAAGTAGGGTGATCATAATTCTGTTTGTGCCTATTGCAACAAAATTATTCATAACATCCCTTTCCTTCTTAAAAGTGTTCTCGTTTTGATGATAAATTATGTGGTTACTTTACCCATAAATGTAATATCTGCCCTCGAGTACTTAATGTGATGAACACATATGAAACTTCTTCCTGTACTGGGTAAGATTCTTTTCCTTAAGCTGGGAGATTTCTGTTCAGTGGAGTTAGGAGGGCATTAATAAAGATAGCCTAGTGGAGATCAGGGTGATCTCAAGGTTTAAGATGATTTATAGGCTAGAAAAGAGCCCTGTGTTTTCTGTGCTTGCATCAGAAACACAACATAGGTGAGTGTTACTTAGCTTGTTGGGCAAAACTGAATTCTCATTGCTCAAAGGTAGTTGTGCATTTATGTATCATTAAAAATTTTATCTGCAATCAGATACACTCAATCCCAAGGGCAAATAAATCTCAGTACATAATTATAAGTATTTTCAGTTAGTATATTTAGTTTTTTAAATAGACTTTATTTTTTAGAGTGCTTTTAGGTTTACAGCAAAATTGAGCAGAAAGTAGAGAGTTCCCACATATCCCCTGCCCACACGCACACTTACAGCCTCCTCCACTAACACCATCCCTACCAGTGTGGTACATTAGTTACAGTTGATGAACCTGCATTGACACATCATTATCACCCGAAGTCCATAGTTTACGTTAGAGTTCATTCTTGGTGTTGTACCTTCTACGGGTTTTGACAAATGTATAATGCCATATATCCACCATTATTACTAGAGAATAGTTTCACTGCCCTAAACATTCTTTGAGGTCCACCTATTCATCCCACCTCTCCCTTAAACCCTGGCAACCAGTGATCTTTTTGCCATTTCCATAGTTTTGCCTTTCCCAGAATGTCATATAGTTGGAATCATATAGTATGTAGCCTTTTTTAGATTTGCTTTGTGCACTTAAGGTTCCTCCATGTCTTTTCCTGGCTTGATAGCCCATTTCTTTTTAGCAGTGAATACTATTCCATTGTCTGGAAGTATATTTAATTTTAAGAAAGTGTTATTGAAAGTCTGTTTCTAGATAGGCTTACTAAATTCCACAAGAAGGATCTTAGTTCTTTTTAACAACAGATTGAATGTATGTTAAATTCCCATTTATGGGTGGTGGTGGTGAAGTTGCTTATTGCTTTAAGAATTATTTGTCCAGTGGCTTTCTTTTTTCTCCTCTCCTGTTTAAATGTAAAACTTTCTTAATGTTACTAACCCCCTTGGAGAAGCAAGTGAAATTCCTGGAATGAACTATAATTATATTAATTGTTGAGATTTGGGAGGAAGTACAGATCTCCATGAACAGTGTGTAGAACCAAACATTCCTTGGACTCATATAAATAATTTTGCCATCATAACAATGTAAATAGTGGGAAAGTTGCAATTTCAACACATTGTTAATATGGTGCGTAGGTAAAGGAGTCAAATTTGTTTTCATAAGTCATTTTTAAAAAATTGAAAATAAAACTCAGTGTAGTTCTATTGAGTTTCCTCAAAATTTTAAATTTAGAGACCATTGGGGCCCAGAGTGGGGAAGGAAATTTCCCATTCTGTGCCATTGTTGAAGTGGAGAATCTCTTGGGCACTTCCCTTATTTTCCAAAATCGTATCTGGTTAGTATTTACAGAAATATTGAAGTGGACCAGAAGGCAGGAAGAAGGACATAAACATTGCAGACTTCACAAACTTTTATCACAGTGTAAAATAGGAGCTACAATTCTTGTTGATTTTTTTTCCCCCTGTGGAATCACTTGGTCTGTGGCATATTGGCTTTGTTTCATTTCAGTCTCCACTGCAGAGTGCAGAGTGAGAGTTGGTTAGCCTTGGGCTTTAGGCTGAGATTCTGTACGTTTTCCTTTTTAAAAAGTTGAGAAAATTTAGTCGGGATTAAGCGTTAGCTTTTTCAAAGAAAAAGCATTTCCCAAGATAATGTTTGGAGCCAAATAGGTGCTATTTTTATGAAAGGTTAAGGATTCTTTGTTAAGGTTAATAGCATTACATGGTCTACTCAAGTAAAGTCTAATGTTGCTTTGGGAGATTCTGGCATGGATACTGTGCCTTCTATCTGAGTCATTGACAGCAAGAACATGTGAAGATCCTTCTTTTTAATCTCCCAAAACAGAATAATAAATTGTTTACCTAATGTTATTCAGTGTTGCCCAGATATAGGAAGGGATTAATTCCTATTTTGGTGTATTTTATTCTAATAAAAGTGCATTACATTCATTGGTGAATCATTTGGAAAGAACTATAATTATGCAGAAAGTTCCATCCTCAGTTCCTTTTTCATCCTCTGAGTGATCTCATTTCCTCCCATAGCTTCAACTTCCACCTAAGCTGATAATTCCCAAGTGCATATTTCTAGCCTCTGCTTCTCTCTTGAATACCAGATCCACATTTTTTGGTTACATCTGAACATCTCACCACCATAGCCCATCCTGTATGTGCCTCCAAAGCCAATTCTCAGCCTGCCTTCCTTTATTCCGTTTATAGCATCACTCTCCACTCCATGGTCAATAATTTCAGTTAATTCTATCCTGTAAACATGTCTTACATCCATCATCTTCTCACCATTCCTAGAGCTACTCTTAAGTAGTTCAGACTCATTTTTCATTTGGATTATTGAATGAGTTTCCTAACTCCTTTCTCAATTTGCATCCATCCTTCATACTGCCACCAGTCAGATCCATGACATCACTTATTCTATAGAAAGAACTCCAAGCTGCTTAGCTTGCAGAGGATGCTTGTCATTTTCCCTAAATTGTGAGGTGTTGAGGCCATAGACTGTCTTATTTTTATGAATAGCATGAGCATTTAACAAGTGCTTGACATATAAAAGCACTCAAAAAATGTTGAATTTTTTGAACTTTATTTAGAACTAATCATTTCTGGCACTTCTCAACACTGTGCTCAAAACTGTTTCCTCAAAAAAAAAAAAAAAAACAAACACTGTTTCCTCTTGCCTAGAGCAAGGCCATCTCCCCAACTGACAAGACTGCACTCAGATTTTTTTTAAATTAATTAGTTAATTAATTTATTTTTGGCTGCATTGGGTCTTCGTTGCTGTGCGCGGGCTTTCTCTAGTTGCGGTGATTGGGGGCTATTTATTTCGGTGCGCGGGCTTCTTATTGTGGTGGCTTCTCTTGTTGTGGAGCACGGGCTCTAGGAGCGCTGGCTTCAGTAGTTGTGGCTCGCGGGCTCTAGAGCGCAGGCTCAGTAGTTGTGGCGCACGGGCTTAGTTGCTCCGCAGCATGTGGGATCTTCCCAGACCAGGGCTCGAACCTGTGTCCCCTGTATTGGCAGGCGGATTCTTAACCACGGCACCACCAGGGAAGTCCCTGCACTCAGATTTTATGCATAAGGTTTCTGTGCGTATATAAGCCCTCTCCCCCCAGCAAAATCATTTCTTATATGTTTCTGTTGTCTTTTACACATCTGTTGTAAAAGTGGCCATTGCCAATTGTATTGTAATTATTTTTCTGTCTCATGTTTTGCAAGGTTGAGTCCCTGTAGGAGCAAAGTTTATTTTAATTATCCCTGTGCACAGTCCTTAGTAAATAAGCCCTCAGTAACTGGTGAATTGAATTTGAAAGCCTTCTCTCAACTTACAGATAAGTTGAACGAATACAAGATAAAAGTCATTATGAAGTCATAGTGAGTGACAGTTTTTTAGCAACCATTTTGGCCACATTTCCTCTTTTGGTTATGAATCACAGACTCAGCTGCTAGGAGAGTCTTTATATGGTTTCAGAAACATCTGTGTGGTTCCTTTTCTCCTATTCTCTTCTATTTGAAAAAGCTAAAAATTTAGCAGTTTCAGACTCTCTAATACATTAGTTGTCAATGTGTGGTCTGTGAACCAGCAATACCAGCATTACCTGAGAACTTGTTACAAATGCACATTCCCAGGCCCCACTCCAGACCTACTGAATCAGAATCTCCAGGGATGGGGCCCAGCAGTATGTGTTTTAACAGGTGGTTCTAATGCATGACAGTTTAAGAATCACTGCTCTAGGATTTTGCCATCTAAGGAAAGTGTTGCCTTTAATATATAATAACAAAGTTTCCAGTGTGGTTTCCGCTATAAGCTATTTATGCTTTGGAAATAATTCATCAACTGGGAAGACTGGGACTGACTATATTACCTAACATCCTGGGATGTGATTCAAAGATTGAATTTCCCTGTGTGCAAAGTATTTGACTCTGGCTTCTGGGAATGGCTGTTTAAAAGAAGCTGGGAGAGGGGGCTTCCTACCTCTTTCAGTTAAAATGTCTTCTAGGTTAAATCCAGACTGTCAGCTCCAACTACTTGTGTTCATTGTCATTCTCATGGGATATATGAGGATGAAAGAATGAGATGAATTGTATTATCCTCTGGAAGAATGAGCTGAATTTGTGTTATTTTTAATATTTAAATCCTGATTGTTGGTATGTTGTCAGGGACAAGAAAGTGAGTTTGTTATCAAAAGTTATATTGAATTTATAGACAAGTGAAATTCACAGAAAAAGTAATTAGTGGAGGTTAACTTTTTTTTTTTTTAAAGTATTTGTTTTTATTTATTTATTTATGGCTGTGTTGGGTCTTCGTTTCTGTGCGAGGGCTTTCTCTAGCTGTGGCAAGCGGGGGCCACTCTTCATCGCGGTGCGCGGGCCTCTCACTATTGCGGCCTCTCTTGTTGCGGAGCACAGGCTCCAGACGCGCAGGCTCAGTAATTGTGGCTCACGGGCCCAGCCGCTCCGCGGCACGTGGGATCTTCCCATACCAGGGCTCGAACCCGTATCCCCTGCATTGGCAGGCAGATTCTCAACCACTGCGCCACCAGGGAAGCCCCGGAGGTTAACTTTTGATTAGTAACTACCCATGGCTTTTGAGTGGTATAGGTAAGGATTACATAATTTTTTTTTTTTTTAGTTTTTTGTTGTTGTTTTGTTTTTGGCCGTGGCCATGCGGTTTGTGGGATCTCAGTTCCTTGACCAGGGATCGAACCCAGGTCCTCAGCAGTTAAAACGCTGAGTCCTAATCACTGGACTGCCAGGGAATTCCCCCCATGGCTTTTGAGAATGAATGGTTTATTTAACTGGAGTAGTCAACCTTTCTAGAGTATTGTTTTCATTTTGCCTTTAATAAATCCTAATTGAAGGGTCAACTGAGGCATACTCTTAAAATGCTCTGTAATAGTGTCTCCCGCTGCCAAAAAACTTGTTTCTGTCTTCAGCGTTCCCTTTGGGTGTGGTTCTAGATTGGTCCTTAGCCAGTTTTGACAGTCTCTTGGGATAAGAGCTTTTGTTAGCATTTGCTTAACTTAAATATGTAAGGGTTTCTTTGAAACGAAACCTTTCATTAAGAACTCTTTGAGATACTGCTGGTTTGTATGCATTGTCTGTTTCCTTTGGATGAGACATCTGTGGTTTTTAATGACTAGCAAAACTAGCTTTTTTCCTTTGTATACTAGCAGTTTGACTACTGTTTATAGAGTTAGAAAGTAGATTTTCTCAAATTCTAAAAAGACTAGCTTGACAGCAGTTTGTGGCTACTGCATTTTTCCCCCTTGGACACATCCTTAGTTTTTAAAAACTAAGGTTATGGTTATTTTGATGTCACAGTCAAAATTGAGACCTGATCTATATTTAACTTCATTTTCTTTGCTCAAGATTAAATTAAAATTCCCCTTTCCTCCCTGAGGTGAGGAAGAAATGTTGTTAGTCTCAAGGAGAGTCTTTAATAATGAAGCTGTTTACCTGAGGACTATAAAAACATAGACTAAGGGCTAGAATTTTATGATAGATAACCTATAAGCAGAGTTTTCAATCTGTTATAGCCCATTTGAGGATATTCAGGGACATAGGCATGTGTTACTGAGCCCCTGCCTGGAGCATGTTAGATATGCATGAAGAAATGCAAGAGAGGTCATTTCTGAGCTGATTGTTCTCTCTGCTATTAAAAAGTTCAGTCCCTTCTATTTCTTAGATTTGGTGTCAAGTTCTCTTTTATTTTAAATTAGAGTTTATTCTAATTTTAAAAAATTTAATGCTGGCAATCTTACCTTATTTAATGTCACATCCTATTTGAAACATGTTGAAATTCTTTGAATCATTGGTTTTCAATACTTTTTTCTTTTGGAAAATTGAAAAATTCAGAAAAAGTACGACGGACAACTCCCATCCCCCATGGGTGAGTCTCTGAGCCCTGTCCCCCCAACTTTCTCAACCCACAGTGTTTTTGAGATACCTCAACAGAATACCTAGGAATGGTTTAGGTCATCCTTTAAGTTACAGAGTAGAATGCTTACATAAAATGGCCATGTTATATAATTCCATTTTTAGCTCTACAGGTTACAAAGTAACTTTACATACATTGTTCATGTGAACCTCACCATGACCTTGTGAAGAAGGTAGGAATTATTATCCCCATTTTTCAGATGAGGAGACTGAGTTTGAAGAAGTTGAAGAAAACAACCCAGATGTTGTAAACCATGGCTCATTTCCTTATAAGGTGAGCTCTCAGTTTAAATAGAGAGACACTATCTACACATCCAAAAGCAGTACAGTCAAGACTCAGGGTGTCTAACCTGGTGTTTGGGACACCCCTGTGTTATATGCAAATTTTTGTTTGTGTGTATTTTCTGGGTTGAGAGAAGCCTGTGGCTTTTTATCATACTTACAACTTTTTTTTTTTTTGGTCACTGAGTTTTAGTCCCATGGATCTAGGTAGATCATGCTTGTTTAGCTTGTCAAAAGGAATTGACAACAGGACTGAATGAAAATCCTTGTTGAAGATCAGTCATATCAGATGCTTATTCCTTATCTATCCTAAAGTAACTTAACATTGTAGAGCTTTACAGAACTCTTCCATATATATCACACGACTTCTATAACTACCCTAAATGACATCATTCTCACTTGAAGAAACTGTTCGAAGTTAAGAGAATTTAAGCTGTGGAGGTACTGACTCAAAAGCTGACACTCTTTCTTTAAAAATAAACTAATCTGACGTAATCCAGAATCCTGTAACTACCATGTTATCTTACATTTTTGTGAATTTACAGTTTGGCCTGCCAAGTATCCAGTATCTTCCCATATATCATTGCTTAGCAGCTTAATTTGTAATTAGTAGGCTTATTCTTTACTTCTTTTTTTTAAGGGAGAATCTTGTACTGCCTCTTTTTTATTCTCATTACTCTTGGGCTTTCCGTATTGTTCATAGTATCTCAGATTTAATGACTTATACCTCTGAAATAACATTTGCTAGTTCTTTGAGTCCACACTATTTTAGTTTGCTCTAAGGATAGGAAGGAATGAAGAATCCCCAACTTTTTCATTGCCTTCTGCAATTAATATTTCCATTCCAGTTCTCATTTTAAAGGTTAAAATTAATTTTTTGTTGTTTATTGAAGAAGTTGGATTCTAAGTTGGAACTCATTTAAGACAAAGTTTCTGCTTCCCAGTCTGTTGTGGAACAGTGCTGAAGGCTGCCGCATATGGCTTGTTCAGCATTATTTCTATGGAGACATATAATAATAGCTAACATTATTGAGTGCTTACTATGTCCCAGGCACTGTTTTAAGCTGTGTTATGTCAACTTCATGTAATCCTCACAATAACTCTCTGAGGTTGTTACTATTATTAGCCCAGGTCTACAGATTAGGGAGAAGCTCAGAGGTTAGGTCACTTGCCTAAGGTCATAGAATTAGTGACAGCACCTCCATTGAATCCGAATTTAGAGTTTGCTGCTTTTAACCACTAAACCACATAGTCTCCTTTCAACTAGATTTTCCTTTTTTTAAAGCAGAAAGCTGGCTAAAATATGCCAAAGCAGATTATTTTAGCTATTTTGATACTATAATTTCAGAATAAAGGATGGGCCCTGGCTTAGAAGCTAGTGATGGAGAAGATCTTAATTTCTGAGCCTTTGTCATGTCTGCCTGATACAGGTAGCTGTGAAAGGAACAGGTTTGAATTTGGAAAATGCTTTGTAATTGCTGCCATCTTTCACCTACAGAGCAGACTAATCTGTGAGATCAGACCCATATACATCCTTCCTGCTGTAGCGAATGAGGTTACCCCATTTTCATCCACTCTCAGAGCCTCAGGCCTGACTTACCCTTGGTTGGTAAACACAGAATGAGTGCATATGGACTTATGACCTGCCTTTGGTGTTGAGGAATAGTGATAAGTGGTTAAAATCAACAGTAAGGGGACTTCCCTGGTGGTGCAGTGGTTAAGAATCCACCTGTGAATGCAGGGGACACGGGTTCGAGCCCTGGTCCAGGAGGATCCCACGTGCCGTGGAGCAGCTGGGCCCGTGCACCACAACTGCTGAGCCTGTGCTCTAGAGCCCATGAGCCACAACTCCTGAGCCCGTGTGCCACAACTGCTGAAGCCCACGCGCCTGGAGCCCGTGCTCCGCAACAAGAGAAGCCACTGCAATGAGAAGCCCGCGCACCGTGACGAAGAGTAGCCCTCCCGCTCGCCGCAACTAGAGGAAGCCTTTGCCCAGAAACGAAAACCCAACACAGCCAAAAAATAAATAAAGAAGTTTATTTCATAAAAAAAGAATTAATAAAATAAACAGTAAGGACAGTCAGGCTGTGTCGTAGTCACTTAGGTTTGAAATACCATACCTATAACTGCAGTTAGATATCAGTTTGTCTTGCTCAGAGTCTTTCTTCTTTTTGAGGTGCATGATATGAGTGAGTGAGGGAGGGGGAGAGAAATCTCTTGTGTCCTTGGCTGTCATTTCCTCTTTATTATGAAGCATGAAGGGGAGAACAGCATGAGCCACCCACAGGGAATTAGTAGTAGAGAGGGGCTTGAAGGGAACAGCTGTTTTTAAAAAAAATAAAAGGTGACAAAAGCAGGCTAAATTTAAAGGCCTGGCCTTGGCAGTAGTCAGCTGAGAGAGCGAGATAAGTGAGTTTTATAATCTGGTCACTGATTGCCCTGGAGGTAAATGAGAATTTCCGTTATAAAAAATCATCGATGATCCCTCATGTGTGGGGCTAGGTTAGCTTTTTTGCTACCTTAGGGCATATGTAAAAGCAGCTTTCTTGGGATTGGGCTCAACTTGCTCTTCTGTGTTCCCTTTTTCTTCTCACTCTCTGCTACATATCTACACATCCAGTTTTTCCTGCCAGAGAGCTCCTCCTTTTCTCTGCTGCTAGCCCCAGCTGTCATCTTCGCTTCCCATCCCCCATTCCCAGTTATGCTGTTTTACTTTATGGTTTTCCTGGATTTACTGTCTTCATTTTTTATACTATGCCTGCCACCCTACTCCACCCTCAGCTTCTAGTTCCTCCGTCCCACAAAGCCAGTGACCAGTCTTTGGCTCACCTCTTTATCGTTGTTGAACTGAATGCAGTGATATTAGTACTTTGTCAAACCTGTTTGAGATCTGAGCCCAGTTACATATTACAGTGGGTGGAGATGATGGTGGAGAAGGGGCGGGAGGTTGTTTTTCTGAAATTAGGCTCTTTCCAAAATACTGGATGAGCTTTGACCTGGAGATCAAACAGATGCTTTTGCTGGTCTCCCAACTTTAGGCAGTGTGTGCTCTCATGTTGAGGGCACATATTTGAAAGCCCTTGGTAATGAAAGGCAGGGCAGTGAGTCAGGCTCTGAGCTGCCTGCCTCCTGCTGCTGCTGCTGCTGCTGCTGCTGCGAGCTGGTTCTTCTCTTCTCCTGAATTGGAGCTAATTTTGGATGATAATCAGGTAGATGGTTGCTAATAAACTTTCCCTTGCCACAGTACTGTGTAGAGAGGGTGTTTTTTTTTTTTTTCCTTTTCCCTACTGCTAGGAGGAGAAATAGATCTGTTTTCATGATTTTTGATGAGTGTTCAGCTATCAAGGAATCCCCTACTTGGTTTGTTTAGAGGCAGTGTGGTTTATTGGAAAGAACCATAGACTAAGAGCTGAAGACCTGTGTTTTGATTCCAGCTCCACTCATGATTAGCTACCTAAGTGATCTTGATCAAATCATGAACCTGTCTCTGTACTTGCCCTATGAGCCTTGTGAAATTATGTGAACGAAGTGAGATGTGATATGTGTGAAAGCACTTTGTAAACTGTTTTATAAAAATTTCAGGTGCTGCCCTTTATTAATTTGGCCACTGACCACACCACCAGAGAATTGCCTGTAATGTCTTTTTTAAACTCTTTCCTATGAAGCCAGACTTTTCAAGAGAAGAGTGGTGGAATCATCAGAACTATGGGGAAGTCTTGCTTCTGAACCATCTTTTGTTTTCTCACTCTTCTCTCCCCCTTCCCCAGCACACACACACACGCACAAACAGAATTGCTTTAGGACCTCTTTGATTCTGTGCTGTTCTATCTCCATTCTTTAATAGAATTATAATTTTAAGGAGTTAGTGATTGTAGTGTGCTGCACATTCCAGTGGAGGGGTCCTGAATTTTCATAGCCTGAAATTATTAATTAATTAATTAATTACATTTAAGTGGTGACAAAAATATCTGTAACTTTAACTACAAAAAACTTTCCTGGCCCAGTGAGGCACATTGACTGCAATTGTGGGAAGTGTTAGGAGACCATGCTTTGGCTTTGGACACACCTGTATTCCAGTCCAGACTCTTTCACTGTTAGCTTATAACTGTGGGGAAAGTACTCAACTTTTTTGGGCCTTAGTTTCCACATCTTTAAGGGGATTATAATGGCACCTATGTCATGTTGTGAGGATTAAATGAGATCATGTAAAAGTGCTTAGCACATCATCTAACACATAACACATACTTAGAAAATGTTACCTGTCGATATACATGTCTAATGATAAGTAATACTAGTAATAGCTGTCAAAGAGAGCACAGATAGATGTCTGTTGTTAGTGTTTAAGGGATTTTTACTTTTGTTTTTAGATAAGTTGCTTAAATATATATCATTTAATTTACTAATTCAAAGGACATTTTCAACTTGGTCCTCTTGTCCTGTATGCAAGTAGAAAACTGAACTAAATCAGATCAGCATTCCTCCTTCCTTTGGAGTGTCTTGTCCAGGGGTTGCAGTGTCAGTTTGAGTGACTTTCTTGGTTCTCTGCAGTGGGGAATTGTGTTCAGACTGTTTCTCAGCTACCTTTGAATTGTGGTGTGTTGGGATTTGTGATTATATTGGAATCGGATGGGTTCTTGGTGGTTCTGGACATATTTGCAGGCATTCCTTTTACGTTAGCCTAGTTAGTAGATTGGATGAACAGACTTAAATCTAAGCTTGTTTTGAAGTGCAATTCAGAAGAAGGGAGAAAAAATACAGAACAAATCCACTAGCAACATATTTCTAGAGCATAATCAAGCACATAATCAATCACAGCATTTGAGAGGACATAAACTCCCCCAGTTCACAGAGAATGTGAGAATAAGCATTTGTGATTTCCACTTAATGATAAGAATATGATTAAAACAGTGTAATACTTTTTACTGCTCTCTAGGGATTTACTGATAACCAGTTTTCTTTAGTGATTGAACCAGTAGTAAAATGAACAAAACCAGCTTCCTTCTCTCTGTATATTAGTTGGCATTGACTTTGACAGGTGGGCAGGTGGCAGTTTGTGAGAGTAAAACATAGCTTCTTGGGTACCCCTTTATCTGGGAGTGAGCTCAGCTTTTCTTGCAGGGGCTTGGTGTCTCCCTTCTGGAATTCTAAAACTTCCCCTGCATCTGAGAATGATATCTTTTTGGCTTCTTGGGGCCTCTCATAGCTAGTTCCTTTCAAGGAACTGATGTTGCATCTCAAAAGGTAGTTTAGAGTGGCATTTGAAGGCAGAACAATTAATCTAAGGCTGTTAATTACTGTTTCCTGTCCTTCCCAGACTCTGAATCTTTTGTGAATTGAAAGCCTAGTATGAATTTGGAGTTCTTGACCTCTACTTGAGTAAGTGTAGTACCTCCCTTAGAGTTCTGAGGTCCCTGGTGTAGAGTTTATCTCCAAAGGCAAATACTTCTATGGATATAAACAGAAAAATTTCCACTTAGCAACCTGCATTTTCAGCCAGCCCCATTATATCCTTGGCTTTTGGTCTGTAGGAAAACTTCCATTGAATTCATACCTCTCCTGTGAAATATTCTCCACCTGATGTTGGTAGATACTGGCCCCACTCTGCTCATTGCAGAGGATCTGGCTTGGTCCCAAGAGTGACTCAGAGTACCCTCTTTTAGCTTCTCACCTGTACTTTAGATACTGAATTACCTTAGCCTGAATTGGTAAAAATGCTGAATGAACCCTTGGTGGTGGAGTAAACGGGTGAGAGAGAGTATGCTTGCACTGTGATATGGACCCCTCTCCAAGTTCTTCCAGTAAGTCTGGATTTTTTTTTACTCTCTTTTTGCCATTGCCACCTTGTCTTATGGAAGTGTAACCTCAAGCAAATTATGGGCCGTTGGAAGTAGTCATCAACTTTTAGTTCCTGGGCAGTGCCTGGGAGTGTTGTTGAGGCCTAGCCTTCACCATAGAGTTTAGTTTCATTCATCATTGTACAGTTCTCATTCTTTTTGATCTGGCCTCTAGGAGCCAGGCAACTAAATTATGTGAAGAGAGCCTGTCAAATGCCATGGTTATTTTTTTGTTTTGTTTTGTTTTTGTTTTTGTTTTTATCCCATGGTTATTTTTAAGACTTTTCAGGAGATTTTTTTAGTTGTATAAATTTATGGGATTATGGAGGGCATAGTCCCTCCAGACACTGGCAATGAGTTGAGTAACTGTTACTGTTGGTTCTACTCCTGAGCTGACCCCCATAGTATTTCTTACTCTGAAGTACAGACTGTCTTGCTCTCCTGTGCCTGAGGGTCTGCATTGAGGTCGAGGCCGCTTCACAGACATTTGGGTTGTTTGCCATGGGCCCAGGGAAGAAGAGGATGTGGGGAAAGTCTAACCTGAATTCAGGATAGGATCCTGCATGAGAGAGAAATTTGCTAGCCTTTCAGTTGAAATTTGGATTCTGACTCCCAAAAGAAGGTGTCAGTAGATCAGTTAACACTTCTTGTTGTGACCCATAAAAGACGTTGCATGTCTAACGAAGTGTTCACCCATCCAAAAGAGAGATCCTGACTTGCATATAACCTATTGCCACTTCCGGTTATCTTTCATCACTTGCCTGAGTTTGGAAAGGTAATGGTTTGTGCTCTAAGGAAAGAGATTTCCCTGAGACCCGAGGCTTTCTCATTCCTACTGGCTGGGCCCATTGCTAAAACGCTTTCCAGTGGGCTTGCTTCTGCCTGGCCAGCACCTGGGCTGCCCCAGCTTGTAATTAGCCTGCCTTTGCTTCATAAGCTTCCCAGGGTGGTTCTTCTTCTAAAAGCTTGTATGAAATGCTGTTTACTGTCTCTTTATAGTTTAAAAATGAATCCTTTTTGTTCTTTGCAGCTCATTTGCTTTTTTCTTTTCTTTTCTTTTCTTTAAATTACTATTAACACCTGTTGATTCTTTTTTTTTTCTGATTGGCCTGTCACTGCATTCCTGCTCCCCCTCCCTCTAGCTGGGTTTGTCAAGTCGCCCATGTCAGAAACTAAGCTCACTGGGGACGCCTTTGAGCTGTACTGTGACGTGGTCGGGAGCCCCACGCCAGAGATCCAGTGGTGGTACGCAGAAGTCAACCGGGCAGAGTCTTTCAGACAGCTGTGGGACGGTGCTCGGAAGCGCCGTGTCACCGTAAACACCGCCTACGGGTCAAACGGCGTGAGTGTGCTGAGAATAACCCGGCTCACCTTGGAGGACTCTGGGACTTACGAGTGCAGGGCCAGCAACGACCCCAAGAGGAATGACTTGAGGCAAAACCCTTCCATAACATGGATTCGAGCCCAGGCCACCATAAGCGTCCTTCAGAGTGAGTCCAGCACCCTACAGTAGTAGTACTGTAGTCACTAGAGGTGGCCCGATGACCCTTCCCTTCTGCTTCCTTTCCCTCTTCCCCAGTATGATCACTCACCCCACCCCTTGTCTTCGTTTTTTCAAACCCACGATCCTTCTGGTTGTAGTGTATGAAAATATTTGTGGCAACTTTTTTTTTTCTTCTTTGCTGTCCTCTTTACCTCCCTTATCCCCCAACCCTTCTCTGTGTCTTTCTCCTCAGGAACAAAGAACTTGGGGAAATTTGTGATTGTCCAAAATCATCTGCATTGGGAAGAGGTGGGGAGGGAGAACTGGGGAGGCTAACAACAAGAAAAAGAAAAAAACACTTAAAACTCACAAAACCAAGCAGTCAAACCAGGATAGTGTTGAATTGTTTCTTTCCCTCTACTTTAATTTTGTAGTAGGTTTTCTGCTATCCTTTTGCTGATTTATTCTCTGGTGCCTTTCTCTTTTTATTTCTCTCCCCAGTCTAACTACCTTTTATTTCTTCTGTTCAACTGTTTGAAGCTCTCTGAGTAGCTGCCTTCACCTCTATGGTTTTAAGTTTGTGTCTGCCCAGCCTCTTCCCTCACTGTGACTTAGTGTCATCCTGTTCTGTGATGGGAATGTTGCCATGAGTGTGGTGTGGTGATGTGTTTTGGTTGTTGGGTGGCATGTAAGCTTGGATATTTCCATAGTTCTAGCTCTTTTTCTTTTCTAAAACAGTAGCATGTGCTTCTCTGATAACAGCCCTCCACTGCAGCAGTATACTCCTCACTGGTCCTGCCCAGCTAGTCTCCTATTCTCTTAAAAGCGGCAGCCTGAGATTTCCTCCTTATGTCTTGCTGTTAGGAGCCAGGTGACTCTAAGCTGCAAAGTATTTTTTAAAACCCCATCATGCTGTTTCAAAGTCAGAGTTGGATCTGTTGACAGATAGTTTGACTCTGATGACTGACTGTTGGCACAGCAGTCACTGCCACACTATCATTCCAGAGGCTGGCAACCCCAGAAATAGTTTGGAAGCCATTCACACTGGCCTTTCTTGTGTCTTAAAAAAGGAAACTAAGTTCCAACCCTGTTCCTCTGTGTGGTAACAGTGAGCTGAGCAGTTGGCTCAGAATCCTTCCCTTCATCTGTAGTAGCAGGTACAAGTAAGACATCAGACACAGGAGCTTTTGTGGCCACCTCTTTCTGGATAGTGTCTTGCTGCTTGTATGGTGGGAAGGAGAGGGAGGGAGAAGCCACCACAGAGCCAGTGCTTCTGGCCAGAAAGAGTTCTAGCCCACATCTGTCCTTATTATAGTTGAGGAAGCATTCTCCATTTAATGGAAAGATCTTCTGGGTTTTACACCTTCTTGTCAAGGACTCAGTAGGAGTCCCTAGAGCCAGTTCAGGCTTAAAGAACTGATTGATTTAGAGAGAGTAAATAAAAATAGTAAATTACATTTATGAGGATATTGGTAATAACACAGGAGGTAATCTGACATGGGCCTTGAATCTATATACTTCTGTGGAAAATAGCAAGTTACTTGTGTGTTCTTTATAGCAACTCAGAAGATGCCTATGAAGAGGAGTTAGAGTTAGAGGCTGCTGCAGTTGGCACTGTTGAATTAGAGAACCTGCTTCTGGAAAGGGAAAAAGAAAACCTTGTCTATGTGAAAATGGGGAACATTAACCCAGTGATTTTTCTTTTATTTAACGATTTTTTTCCCTTGCACGCCTCCTTCTCCTGCCCCCTTGCTCCTTTCCTTGTAAAAGCAGAATTACCCAAATGGCCACAAAGCTCTGCAGAAGTTTGTAGGCATGGACTGGGCTGGGCATTTGGTACTTGTACTTGCAGGAGCCTGACTCAGGTAGACTCATAGTTAAAAGGTCATGCCTTGGGGCTAGAAGAAGATGAGGCTTTGGGGTACCTACCTCTTAATCTCGAGAGTATACAGCAGTCTCCCAGTTTACTTAGAAATTAGCTTCCTAATTTTGGGGTGTCTGCATGTGGTTGAAACAAACCCTGGCTAGTTCAGACTCTCCCCAGACCTCCCTGTCAATCAGTTGACGCTAGTTAACTGTTTTAGAGAGCCAGGCTTCTTTTTTTTTCAACACCCTGAATTCCACTCTAAATGGATTTTTTTATGATTTCAGCACCCTCGAGGACATTTGTCTCCAAGGGGAAGTTGAAATTTTCTATCTAAGAATGACCTCCTGGCAGTAACGTAAGGCAGGAAGAGAAGCGTGCCCAGTTTTTAGGTTCTCTCTCTGTCCATAGCATGTTCTACATATGAATGATGGCTAGGGTAAGTAAGGGTCTCCTAACCAGTGCTTCTAAATAGGAGTAAGTGGCAGGTAAGAATTTTTGAGCTTTTCCTAAATGTTCATCTCTCTTGGACTGTCATGGGCAATGCTTGACCACCAGTGTTCAATCAGAAATAAAAGCCCCCCACCTTCATCCTGGTGCAGAATGCAGATGTGGCACCGAGGCCAAGGAGCTTGGTCTAGCACTGGTTTCCGTATACAGCAATTACAGGAGGGAGGTTACCCCACCCCACAACCCTCCTATGGTGCAGAATCATATTTAAACCTATTAAAATTATCGACTTGCTCCCAGCTGACTCTTTCCTGGATCTTAAACACTTAAGGGAAAAAGTGCTTTCCTTTGCCTTCTGAGAATTCTTTGCAGAAAGTCTACCAGGTTGCTTTCATCACCTTCTTAATCTCCCTGAGCTGCAGTGGTCATTTGCATCACCACAGGTAAGAGTAGCATTTGCTTTGGCCTCCTTGTAATTTAAGCATCTGGAAGCTCTTGGCCTCAGAGTTTACCCTTTCTCAGTGCAGTCTGAGAGGAAGAACCAGAAGGCGAGTCCCAAATGGGACAGAAAATAAAATTGAATAATAAAAATTCAGTAAAAACCTAAAAGTGTGTTTGGATTTTAATGTTGCCTTTATATTTTTTTAAATTTCTGTGGAGTACTGGTTCTCTCTTTTTATCGCTTTTGTTTTTGCTTGGTTTTGATTTTCCTGAAATTGTGGTGCTTTCTGCCGATGGTGTGTGTGCGCCTTCCATTGCAGGGTTTGCAGCTGTTCTGCTCGACTTAAGGCCCAGGGATTTGGCTTCTGTCCAGTGTGTTTTGGAAACCATGGGACACCACTGCGTTAATGTGTTTACATGCATCTGCTTCTGTCTTAGTGGCTGCTATGCCTCCATTATCTGTACATAGAGACCCTGTTTGATGTTACGGATAAGGACCAGTGCTGAATGAAAGATAACCACTATCCTTTTGCCAGAATTGGAAAATAATTAGAACCAATTTACTTGAGCAAACTTGAGGATTTGCTTTATTTATCACAAGTTTCTTTGACGATATGAGCTCTACAATCAGAAATGTTAGATTGATTAGGAGGTGCTTGGGCATTACATTTTTCACGTGTCCCATGACTTCTCCGTCCTCTCCTGCTTCCTGCACAATGAACAAAGCTTAGTTCCAGTGAAGGGAGAGAGTTTTGTCTTCAAGAGTTAAGAGTCAGCACTATACTTTATAAAATGGTGTCAGGGAGCTGCTACAGAGTTGTAGACAGGAAGTAGCCAGGTGTAGGGAAATGGGAAGTTAGTCAAGGATTTCTGAGAAAGAATTGGAAAAAAAGTAAAAGAGCAAATACCTCTGATTGTGGATTGGAAAAGATGGCTAGTTTAGACTTTACCTGAAAATGTTTGACCAAAAGTAGAAAAAGAACTAACCATGGGAAATGATTAAAGATAAATAACGACAAAAGACAATAAACAAACTTCAAGACTTTAATATAGTGATGGAATTCAAAGTGCTTTAAAGATGAACCTTCCAGTAACGGTATTGATATAGTGTGCCTTAAAAAATTTTTGTTCAATGTGTTATAATATTTGACTCAAATAGGTTATTTTTGTAGATACTAAACGAGTGATCCCAGGTTATCTAAGCCCAGGTAGAACCAGAAGATGAAGTATATAACTTGCCCTAGGGTGGAAGGTGTATGGGGGTGTTTTTGGGTTGGAGGAGGAGGGTTAAAGAATTCGGTCAGATGTGTTTTCTAGGCCCAGCTTTGTCACTAATAATAATTATGGCCTTGCACAAGTCATTGTACCTTTCTAGCTCTTAAAGATTGGGCTTCATTGAACTCTTAAGGGCCTTTCAGCTCTAAAATTCTAGGAGACCATCATACCAACATATACCACGTTCTAGTTATGATTATCTTAGAATGGAAAGTGTTTTAAAGTGCAATTCTGAAAAAATTTTGTCTTTGGAGTAAAATATGGGCTGGAGAGAAGAACTGATGGTTCCTTAACAGTTTTCTCTCGGCAAAATTTGGAAAATGCAATCGACTTTCAATAGGAAATTTGCTTTTAGGATCTACATTGTCTTTTTCTGCATAATTAATGGCCAGGCTGGTTTGCCATAGATTTATCAGATTTAAATGTGGGAAAAGCCATACATGCCTAATTATAACTATTACTTTTCAAGGCAGGAAGTTTATTAGTTTATTAGTTATCTAAATGATATTGCCTTTGTCTTCAGAACTGCAAAGTGGAGCCTGATTTTCTAATTGAAGCCAAATTGGTTGGTGGTTCTTATCTCATAAAATGGTGGTATTCAAAAGTGTAAGTGGATTGTTGCCAGTGCAAGCATTCATAATACTCCCATTCTTTTCACGTCTAGGCCAACTGGTCTTCAGGCTGTTGTCTGCGCTAGTGGTCATTTGCTTATAATCATTGTTTTTCCTTTCTTGACTTCCTCCAAAGTGGCAAAGTGAAATTCCTCATGTGGTCCTGTCTGCCCTCCCTCTTCTAGTCTCCCCAACCTACCCCGTCCAACTCTCAGGCCAGGGCTGCAGAGCATGGAACTGTGGCTCCCTATCATTGTGCACTCTTATTACAGAGCCAAGGATTGTCACCAGTGAAGAAGTCATTATTCGAGAAAGCCCTGCGCCCTCTGTCACCCTGCAGTGTAACCTCACCTCCAACTCTCACACCCTTACATACAGCTACTGGACAAAGAATGGGGTAGAACTGACTGCCACTCGTAAGAATGCCAGCAACATGGAATACAGGTGAGAGGGGCTAGCAGCTCCTGGGAAGATGGGAGGGAACATGGTTGAGTTTACTTGACATTCATAATCTGTAATTATGCTATGTGGGAGAGACATGGTCCTCCCCTGGAGACTCTAATCCAGTATATCTGGGGTGAGGCCCAGGAATCTAGAAAGGATTTCTAATGAGTGGCCAGGTTTGAGAGCCATAAAAGATCCCTTCACTATGATGATAGAGCAGCTGAGGGCATCGGGAGTGATTTGCTTAGGATAACAATGCTAGTCAATAAAAAAGCCACAATTGGAAAGCAGGTCTCTTGACTAAATCCAGTGGTATGGGGAATCAGATTGGAATCTGATCTAGGACTCTTAGAGCAATATCACCCTAAGTGATATTTCCACTGAGTAGATTTCCTAGTGAATTACCTTTTAGGAGTGTTTATTATGATCATAACCTGATCAGGACCAGTGGATACAGAGCTCATTAGTGATCTGGAAAAGGATGGTAGCCTGGAAATACCCTTTGATGAAAGGGGGATATTTGCTGGCAGAAGTTACCCAGCACCTGAAGATTTGGTACTTTTTTGGAATATCTAGAACACCTGGCACCTCACCTTTCAGAATAGTTTGTTCCTAGTTGAAAAGGATCAGCTAATCCTATTTGGCAGGATGATGCAGTGCAAAGAAAGAATGCACTGGAGTGAGACCAGGAAAACCTGTGTACCTAGTAGTAGCAAGGACATTCTGCAAATTGAAATCATTTCATACCCCTTATTTAATTGACCCACATTAATTTGTGGATCCTCCTTTTTTTCGGGTAAGAAAACTGAGACTCAAAGAGTAATAATGCTTGACTGCTTTCAAGGCCTCATACTGTACCTAATAAGTTGAAGAACCAAGGCTAGGTTCCAGGTCTTCTGACTTTCTAGAATCTAGGTCATTGTTTTTTTTTCCGTTTTTGTTTGTTTGTTCTTCTGCTGTATTATACCATTTTGTCGCAAGGTAGTTAATCTCTCTCCACTGTAGTTCCTTCTGATATAAAATTGGAAATATAGCCTCAGCTATATCCTCATAGTTTGGAAAAGGTTAATCAAATAGAGATGCTGAGTGGAATAAAAGGCATCTATTCTTGGTCTGTCCATTAGTTTTACAAGTTTGTTTTTTTATAATACCTCTTTCAAGGTACCACACGTCCAATCATGTTTCTCTTGGGTCTTGTACTATGTTGCCCACAAAGCTTTGAACTGTAACTTTATGTAAAGTTTGAACCTAACTTTATAGAACGACTCTTCTTTTTTTTTTTTTTTTAAATTGGAGTATAATTGCTTTACAATGTTGTGTTAGTTTCTGCTGTACAACAAAGTGAATCAGTTATATGTATACATATATCCCCTCCCATCTTGGACCTCCTCCTCCCACCCCCCAGTTCCTACCCATCTAGGTCATCACAGACCACTGAGCGGAGCTCCCTGTGCTATACCACAGGTTCCCACTAGCTATCTATTTTAAACATGGTAGTGTATTTTTCCTCAGCCTATTTGAAGCTCTCCGGGGAGTGTTCTGCATTGTCAGAGTTTTTCAGGGAATCTGTAGAGTAACAACTCACATTTTGTAGAGTAACAACTGATAAGTCCCTTGGGCCACCTAATAAGTTGGCCATGGAGCCAGTCTCAGACCCTGCTTCTGCCTAGCCTGTAGGGGACATTTTTGATTTGCTTTAGTTACTTCCCAATAGCTAGTCAAAGGAAATGCTGTGGGGAGATTTTGAGCCCATAGGCATGGCCTCAAGTTTGGGAGTCATCTCTCAAGGAACTTACTGTAGGCAAGTCTAAGCCCTAAAGATATTGCTGCTGCTGCTGCTCCTCCTCCTAACTCTGGAACATTTGCTAAGAGCAGCTAACTTGTGTCTGTTTCCCTATTGGGAGCATCTTGATATAAGAATAGGCATTTGTGTCAAATTGAGAAGACTGTTGACAGCTCCTCTTAGAATCTTATGCTGCCATGGGTATGCTGAGACAGTCCTGTGGGTGGGCTATGTCTCTCCTCATCCATACTCTCTTCAAGTCTTTTTTGGGATGAACAGTAAGATGGATAAATGCATTTGGCCAGTGTTTGAGGTCAGGCGTTTTTCTCAGACATTAGTGCAGTGGAGATTTGACCATCGCAAGTATCATATTTTAACCATTGAGCAAAAGAGTAGGAGCAAAATAGTGTTTATTTTCTCAACTGGAAGCTGATGTTTCTCTGTTTTCTGTAATTACACACCAGCCTCTCTGCACATTTGGGGGGATGTATCTAGGCCAGCACGAACTGAGCTGATATGAAGCTGACCTTCAGGGCCAAGAAAGCTTGTTTAGGATCACCCTATAGGATTCAGAGGAAATACCGTTCTCTTCATACACACTTCTTACAGTCCTTTCTTTCACTCTGCTTAACTTGGTCTGGATCTGTGCATAGCTGTTCACTCTAAGTTTGTGTTCATTCACATGTTTATTCATTTTTCTACTATATTCCAGGCACCAGGGTATGTGCTGGGTATAGAATTGTGTACCAAATAAACAGTGCCTATCTACATAGAACTTGGTCTGTAGGGAAAACAGACATTCATCAAGCAATCACATAAATAAATAGTTACACATTGTGATAAGTGCTGTGAAGAATTACAGTGTAGTATGAGAGAGAATGTCAGGGAGAGGGATGTCACTTAGATTGGGAGGTGGAAGTGACGTGTAAGCCAAGACTGATGGAAAAGGACTTAAGAGGCTAAGAGTGATGGGACGAGCATTCTATTTAAAGGAGCATCTTGTGTCAGGGTTTTGAGGTAGGAACAAGTTCAGCACATTGAAAAACTGAAAAGAGACCTGTAGGGCTAGAAAGCGGCTGAGATGACACTAGAGAGGGGCCAGATCATGCAGGGCCCTGGAGTTCTAGCTGCACCTAAAAGCCTTAAGAATTGAGCTGCATCTCTGTGGCTGATGCTCTGATGGCAGATTTTTTTCCCCATTATTCCTATGTCCTGTTAGTAGACTTATTGAAAGGCATGCTACTAAAATGCAGGGTAGGAAGAACACTACTACTAAAAGTCTTCAGGGAAATGCAGAAAAAGATTTGCTTTTTTTCTGCTCTTATTTATTTGACTGGAACCACCAGGTGAGCAAGAACTTTTTGGTGATGGCTCCATCTTCTGTATCTAAGTGTAGATTATAGTACTTTGTACAGCCCTCTCTTTTGATTACTTGCTTTCTAGTTTATTTCTCCCAATAGACTGGAGCATCTTAATGTTAGGGACCTGTATTCCTGACACCCAGTAAGAAGTAAATTATTAATACACAGAGGGAGATTTTTGCTTTCAGTTAGGAGGAGGTGAGTTGCATGTAGGGGCACGACTTGGAGAGCAGGGTCCGTGGTTGCCCCTTTGATTCTCCTTTTGTTGTGTATTTTGACTGTTCCCAGCTTCCTTACTTGATTTTTCTTCTCATCTCTGCAGGATCAATAAGCCGAGAGCTGAGGATTCAGGCGAATACCACTGTGTATATCACTTTCTCAATGCTCCTAAAGCAAATGCCACCATTGAAGTAAAAGGTACAACCCAACAGAGGCTGCGGTGTGAGCCTCTCACTCTCCTTCTGAGACACTGACTTGGTCTGGGCTTCCAGTCTTTGAGCTTTTCTTGTTTTCATAACGGGAGGCAATATAATATTATGGTTAGGACTGAAGGGTCAGGAGCTCAACTGCCCCGGTTTAAATCCAAATCCCATCATTCACTGTCTTTGTGACCATGGTGAGTTATTAACTTCTCTATGCTTCTGTTGCCTCATTTGTAAAACCTAACACGTGGCACATGGGTAGGTTAGAGGGATTAAATAAGTTAATATAGTAGGTTGAACCATATGAAATTGCTGTTTTTGTAGTTCAAAAGATGTTTCAATTTTTGTAGTTCAAATGTTTCATATGGTTCATCCTTAGGTAAAGCTCTTAGAATAGAGCCTTTGAAGTATTATTATGTAGGTATCTCCAATGGGCCAGGATTTGGCAAAGTACAGTGTGCAGGGTGAATATAAACTCTTTGTAGGTAATTCATTAGAATTGTAATAAAAACTCTGGGTGCATGGCATCTTAAAGATGAGATTGTAGCTGAAGGTTGCAAGAAAGGCCAGTAGAACTGTAAGAGTCAGAGCTAACTAACGTTTAACCCAGCTTTCCTGTGTTATTTCAAAGAAGCAGCTGAGACTCAGAAAAGTGAAACCACTAGCTCTCTGTCACACAGTGAGTTTGTGGCAGAGCTAGCGTAGAACCCAGGTCTTGACTCCCATCCCTATGATTTTCCATTTTATAAAATGACCATGGGGAGGCAGGGCCACTGTTTGAGGTCAGACTGAAGAGATGAGGATCTTTTTTAGTCCTTTTCATTTTGCTTAGGAAGGACAAACTTGTTCTCTAAATCTATAGTGTGATCCCTAGAAGCTGGAAGGATAAATTTAGGAAATGCGAATGGCCTATATAGCAGGTATTCAGATTTTCCTTAAAATATTTGGAAGACTAAAAATTCAGACTCAAGAAAATCTTAGAGACAGTCAAAGTTTCTATTATATGTTGTTACTAAAGGAAAGTAGTGTCTTGGTGACACTTGCCCTAACTTGTGTCCTTGTTGACGTAAGGACGGCCAGTGCCTCCTCTCGTGGCCAGATTCGATTCTAAACGCCTGGAGGGGTGGAGTCACAGTGCCATGGTTACAGTCCACACAGGCCAGAGAACCTAGGATTTGATTAACTCCGTGGCTTTTCTTGTAGAGATCTGGGTTTATCTCTGTTTTTGAAGAGTGCCATATTTATTCAACATGAGGATGAAGGTGTGATAAAGCGTTTTCTCTAAGCCAGCCAAGGGCCCTTCCCCACCTGGATGAGCTGAGCTACGTGGGGAGATGTTTCACTCCTTCATATGAGATCTGAGGCCCTGCAACATTCCAGGCTAAGCTTTTGGCACAAAGTTCAAGTGCAGAGGGAATGGGATGGGTGAGGGAGGGAGAGTGTCTAGTGTCTAGTTAATCGAGGTCTCCAAGCCTAAAGGGTAATTACATATAATTCCAAGTCTTGACTAACTCTAATCATATTGATCAAGCGTTAATGATTTCTAAGCAGCACTTTCAGGAGTAGAAAGAGAGTTATTTTTCCATTGGTTTGTCTGCTCAAGAAGGTGAGGTTCCGATGGCCCCAAAGGCATCTCTCCTCACATTCTCTTCAGCAGATAAGAAGTGGTCTGGAGGCTGCAGTCAGGAGTGTCTTCCGAGGAAGTTACAACATGCACAGTATCTCACCATAGTGAAGGCACGTACTGTGCTCTGTTGTATTTGTACTGTACAATAACCCTGTGAGGTGGATTGGGCAGGTGGTATTAATATCCTCATTTTAAAGAAGTAGACCTTAAGAGAATTCTGTTTTATATAATCCTAAAACATATTCTGTGACTAGCTTGGGCAGATACGTTAGTCTGTCAAGAAAATTCATATGGAATTCTAGTCTTTCTTCCTTCTCTCCCCTGACACCTGGATAGAGAACAGCTGAAAACTTAATGTCTTTTAGGTTAGAGATAGTTTGGTCTGGTAAAGACTGAACACTTGGCTTTTCTTGTGTAAGTTTAGGAGGGTTTGCCATAGGCCCAGGATGACATTCTAAGCTAGCTCCCGATTATGGTTGGGGTAGAAAACTGCCTTGAATTTACAGCGGTATATGTATTGTTCCCACAGCATTTTCATATAAACTCTTGTTTCCTTAGTTCCTCTAGGGTGGGGTAAGAGACAGTTATCTTTTTATAGCTATAATGATTTAGAAACTCTGCTGAGTAATAGAGAGGCAAGAGGTGGTTGCACCTAAGAACAGAGAAATTCAGGGGGTTCAGGGAACATAAGTGACCTCTGCCAGAAGGAGTCTCTGAGAATCTTCATTTGTGGTTTTAACTAAATCAACATTTCAGGGCAATATAATTCAGACCATACATACATATTTCTTTAGCACTTATTCTACACTCAGCCTTTTCTTCCCCATCTGGCTTTCCCTGCAGTTGAAAACTTCCCTGGGGTGTTGTTTGGGCTCAGCACTGTGGGGAGTGAAGGACTTAGACGAGCCAGAGACTGGGCATTATATGTCACATGACCAAATCTTGAGTTACTTGTTATGTACAAAAGAAGAGAAGGCTGAAGGAATCAGAGGGAGGGACACATATCTGGGAACAGACCTGAGGTGGCAGTGCTTTTCCACCTTAGCCTGTAGATCCCTGTCAAGAAAGGAATTTTAAGGATGGTCGTATATACATGTAGTAGGCAAGGCCTTGCACCTGAAGTAAGGTTGGTTTGTTTTTTCTTTCTCTTTTTTTAAAGGACAAGAATGAGGCACAGTATAAACAGGAAGATACTATTACTGTTGAGGATTACATTTCTTAGGTACTTGGCAGGTGACCTGAGCAGATGCTGGGGGAGGAAGATGGAGCAGGGCTGGCCAGGGGGAGAGGAAACAGCAATGGCTACACCTTGTGGGACCTCGGTCCTATCACCAGCCTCTCTAGGGATCTGCTTAGATAACTCTGGGGAGGCTTCTCTTTCCTTTTTGAGCTTTTTGACTCCTCAGAGGTTGTGTCTTCTGGAGACTCCACACCTTACCATACAGCATTTGTGAAAGAATAGGTGTTGAATTTTCTATCCCTGTAATTATTCAACTTTTCTAGCCCTTAGTCCCTCCCTCTTCCTCTTCCTTTTCTAAAATTAAAAAATATGCTCACAAAAACAAGTTAAAGTTTTCTATGTAATTGACAAAGTTGAAAAGAGAAAATACCTCTCATGACTCCCAAACCCTATCCTCACCCTTCAACCATTTTGATTAATCCAGTAAACAAGGAGTTTGAGTTTTATTGCTGTTTTTAGAAAAGGATTTTGGTGGTCAACAAGTCCTCTGCGACAGACATGCCATTGCCGCTTGTGAAAGGTACATCCCAGCCCCAGGAAGGTTTGGGTCTGGTGTTTTATTAGGGCCATCATTGTGTCTCCCTGCTCATTGGGCATTTCAAATGAGTTTCAGTCTTTTGGTGGCTATGAGAGCCAAGATTGATCTTGTTTTTCTTCTCCCTACTTATTAGCTTTCTTGCTATTTGAATATTATGACTAAATGTTAGGATTTCTAGAAGTGACTTTGCCCTGCATCCCTGTTTCCTACTCTGTTGCGTGGCCTTACAACTGATATATCAAAGTTCACACTGGCCAAGGCGGACTGTATGGTGATGGTGACAGATATCATTATTAGGAGTAATAACACACCTCTCACGTTTGTACAGCACTTTCAGCACGCAGAGCGTTTTTGTGCTCATTTATTCGTTTGACGGGCAGCTAGTTTGACAGGTGAAGATGCTTAGAGGTTGTGACATAGTTGAAGTTCGAGCTGATGTCAAAGCTGGTTCTGTCTCAGAATTGCCCTGACTTGAAAAGTCTCTGAAAGCATAACAATAATATCTTGAAGCTGCTTGAACATTTTGAACATGAACCATAGCCCAAATAACCATACCTGTTCCTTCTTTTCCTCTCTTCAGGGTGCTACCCTGACCTACCTTAATAAGAATAAGAACAGTTAACGTTACTGTGTGCTTACTGTATGCCAGGCACATTACTTGTCCCTTTCCTCTCCTGTAGTCTTCGCAACTCTGAGGTAAATGCCATTATTATCTCCACTTTCCAGGTGAGAAAATTGAGGCTCCAAGGGAATTGAATGATTTGCTCAGTGTGACATAGTCAACCAGTGGGGCCAGAGTTCTCACCCAAGCACCCTAGTACCAGAGCCCATGTTCCTAAGCACTAAGCCACACCGCTGTGTTCAGCATATAACAATGTAAAGGTCTTGGACTGACAGAAGAAATGGGTTCCAATCCTGGCCCTGCCATTAAAAACTTGCCGTGGGGGCTTCCCTGGTGGCGCAGTGGTTGAGAATCTGCCTGCCAGTGCAGGGGACACGGGTTCGAGCCCTGGTCCGGGAAGATCCCACATGCCGCGGAGCAACTAGGCCCGTGAGCCACAATTACTGAGCCTGCGCGTCTGGAGCCTGTGCTCCGCAACAAGAGAGGCCGTGATAATGAGAGGCCCGCGCACCGCGATGAAGAGTGGCCCCCACTTGCCACAACTAGAGAAAGCCCTCACACAGAAACGAAGACCCAACACAGCCATAAATCAATCAATCAATCAATCAATCAATCAATCAATCCAAAGTTAAAAAAAAAAAGATATAAAAAAGTCAATGCGTTCAGCTTGGGGTATAGTGAGGTCATAAATTACTTGGGGCTAGAAAAAAACAAAAAACAAAAAAAACTTGCCGTGGCCCTGACTAGTCACTTTCCTTCGTTGGGCCTCAGATTCCCCAAGTGTATGATGAAGTAAGATGAGATAGATGATCTTGAAGGTTTTGTAAGGCTCTAAAGGTCTGTGGTTCCCTCATGTGGACACAGATGAGAGGTTGGGTTAGTGAAGGAAACGATTTCTAAGCTTCTTTTCCTAGTAGTAGTGACTGTCAGGTTCTTAACTTTGAGACTGTCACCTCAGTGCCCCCTACACCTCCACGCGTATATCTCCTTGTCTTATGAGACACTCACTTGTAGTCGCCTGATCTCAAACACTGATGCCAGGAAAAGTGTTAGAGCAGTGGTTCTCAAACTTGATTTAAGGTATATGAAATGTGGCCTAGGCATCAGGCTTATTAAAAGCACTCCAGATGATTATAGTGTACAGCCAAGGTTAGAATCATTCTTAGTGGAGATTTCAGTGCCTCCTACTCAGTGGTTTCACCTGCAGGAAAGGGAGAAGCCTCGTGCGCAGAAGGCAGCACAAGTCCCAGACTGCTTTAGTCTTTACAACCACTGATGAATCTATTCTGTATAATTATTGAGCCAAAAAGCCAACATCTTTCTTTTTAAAAAAAGTACTTATTTATTTGGTTGCGGCACGTGGGCTCCTTAGTTGTGGCAAGAGAACTCTTTGGTACGGCATGCATGTGGAATCTAGTTCCCCGACCAGGGATGGAACCCAGGCCCCCTGCATTGGGAGCACAGAGTCTTAACCACTGCACCACCAGGGAAGTCCCCCAACATCTTTCTTGCTTCCATCTCAGCCAGTCTCATATTGTTTCTTGGGCTTGGCCCTTGGCTAGCAGTAAATCTTAACTCTCCCTCTGCCTTCAGCCAAGCCTCTATTTTTGCCTATAGAAAATATGAGGTGTCTCTGGGATTTGATAGGTTGCATGAAGGAAGCAAAGAGACCATCTCTACATTATCAGTGTGTTGTATGATGAGACGTTGTGCAATATCTTTAAGGATGGAGTTTCTTTGAAAATGAGTTGCAAGATTATGAATTTGCTTTGAAAAGTGAGCACTAAATAAGCAGTCTAGGTAAGAGGCCCCATACCTTGATCCTGTCTCAGCTCTGTTGTGTTAACTTTATTTAACATCATCTTCAGCTGAACATGCCTCAGTTGCCTAAGCTGGCACTTTCTACAGCCACCAGCCTGGCAGAGAAGCTGGATGCTTTGCTTTAAATGCCTGCGGGTTAGGCAGCAGAGGGTACGGAGGAACATGCCTTTGTCCTCAGCCAAAGGCCTAGATGATGACATTGGGTCAGGTGTTGGTGGGTAACTAAGACTCTTTTGGAACCCTGGTGTTGCCATTTATTAGGATACTGGAAGGGTCCATCTATTAACTCATGGGATTAGAGTATGTAGCTAACAAGGCCAGATCATGAGTTAATTCCCAAGTGGGTGTGTGATCTCTTCTGAGGATCTCTTTGTTACTTCTTTGCTACCCAGTCTGTGCCTCCCTGAGAAGGTAAAGGGAATTAAGCAGTATTTGCTCTGTCTGACTCCTCAGACCTGCCTGCAGACCAACGGGACCTAGTTAAGTAGGTCCTTATTAAGTGGCAAGCCCATATAAGGCGAGGCACCATAATCAATATAAATAGGCCACTAATCAGTATAATTTGTCAGTATCTGACCTGAGTAAACTTTATTAGAGCCACAAACAAAAGTCCTGCTTGTATTAGCAAATAGGGAGAAAACACATAATAATCAGCATCTTTTTGATTTCTTAGAACTCATAATGCCTGTCTTAGCCTAACCTTTCCTTTCCCTAACTAATAATGCAATTTAAATGTTTATTTTTGACCCTGGGCTCCAATCGTGTGCTAGATTGATATAGAGATGTAAATTAATCCTCATAAGACCTCTATGAAGTGTGGGTATTTTATTCCCATTTTACAAGAGTAAATATTGAAACCCAAAGGATTTTAAATGACCCACCTTAGGTTACTCAGTGAGTAATAGAGTCTCAGTAGAGCCAAATTTCTCTGGCTTAAGTCTAAAACTCTTTACATTATAGTATATGAAGTAGCTAAACTCTGACAGATAAATCAATCCCACCTTAGGTCTAGAGCGTTCTAGTACATCTACAAGCAAAGATAACATTTGGGCAGTTTGCTGTGCAGTTACCATTAATGCATGTTGTATATTTTTATTGTTTATGGACTCTGTTCTAGTTTGGTTATTTCCCGTTCTATATGGTAAACTACAAAAAACATGGCCTCTGGAGTCAGATAGCCCTGAATTTGGATTCTGGCTATACCATTTACTAGCGGTATAATTTTAGATGTTAAATAACTTTACCAAACTTGAGTTTTCTAATCTATAAAAATGGGGTAATGTCTGCCTCATTGGGTGGTTATATTTGTTACCTGATGCTGCATAATAAATTACCTTAAAACAACCAATACTTATTACCTCATAGTGTCTGTGGGTCAGGAATTTGGGAGCAGATCAGTGGGGTGGTTCTGGCTCAGGGTCTCTCCAGTTGTTGGCTGGGGCTGGAGGGTCTGTTTCCTAGATGGCTGCCTCAGGGGCTGTGGAGGAAGACCTTAATTCCTCACTACGTGGGCCTCTTCATAGGCTGTTTGAGTGTCTTCCTAGCATGGCAGCTAACCTCTCCCAGAGCGTGTGTTCCGAGAGAGAGAGCGAGAGAGCGAGCAAGAGGGAAGGAGGGCAAGGAAAGCCACTTTGTATTTTGTGAACTAGTTGCACACCTTTATTTTTACATATAGATATATTTTTTCTATATATTGATTCATGTTCTATATAGGAAAAAATATATAAAATACATATTTTATAAATATATAAAACATATGCTATATTTTATTCTTTAGAATCAATTCACTAAGTCCAGGCCACACTCAAGAGGAGGGAAGGGGGGAGGGGGCAGAATAATAACTGGAAATCTAACTTAAATTCATGGACTAGGAATTAACTCTTCAGTTTAGTCATGAAATGTGATAGAGTTCTGATAACGTGTGTGTGGTTTTGAAGTAGTCGTTTGGTGAAATGAGTGATGTTGATGCGGTTGCTGGAAAGTACCTCAAGCACCGATGATCCAATGGCGCAGGCCATGGGGTTCCCTCCGAAGGTATTGAAGTGAAGCAGGCGTTTAGCCAAAGACTTGGCAATCTCTGGGGAGGATGGAGAATAAAAGTGTATAAAGGGTGACACATTCCTATCTATAATCTCCCATCATGCATTTGGATTATATTTACCTTCATGTTGTATATGTATGTGTAATATATTTCACGGCGTCCAATTCATTCTTCACTCACCAGAGAGTGGATGTTATGGTTGGAATTGTGTCTCTTCCCTCCCCCACCCCAATTCATACGTTGAAGCCCTAACCCCCAATGTGACTGTAATTGAAGGCAGGGCCTTTAGGGAGGTAATTAAGGTCATAAGGGTGGGGCCCTAATCCAATAGGACTGGTATTCTCCTAAGAAGAAGAGACATCAGAGCCCTTTCTAGCTGTGGAAAAGGACATGTGAGGACACAGCACGAAGGTGTTCATCTGCAAGAGAGATCTCACCAAAAACCAACTCTGCTCGTACCTTGATCTTGGATTTCAGCCTCTAGAACTGTGAGAGAATAAGCCCAAGCTGACTAATACAGTGGATAAGGAAAAATTGCTTATTTATTCAATGAGAAGTTTAATAATAAAAATCTTTAATGTGTAAAAAAAAAAAAAAAAAAGAGGAGGGAAATTAGGCTCTACCTCTTACAGGGAAGAATGTCAAAGAATTTGTGTACTATTTAAGAGGTGGACTCTGAGCCCTAAGGGGCCCCCCTCTCTGACCATTGCTGACATGTGCTCTGAGAGCCTAGTTACCTTTCTTGCTGTGGGTCTGCTGTCTTGCTCAGCTGGTGGGGCAGGAACAGGCTTTCTGATTGAGCAGCAACTATAAAGGACAGAGAGAAGTGAAAAAACTTCGTTGACCCAGAGGCTAAAGAGATAGTTGTTATAATCATTCCTTATAAGGTTAGAGTGATGTGACTTGGGTTATTAATCTTCTGTCTTCATGGTACACTAGTGATACTTCCACCAGTTCAAGGGTGAATAATCAGGGCATTATTCTTTTGAGGACATTATTCCCAAGCTTCACTCAGTATTCTTTGCTGAGTTGAGGAGAAAGCAGCAGTAGATCTAATAACCATTGGAAACTCTTAACAGGCTTCACTATGTAAACATGGCCAATAAAGTGGGGAGTGGGGATGCACACTTAGTTCCTGTATAGTCTCCGCACACAGTAGCCTTAAGGCGCCTTCCCATCTGTAAATAGAAGCCTCTGTAGAATCTGGAAGTAGATGAATGAAAGGAGGACTTGGTGTTCTCCTGAGCACCAAGGCAGGAGTGAAGGCCATCCCCACCTGTCTCCCCAGGTCTTGGCCTTCAAGAATAGTAGCTTTTTAGAGACTGTGGAGCCATAAACCAACTCAGCTTTTAGCCTTCTAGGTGGTTCTTATGTGTAATCTTAGGGATGAGTCTCCAAGGCAAAAGCTGATGTTAGTGGATTCACAATACATTGGAATTAGTCAAATAACTGGGCCAGAGTAAATAGAGTGAGTATTCTCTGTGGGGCAAAGGAGAATGAAAGTAGAAAAATACATCACATGTAAGCTGATTTCTGAAAGTTACATCTCTACCATTTCCCTGAGCTCCAGACTTGATATTCAGCTGCCTACTTGACAACGTCACTTGGATGTTAAATAAGTCTTAACTTAACATGTCCTAAACTTTGAACTCCTGGTTTTTTACTACCATCATTGCTCCATCCCTAAACAAAACAAAATAAAAACAAGCAAACCAAAAAAAACGCTAATTCTTCGCCGTCTTCCTCATCTCAGTAACTGTCAACTCCATTCTTGCAGTTACTCAGGCCAGAACCCTTGGGATCATCATTGACTTCTTTTTCTCTCCCTTTCCACATTCAGTCCATTAACAAATATATTAACTTAACCTATAAAATATATCCAGAATCTCCTCACTTCTACTGCTACTGCCTTCATCCATACCACCCTCTCCCCCTTGCCTGGATTGCTTCCACTATCATCTCTACAATTTTTGTCCACATAGTAGCCAGAGGGAGCCTGTTAAAGCATATAGATAGTTTCATACCTGCACTTAGTATTCACCAGTGGCTTCCCAGCTGACTTAGAGTAAATGCCAAAGTAATTTCATTGTCCTACAAAGTCCTATCCAATCTGGGCTCCGTTCTCTGATTTGGTCTCCTACCATCGTCCCCCTGTGTTTCAGCCAGATTCCTCCATGCTGTCCTTGTACATAACAAGCATGCTTCTGCCTCAAAACTTTTGCCTTTCCCTCTACCTGGAGTGTTCTTCCCGCAGATATATGTGGCCTACGCCCTTATTTTCTTCATGACTGTGCTAAAATTCACCTCATCAGAATGGCCTTCATGTACCACTCTGATGTATTTGGCATGTAACGAGTGCTCAACAGATGTTTGTCCAATGAATGAAACACAACTAGAGGCAAAATGTGGTAGCTCTTCTGCTTGTTGTGTCTCCCTACTCCCCCATGATGGTGTTTAAGTATGGCTATGGAACGTGTTCCTTCCTTGGAGTGCTTAAGATGGTCCTTAATATTTACTGACTGAAGGAAGCTCTGAAGAAGGTGACCAGGTTGAACAGTGACTGACTGGCTGTGGGAGAAATTTGGTGTGATGGGCATTTGAGCCAGCCTGACTCGTTCCCTTCTGTAGTGAGGAACTGTGCCTGGAAAAACAGATATTTCCTTTATATTGTCCTATCTAGAAAACACCTCACGCTGAGGAGTACTGAGCAGGCCTTAGTTTGGCAGGTTGTGGAGATGACTTGGAGTCTTGCTCATTCTTTTCCTATCCAGGTGCCTCAGGAGGTGGTTTGGGAAGCACAGTCTGGGAGTAGCAGGATGTTGGATTATTTTTAAGCCAAGAAAAGCCAAGCCAGTCAGAAGGGAAACATGGGGTCAGCCCATGATATAATACAATTGTACAGGCTTTTACAGTCTCAAAATGAATATTTTGACATCTTATCTATCTGTGCAAGACACTGGATATAGGCAGCGGCTAGAAATAACTCCATTTGATAATGGGGTATAGAGTTCAAGCACAGAATAATTAAATAACCAGCAAAACTGGAATTTGGACCAGGCCTATTGATTCTCTTTCCCATCTTCGCCAACAAAGTGACGTCTGGCCTACTTTGAGTTTTATTGCTTTCAGATTAGTATAACTGGTGCGGTAAGGTGGAAAATACAGTTAAGATCAAAGGAGGCCAAATTCAAAGAATTAGCCCCTATCTCAGGCTTATTGGATCCTTGAAACTTATCTAATATTTAAACCACAGGTGCTGTTTATTTCTTCCTAAGTGATCCCTAAAAGCAGAGAAAATCAACAGCTTCTAGCATGTCTAGAAATTCCCCTAAGATTGGGTGCATTGAGATAACTGCAAATCAGGTGTGTATAAATCAGATTCTTAAGCCATTAATAAAATCTCTTGGGACACTGGTTGAATTTCCTGTTCATTTCTTTCTTCCCTTGTGAAGACCAGTTTGCTGCATTCCCTCTTTTCTGGGAGAGCCTTGGCCATTGATATTCATCACGTAGCTTCTCCAAGCATTAATTGTTTTTATATACCTTGCAGTAGGACTTGATTTTAGGTGTTTGATCTCAGGGATCTCTCATTTCCTGAAGGGAATATATGGCATTTCATATAATACATAATTATTGCTAACACAGGTGTATTAAGAAAAAACCATGACTGGCAGAGAAGGTCATAGCTTCTGTTTGCATTTTCTTTAAAGGATGGCTTAATTTATGCAGTTGCACCTGTGCTCCCTTCCAGTAGGTTGGAGAACCACCTGTATTATTAGTAGAACTTCACATATAGTAATCCTCGTGTCTGCTTTGGTGGGTGGGAGGTTAGGGCAAGGGATTGGTTCCATTGCTCTGTTCTGACCTGAAATGCATGTTATCAAAGCTGAATATGAGGGTGGGTCTAAGGAGAAGCAGGGCTCTGAGCCAATAGTTGGGGCCTTTGTATCCTGTTCAGCATAGGCTCCCATGGTAACTGTATTCAACACTCTTTCTCACAGCTGCTCCTGACATCACTGGCCATAAACGGAGTGAGAACAAGAATGAAGGGCAGGATGCCGTGATGTACTGCAAGTCAGTTGGCTACCCCCACCCAGAGTGGATCTGGCGCAAGAAGGAGAACGGTATGCCCGTGGTGAGTAGGAGGCAGCCCTGGTTCTCTATACGTGGGTCTCTGTGGTTGCTGGAGTTTCTCCTGGGGAGGTCTAGACATCTGGACTAGTTTCTGCAACCTGCCATACTGGCTGCCGTGGCTTGGGTCACCCTTTCTAGAGTCTTGGTGGTTACATCATGAATCTGGAGGTCATTGGCAGTCTTTGATCAGCATGGAATCCCTATACATGATTTGTTAAAGCTGTCTGTCTGGTAAAGGATTCGGCTGTTTACCTTCAAGACAAGACACCAAGAAGAGCTAACCCCAATCTTAAAATTTTACTATTATTCTGGTACATTTATCCTAAAGAAAATATTGCTCATAAAGTGGTCTTAACGTACTTTTCTTGTTTTTTTGGGAAGGCAAGGCAGTGAGAACAATTAATAGTATATTCCTGGAACACATGAAATACTGATTAGGAATTGAGACAATCTAAGGAGGCCCATGGGCAGCCTTAGACATTGGAAATCTGACAGTATCTGCTCCAGAAAAGGTCAAAGAAAACATCTTTTCCAATCTGTGGGATGATTCTTGATGGTATTGGGAGAGTCAAAACTTTAGACTCTCACTTTCTCTCTGATTAATGCTTGACCAGTCTTCTATTCTGTCAGAGGGGGTGACATACATCCCTCCCCAGGCTTTGTATGCCTAGCACTCTACTTTTCAGGCATCCTCTTTGACTGCCAGTCTTCAGAATCAGAAGGGACCCTAGAGATCATTTAATCCAGCTTCTTTGGGAAGGTTATACATATTAACCAAGATAAATTAGTGGCAAAACCACTGAAGTTTCTTGCATATGATGGTATTTTTAAAATACCCTTTGAAGGCTTGTGGACCAAAGGTCACACTCACTAATCACCTCAGGTCATAAGTGAAAAACATGGAATTAGTGAGTGAGTAGAGCAGGAGTTAGAGAAGTTGGCAGCTTTTCAAGTCCTAGGGTTGAAGCTTCACAGAATAACTAATTTTGAAGGCTGTGAGTTTCCCGTTCCAGCCATACCCACACTCAAACGTAGACATGATTTATGCTATAGCTAGACATCATTCTGGGGATTATCTTTGCCTTTCCTCTCTACTGTTTCTGATTATCCTTTGGTTGCTGCATATGAACTGACACATGAGTCAGATGTTTCCCCTGCTAGTATCCCATGAGATTAGTGCTGCAAACCTGTCCCAGCTCCCCCCAAACCCCTGGTCATACTCTCACCTCTGCCTTCCCACACGTGCCTGGAGCACTCCTGTCTTGCTTGATCAGCTCTCCTCCCCCACAGCCTAGTTCAAATGTTAGCTCTTCTCCAACTTTCCCTGACTCTTTCCAGCAGTGTCCACTCCCTCAGTGCAATGTGGCTCTATACATACCCTCTGTTGGGGCTTCTTACACGTTCCTTTAACCATCCCTTTGGAGGTCTGGTTCCCTCTTGAGGCCAATCTCCATGTTCATTTTTGTGTCATCCTTTTCCATTTCTATCTCACCTTCCCCTTAGGTAGGATATAAAACATGTAACATGCTAATGTAAATATCTTTTGATTGATTGAATAAACTTTCCTTTAACCCTGTAATTCTGAAAGGAAGTGGAAGTTACGAATTTCCCCCACTCTGACTAGGAGCAAGTTCTTAGCATCGTTTCTAGAGGAAGTTTAGGGAGACTTTGCAGAATTCACCAAGCGTGAAGTAGATATGCTGACTCTGAAGTCATCAGATAGGCCTGATGTTACCAAATAATGCCTGACCACGGAGCTCACACCCCTTCTCCATCCTCTGCCTGGTTACGGTTTCTTACCTGGTGTTTGGAGCAGCATCTTCTAAATTGAGTTGGTCTTTTCTGGGTCTACAGGGTAGGACCTCCCTTCACTTCATACAAGTTGGAGAAGTCCAGAGGACCAACAGCAGGGGAGTCTTTTACCCTGGCTCTGCTAGAAGATTGTTGACTGGTTGTTGTTGAGATTGAAGGGCAGTCAGTGATCAAGTACTCAAAGTCCTTTGGACAAAGATGGTACTAGACACTGCTCCCTGATCCCGTCCAGTGTCTTGCTAAGGATGTTAGTGTTGCCTTGTATTGGGCACTAATTCACCTACTCTGATCTTTGTGTGTTATCACCTTATCTGCTCCTGAGCAGGAGATTGTCAATACTTCTGGCCGCTTCATCATCATCAACAGGGAAAATTACACTGAGCTGAGCATCACAAACCTGCAGATCACAGAAGATCCTGGCGAGTATGAATGTAATGCTACCAACTCCATTGGCTCTGCCTCCGTTGTCACCATCCTCAGGGTACGGAGCCACCTGGCCCCACTCTGGCCCTTCTTGGGAATTCTGGCGGAAATCATCATCCTTGTGGTGATCATTGTTGTGTATGAAAAGAGGAAGAGGCCAGATGAAGTTCCTGACGGTAAGAACATCCCTACAAAATAGCTGTAACGTTGGGGCTGGTTTCCAAGCCTTGGGGTGGTTTCCAAGCATGGAAAGAGGACTATAAGAATGTTGGGATTCAGTCCCAAAAGGAGAGAAGGAAAATTTCTTATACTGGTTCCTCACCCCGTACCCCTAAGATTAGCCACCTTGAGCTATAATTATTAGCTCTGTTCCTCCATGTGGGTGTTCTCCAACCCCGGTCCCATCTGCCCTTCAGGCCCCTTGTGGGGAATGGGCAGTTGTCAGTCTCTTTGTTCAGCTCTGTCCTCCTTCAATACAGATCATCAGGCAGATTGAGCTTGAGGAGAATCCAAGTCAAGCCTAGAAGCCACCCCAAGATCGCAGGCCACCTGGCCTTTCAGGCAGATTTAAGGTATCTGATTGGTTGTCACATGGTTGCCTGGTATAGCCCCTGTAGGTAACTGCCCCAGTCCAGTCAGACTGTTATTGGGAAAAGCCATTGGAACAAGCCACTTTTTGGTTCCCTTGGTTGGTCCCTTCAGAAGGTTTTCAAGGTTTGTGGTGAAGCAGGCCCCTGCCATTTGGCTTTTTTGTCTGTCTCACAGACAAGAATGGTGGAGAGCATCTGATGCATTACCACCCCCAGTTTAAGACAGATAGCTAAGCAGTAACCCCTGGAGTCCCTGCCTGAGGTGGCACCCTCAAGCTGGCCCAGGGTCCGAGAAGGGAGTGGATAATAGCAGCGGAACCACAGCCAATATTAGGCATTGGAAAGAATAAGAATCTTAGATGGTTAGACATGCTTAGAGTCAGAAAAGGTCCTGGAAGGTATGTTTTTTGTTATGGATGTTCCATTTCTAACCCTGTCATTATAATGGGGGGGGACTACTGATGGAGACTTGCACCAGTAGTACTTCAGATTCCTCACTAGCTCCCCAGCCCCATCCTCTTGCCCTATAACAGCATCAGCAAAAACAAATTAATTGGCCAGCCAACCATTACCACCACTTGCCTGTCACTGATTGGACTGGAAGGGTGTGCACCTAAACTCAGTGCCTTGGGTGATGGGGAGGATGCCAACTCCAGTCTGACTGTTCTGGGCCTGTGCTTGTGCACTGTGGTGCTGTACCCTGCCCCAGAGAGCTGTCTGTGTCCCTGTGGCTGGCCGGGACCCAGTGCCAGCCATGTGTGTCAGCGGAGAATGCTAAGGGAGGTCTGGTGCTCCCTCAGGAAGAGCGCAGCCCTGAAGGCATGCCGGTGGCTCCAGAGTCTCTGGAAGGACATGTTTGAGAGCAGCAGCCACCTCCCCTTCTTCTCCTTTCTTCTCAGCAGCTCCTAAGTCTCTGCCTGCACTAGGTAGAGCGAGTATTGTAGTGAGGCTGGTGGAAAGGTTATTTGGTGACACTAACGATGTATGTGGGGAGACCTGGTGGACTTCCATCCAAATGTACATTCACCAGTAAACTAGATGGAGGAATGGGATGGACGTCAGCTGGAAGCAGATGGGCCTTTGTAAATACGTGGGCTCATGCCCTGCAACATAAGAGTGTCCTGGGATTTTTACTTTCTTTCTCCTGGGTCCACAGAACTGCTATTCTATGAAGCAAAAGTGCTTTCTTAGGATTTTCATATATGCATAATGCTTTTTTCTCTAAATTTCTCTTTCTTGTTGCAAATTAGGACTTCCAAGGCAGAGTACCTCTGTCTAGATCTGAGATTAAAGGGGGAGAGTTGCCTGTCAGTGTGTTTTCAGCATTGGCTTATTAGGAGCAGTTATGCCTCACTCCTGAAAAGGGCTGAATGCTTTTGCTTTGCTAAATATCGCCTTTCTCAGCTTTCCCTTTGGAAAGATTGAGATGTAAAAAGTCAGTAGGAAAAGGTAAAAATGGGCTTCAAAACCTGACTTTTTACTTTAAGACAAGGCTGGCTGCCCCTTTCTTGGCAGAGTGACACATTGGCTTAGCCTGTCCCTGTCAGAGGTTGCCGTTGTCTTTGCAGGAAGCCGCTTCACTTACCCAGGTTGCTATCCCAGCATATGTGGAAGAGACCGTCAGGTTAGATTTGAGGAATGGTTAGTATTGGTTCTGACAAGTGCAGGCACCTGCCCAGGGAAAGGAGCTCTCTTTTTTTTTAAGAGCTCCATGGCTGTTGAACACAAATGGGGACGAGTTTGTTATACGAGACACCTGTGGCCAGCAAATCTGAACAGCTTCCTGGAGGGAAAATATCTCTTTTTAAGATAAGTTATTATAGGCAGTGAATGAATCCTATGTGAAAGAGATGACTGCAGGGTAAGTGCAAAGTAAAACCTTCTTGCTCTAGTGTCTTAGAAGAATACTGTAATGCAAGCAGCTTTTACTTTGTTGTTGTTATTGAATTGGGGCGAAAAATCTGGGATGCTGGAATCATTGCAATGTTTGCCTTCTCTCTCTTCCCCTCCTGACAGCCAGCACGGTCCAGGCTCCATTCTCTATCACATGCCCTTGCTCGAGCATTTCCATCACATAGTTTTCTTCTTTGTCTTTCTGCCTCTTTTTCTCAGACTCCTCCCTACTCCTGCCCTACCCTTTTTTCTTCTCTCCTGGAAGTAATTTTTTTTGAAAATTTGATTGTTCCTCTGTGAGTTTTCCTTATGCTGTGTCTTTTTCTTCTTTAGCCAGTTTCCCCTCAACTCCTATGCAATTCACAAGAGCAAACTCACTTCATATGCTTTCCTCCCATATGCCCTTCTTCAAATTTACCTATAGATATATGCATACACTCCTTTTTGGAATGAATGAGGAGGTACCTTATACCTGATACAGATTTGGAGTTTTAGAGTTGATGAATTTTTACCTGTCAGACAACCGTTCGTAGTTCTGTGTTGACTTATTTATACCATTGTGAAAATTGATTTTTGAAAAAAATAAGCCTGACACGCTTTTTCTCTGCCAAATGAATACACTATTATCAAGATATAGCAGTGATTTATTTCTGAGTCACTGGACCTTTTTTATATGAAAAAAGTTCATATAAAACTCATAGTATTCATATTTGGGCAGTCTGTGAGTTTTTGGTAACTCGGCGCTGTACTAGAAAAGCACTAAGGGAACAATACAAAAGTATAAAAACATACAAATTTAAACTTATGTAGTTTAGCCTGAGTATGTTTCACTAGAAGAGCAAATATTGCTTTAGATTTCTCACATAGAAAATACTTAGAGTTAAGGTTTAGCTGCTTCTAGGGGGAAAAAAAAAAAAGGCCCATGACTTTTTGTCTACTGGAGTATACTCAGGACATTTTGTAAGTGAAACTTACATCTAAATCCCTTTCGGTCACTGTTACGGTGTCTTTCAGGATCGGTGCCCCAGTGGGTTGTCTTGTAGGTAGATTATCTGCATATCACCTTTAACCTTCAATGTTTTTAGTAACAGATGAATTGTGGAGCCAAGTAAGGGCTTTGTTTTTTCAGTTTACTCACCTCCTGACTACATTCTCTGAAAATGTTAAATGATAATTCTCTAAAAAGACTAGATACAACTAGCATCCCGCTAGCCTTCCATCCACCTTACAGCTGGACATATGTTTGGAGCTCACCTTGTGTGTTGGTTCCCTGCTGACTGAACCCAGAGAGTGATTAGTGTGCTTTTAAGTCTTTTCCCAATACCCTGGTGAGATCGGGAGTGAACCTGCTTAGTTGCTTGGGCCTTCAGTTCTACTGCACATTTTACTGACCTTGAATGAAAACAGTAGGAGCTGATTTAAGAGAAATGCTGGCATCAAAAAGAGTTTTCCATTATCACGTTAGGGAGATAATTTTATAAGCAAGTATAGGTACTCTTCCTTTAAGTTACTGGTATAAAAGATATTTGAGGTTTTGTGGGAACCATTTTTAGTGGCTGTGATGTATCCAAACTCTTTTTAACACTTTAGAATTAAGAGCTAGTCTAATGTTCCAAAATCAGTTAAATGGTCAAAACATTGGTAGCATATGAAGCTTTACAAGAGGCCAGGAATGTTGGAAAAGGAATGGGACTTTTAAAAATGATATGCGAAACACACGTGTTGTCTCTTAACCAGGGGTCATCTGGGTCAGTAACAAGCTACCTTATGAAGAAAATACAATAGGACTGAATAAGGAAGGAAATTGAAAATAATTGTTACTCTCTTTTGGGTTTAATGCTACTCTGCTGAGATCAGGCAAAATTTAAGTGGGTTTAGAAACCATAAAACCTCATCCTCAGTGAGATGAAGGCAGTGAAAAAGGAGCTTTGACCAGACAGTCAACTTACTTCGACATTAAAGCCATCTTTGTGGAGCTGGTATTGTATCAGGTAATCTGTTATTTACTAGGCATTGCAGAGCACCCTTCCAGATTCTGAGGCGATGTAGGGGAATGAGGGCTCTAAGTGCATTCACTTGGGAAGACAACATTCAGCTGAATGAATCAGTGTGTGCAACAGGTCCACCAGGAACTTCACTCATAAGATGGATTCCAGAAGCATCTTGTTTCCACTCTCCCCCAGCCCTCTTCCTCTCATCTAGTCAGTGGCTGTGAGTAATACCCAGCTGGAGAGAACAGTCATTGTTTAAGCGGCTGTCTTTTGCCCTGAGGGTTTGGGGGTATGTTGATATTTGCCGGTTACTATGACTTCTTTTTTTTCCCCCCTCAATTGCATCAAACCCTTAAAACATGGTGGTAAGTGAGCGATATGCATGCTTTTGGAGTTTGTTTAATCTCCGCTTCAGTCTATACGATGCACAGTTCATAATGTTAACACTTTTCTTCAAGTTTACTTCATTCACTTTCACAACTAATTTGGATTTCAGTTTGCTGTTTAATCCTCATTTACTTTGATTTTTGTACCTTTTATCTGTAGTTCTGTTCTTTCCCTCTCTCCTGATTTCCTTGTTAGAGGTCAAGTTGTTTTGTTGTTTGACCTGTAAAGGGAGAGTGGTGCTGCAGATAGTGATTCAGTCCAGGAAGGTGGGAGACTTGAGGCTCTTTTCTTTGTTCCTTATAAATGTGGAAGTGGATTTGGGGAGAGAGATGAAGGGGCTCGTGAGACGTAGGCACAAGTGTGAACAGCAACTGCTCCCACTTGCAGGCATGGCAGCTACACCAGAGCCACTGTTGCTAAAACCCCTCATGCAGCTCTTTGCACATTATCGGCTTGTTGGGCTGGAAAATGACGTTATTAGTCAGACACCAGGGCGTACATGTATCCCCATTACTGAAGAAAGAAAAGCTCATGGTGTGAAGTGCTTGGGTTAGTGCTGAAGTGTCACGCTTTGAAAAGATTAGCTTGGCTATCGCGATTCCCTCTCCCCTTTTTTTCTCTTAAAATTGGGAGTAGATTGGTGATATTCTTGAATCAGCTATCTTGCTTTAGAATTTTGTGTTTTCGGGTGCACAGCCAGAGCACTAAAAATATTCTAAGTTTGCTCCTGTGTCCTTTCCTGTAAGTCCCAGAAGTGCTTAGTTTCTAGCATGTAGCTGAGCTGGCTTGGCCAGGATGCTGAGAGCGTTAGGGTGTTGTGGTGAGGGAGGATCTAGGCTGGGCTCGTGTGTCTCAGTACCTGATACGTCTTTGTATATCTCCACTGTATACACAGCACACAGATGTCTTGGGTGTCTAAGTCTTAGTTTGTTCTCTGTACTGTTCGATAGTGTACTATTGTTAGTAGTAGAATCCTGTGGACACTGGTGTGTTGCTAGCCTATTGTTCTGGCTAAGTCACTGGTTTGTTGTTAGTTTTGTTTCTGTTTTGTTTTGTTTTGTTTCTTTTTTTTGAAATCTTTTTTTGCTCCAGTCACTGTGTGTGCTGGCGGTGGCTTTGCCTCTCCGTTGCCTCAAAGGAACAGGTGGAGCAATGTCTCCCTCTGACAGACATTACTCCTGACGTGTGCTCCTGCAGATGCCTACACTGAGACTGTAATCTCCATAACTGCTTCATGTGCACCAAGCCCCCTTGTGGAATCCTGCTGAGAGTTTTTCTAGAAGCCTTCAGTTCTGAATCATTTAGTCTACCTGACGTTTGTAAAATAAAAAGAAACTAAGAGCACTTACTTGTTTCCCCCACCTTTGTGGGCCTTAAAAAAAAAATTGTGTGTGTATACACACACACACACACACACACATACACACACACACATATATCCCTGATTAAAGGGGACCAAGTTTCCCTTAGTTGAAACAGGAAAGAAAAACTTACAAATCAGAATCAGAAAATACCAATTTAAGAAGGCACCTAACTAAACTCAGATAATGTAAGCTTTTCGATTAAAAAGAAAAAAAAAAGATAACTCATGGCTCATCTGGGTTTGGGTTCTGGTTTTGGCCAGGGTACAAGAGTGAGCCAGTTTTTCTATCTGAAGTCTTTTCTAGAGGGATGTCAGCACCATTCAGCTTTCCCTGGTCTGTCACAGAACATCCTCTCGTCTACCTACACTTGTTGCTGGTATAGCCTACCCTGGCTGACCCAGTATTAGGTTGAACCATTGTGGCTTCCTCTGTCTCATTCTCCAGACTAAAGACTCTCCTAAAGATTACAAAACAGCAAGAACAGTGTCCTTTGGGGAAGTGAGGATGTGTGGTTAAACATATGGAACATACACATCCATCTACATTGCAGGATTGAGCCCAAACTATACATGCATTCACCACAAGAAAACAAACAGCAGGATTTTACAACTGAAATGTTGGTTTGTCTTCTCATCTATTTAAGAGTGAACCACTGGAACTTGGGGACAAGATGAGTATAATGATATTGCAGCCTATCTGTCCGCTACAGTTGCAGTTTTTCATGACAAGCATTCAAAGTGTTAACTAAAACCATTGAAACAACATACCTGCCATTAAAAACCTGAATCTAGAAATAATAACTCCATGAGTGTTTTGCACCTCCAGATGGAATGGCCTTGAATAAATGCTATGAATAGCCATGTTTGCCACTTGCCGTTTGCTGTTCTGTTAATCCTTATGCAGTCTCACAATTTTCTCCCTTCTTCTTCTGTCTCTCAATGGATTATTAAAAACTGAACACCTGTGTAGACGATGAACCAGCTGGGCCAATGTAAGTACTTTATTCGACATTGATTCAGTAGTTTCTGGTTGGGTTATTTTGTATTTGCTGTTTAATCAAAGGGCTAGCTAAGACTGTAGGGGAAGACAGTGAGTGGAAACACTGTTGCAGTGTAGACTTCTTAGCCAGACATGGAGTTGACTGATTGCCATTTGATTCCCAGGACAGGCCATACAGTTTTTTTAGTAGCAATACAAAGTGGAATACCATGCCAAAAAAATGTTTAAAATTCTGCACACCCCATACGTTTAAATTGATAATGTGGGGGAAATCACCAGTATATCTGAGACTTCAGGTTTTGTTAAAGTTAATTTCAAGCTCGACTGTAGCATGGATAAACGGCCTGGCTCCATTAAATTGCGTGTATCCAAGAGACAAAATTGCAAATTTTGAATCAATCCAAGATTAGCAGAATCTCCTAGAGTTGGGGACTAAGGAGTCAGAGGCAGGCAAACAGTGCCCAAATTATTAAGTGCCAGAGGGCACAGCACTGCCTGTATATAATTGAGTATCTTTTATCATTTGAGAAGAGATGGTGGTGTTGAGTAGAGAAAAAACTACTATTTCACCTTTATAGTAATTATAGTTTACAAATCAAAGGGAAAGTTACCGGTATATTGTCTGCCTTGGGAGTCAAAAGGATCTATTAATTTAAGGTATGTAGGCACTTTACACAAGGAATATTAATTGTGTATTAATATTGTGCAATAAAACTTCTTACTATACCAGGGATGGCAGTAAGTGGAAGACTCCCTGTATTTCCGTGTGTTATACTTTCAAAAGTTGCTACTGACCTTGAGTTTAACTCTTGTAAATGCAATTTTTCCTCCAAAGGAAAACCAACTCTACCAACAATCACAAAGATAAAAACTTGCGCCAGAGAAACACAAATTAAGTACTACTTATAATGTAAGTATGGCCTTCTTTAGAAATTTTAAAAAATTACATTCAAATGAATGTGCCTCTGTTGACCTTATTAAAAATTCTTCAATAGTTGGTGTTATGTTGCAAGATCTTTTAGTTGATTTCAAGAGCAGCCAATACTGGTGGAACAAGTTGTCTGTCCAGTGTAGCAGCTGGAAAGGAAGATTTTCAGCTGAGCTCTTTCACTTATTTACATAAATGCTTTTCAGAATATGTATGATGTTTCAAAACATCACTTTACCACTTTACTTACATCTTTAAAAAGAGGTAAAAATGAAATCGTCACCTTCGTAGGTGGATTATTCTCAGAGGCCAATTGGTCCCACTTTGCTTCTGAGGGCAAGGCGAGAATGGTGGCCAGGCACAGCTGGGCTGGAGTACCTTCCGGTTAGGCACATGGAGATCAGAATTCCACACCGCATCCCTGAGCATGCTGTTTGAACCACAGCTTTGTTTTATAGGCACTTGGTGTAGTCTTAATAGTGCATATTCTCTTTTAATTTCTAAATACTCCTCTTTCTTCACAGATCTTTAGGTTCCTGAAACTGGTGGCAACATGACCTGCTAAATTTTCTGCTTGTACCTCTTTGGTTCTTTCCCTTTCAAGTGAGCAGCACCATGATGACTATCTAAAGCATGCCTTATTTAGCCTCTCCTGTAAGGGTGACCTAGCCAGGTACATTTTAAACAATGCTTCAGTGTAGAAGGTGTAAACTATTTTGGGCTTGATGTGCTGTGAATGTTGTTTTTTTTTTTTCCCTTTGGTAGAATATTTAAATAGAAGTAAAAAGGTCCTCTGAGGATGGGATCATGCATGCACCGTTTTTTACTTAATGCAGCTGTTAAAATTGGCAAAGCTCTAAAATGCACTGCTGCCATCTAGTGATACATTTTTGTAAAGTACAGCAAAACCTACAGATATATACAGTATATAAATATATATATATATTTATATTTTTGGGGGTGGGAGAAATCCAAAATAAAATAAATGCTTGTTTCATTTTTAAGCTGCTGATACTCATTCCTTACTATATGTTGTCAGATGAGGAAACTGTTCAGTTCTGGTACATAAAGATGAGTAATATAAACTGAAATCTATAATTTTAAGGGCTTAACCTCTGACTTTGATAAGAAGCTGGAACAGTCCACTGAATGGATATAATGAACTGCAGTATATATGTAAGATTGCTTTTTAAGTGATTATTTTTTCTTTTGTTAAATCATGTAAATTCTTAAATCCTTTTGCACTGATGTGTTGAACCTAATTGTACATTCAATTAAGGCAAACTTTTATAATTTACCTTTTGTTTTCAATGACCTTGAAATGTTACAGCATGGTATTCTATGCAACTAGTTATACTTTGAGGTTGACACTGTATTTTTTCATCGAGTGTAGATTTTCACACCCGGCAGGGTTCTCACACGGTGCGTAATGGTAGATGCATGTACTTGTGTTTTGTGTAATTGTTGAAGTGCAATGATGTATAAAAAAGTGGATTCACCTGTTTTTAAAAATAAAACTGATAAAAGGTGTTGGAATAATACTCTTTATTCTAGTATCTTCTCTAATCTTAGGAGGAAGCATTTTTTCCATTGCGCTCAAGTTCCTCAGTTCTGTATGTACGTAGAATGTTAGTTGCTCAGCCCTGTCAGCTTTTTCAGTTCCTTTTCCACCTCTTCCACGAATGCTGGGAAATTCTGATCCATGAGGCACAAGCGTAGAAAGGGGCCTAACTCTTCTGTGTTCCATGCAGATTGTTCATAGACCACGGGCAGCTCCTCTGATGCCAGGAGAGACTGTGGGGATTCCAGAAGAGTAGTTTATTAGAGATTACAGGAGAAAGCAACAGCCTGAATAATAGAACACAGAAAAACTTTGCCTTAAGGAAAGATTTGGGAAACAGACACCAAAAATTAGTGTTAGCTTTGCAGAGTTCCTTTACATAATGATTCTAAATATACAAAGTGAGATAAACTTGTATCCTTAGGTATTTCAAGTATATTAATGAAACGATTTGCAAAGTTAAGATCCTGCTTCAATGAAGAGTATGGTGCTGATAAGTTTGTGGATTGATAAGCCTATTGATGAATGGACGCCACTAACTTAGTTCATCCTTCCCACCTTATAGGTGGAAGAATGGGTGTGAGCAGTTCATCATATGGAAACTGGGTTCTGAATGTCATACAGAGAGGTCACAAACTGACCATCCCAAGGACACAGTTATCTCGCTTTTTCTGGTCCTGTCCGTGAGGCTTGACAAGTAGAGGCATGTATCCATCACCACAATCAAGACAGAACATTTCCACCACCACCAGAAAGTCCCTCATGCTACCTGCTCTTGTCAGACCTTCAACCCTTGGCAACCATGATCTGTTTTCCATACCTTATAGTTTTGCCTTTTCCAGAACGTCATATAATGTGTGTTTTTCACATGCTTATTTGCCATTTGTATGCCTTCTTTGGTAACTTGTATTTTAACACCATTTGACTAAGCTGCCAATATTTAAATATTAGGAGAGTTCGAATAAAAGTCTGACTGAGCTTGGCAATTTGGAAGATAAGGTGACACTGGATCCACAGTCCCACGTGACGAAGATGGCTCCAGCTCTGTGTGTGGTTCAGTTACGTCTGGGCCTTTGACTCAGCCTTCTTATTCGCTCCTCATGTTAACTCTACTTAGATAGGTGGTTTTCTACCCTTTCCATGGATGGCATGGTTTGGTATATATGTATACAACTGACATTTCTCTAGGAACTATCTATAATAGAAATTGACTTTTCTAAATTCAAACCAGACTGTATCTAAAGGTAGAAAGAAGAAAATGAAAGTAAAATGGAGCCCTGTTCTCCAGTGAGAGCCACTGTTAACATGTCAGTGTATCTCCTTCCAAACTTACGTTGTGTGTTTTTACTACAAAAATCATGCTATTTTGTAGCCTTTTAAAAAACAATGTACTATGAATATCTTTCCATGTCAATAGATATAGACATCACTTTTAGTGACTACATTTTTATCCCGCCTATGGTCATAGCACTCTTTAACCACTCAGTATCCTTTTAGTGAATAATTACATTTCCAATTTTACTATAAAAAACACTGAAAAACATCCTTGTATGTATATTTGTGTAGATGAAATGGTATTATAGGTATAAGATATAAAGTTAAATTTTATCTGTATTGCTGAGTTGCTTTCAAAGAGTTTTACCAAACTTATATTCAAAGAACAACTTGTCTAGAAGGTTAGAGCAAACAAGTAACATATCTGAGCTCCCAGCCTGGTGCTTTTTCTTCTTTATACATGGTTCTTCTATATGATGTAAATAAACTGGGCTGATGTACACCTTTTATAGCAACTGATACTTCCTGAATAAGGACATCACACACTGCCTTGCTCATGTTTTTTTTCTGTGGCTCAGCCACTCTGAATCAGTTAACCTGTAACCCCAGTGCAGATATGAGGCTACAAACTGGGCACTATAACATCTGCCCTGTGATTGTCCATTTATTTTGAGTGAGTGGTGAGCCAGATGGAGAAAGCACCTGTATTTTCTTTCTCATACCACTGTTAGCACAGTTTAATAGATAAAAAGGAAATTCATCCTTGAATATTGATGAATTCCATGCAGAATTCTGTGGAAAGCACAGGCTGACAGCCTGGTGTTGAGCACAGCAGGTAATGCAGTGAGGAGGAAACCATCCTCAGGAGCTCCCAGCAGACCAGGCCTCAGGAACCCTGAGCCTGGATGAATAGTTCTGCAGGAGTCTTTCTTTGGTAACAGCAAACTGCAAGGGGAGAGGGCATGTCCGAAAGCAGTTCTGTGGTAACAGAGTTGAATCCTCCCGGGTCTCCACACATCCTTAGCTGAGATCCTCACACTGAATATCTGCCCCTACAGAAACTACCCTTGATATGACTCCAAATTCATATTGATACTTGTATTAGAAGAGTTTCCAAATTTCGTTTCCAAAATTAAATTGAAATTCTTACCTGTATTCCTCTTTCTGGGATAGGTGGTGAATAAATTCTTTATCTCACACATTTAAAGGCTAAAACACTATAGACCACTCTTCATCTTTTATTTCCTCAGGAGAATAGTTCTTCAGTATATGTCATCGTGTCTAATCTTACAACAAGGGTAGGTGGAGATGGCCTGTCTCTGTCTTTATCATCTTCTATAGCAACACTTTAAGTTACTGTTCTAGAACAATGGATTGAACAGAGGGATACAAATTCTTCAGGATCACTGTTTTTCCTGACACGAAAACTGAACATGGAAATAGGCCCTACCTGAGCTAACCAGGCCACTGAGGTCCTTCCTCTTGGAGTGCTTGTGCCAGCCAGTACCCACTGTTGCTGCTCCGGGTTCTGGTGTGACTGCAGTGAAACTACATACAGTTAGGCGACTGGCTGAACAGGCCATTAAAGAAGTGGAAACACATGCATTCACGTTCAAAGACAGAAAACATCAGTAAAAGTGGTAAGATCATTGTTGATGTAGTCTGTCCTGGTTTAAGCTTGGCTGTTACTTGATTTACCACAGTAGAGGTACAGACAGTTTAAATCTGAGGCGCCTGCCCTGTGCCTGGTGTTCCTTATGTCTCATAGGCTGGTAGTGCTTTTTCTTGTCCGACACCGTGGTGTACTTTTGTCTTCAGTGGACATTGCCCAGCTTCTGATAATCATGATTTGTCACCTTCTAAAAATTATTACTCAAGTAATAACATGTTCACTGCAAAAAAGGAAAATGGGAAAAAACCCTATAGCTGCAAGATAATCTTACATTTTTAATAAAAGTTTTAAAAATCTCATTTTAGACATTCTGAGGGAATGAGTTCTTCTGTTAGTAAAATTCCTAGATATCTTCATTCAACAATGTTTGTGCCTACTGTGTACTAGACACCGGGGTGATAAAGGGAAGGGAGCCACAAAGAACAAGGTAGAGGTCCGGCCCTCAAGAACCTACAGCCCAGTAAGAACTTAGCAAGTAAAACAACAATTAGAATGCAACCCAGGAAGTGCTGGAATGGAGGTAAATATAAGACTTAAGGCTTATAGTGGAGGGGAGTACAGGAGGGGTGTGTGCGCTAAGCATGAACGGTAGGAATGCTTTAGAGTCCGAGCTGCTTCAAAGGAACCTGTTACAGGAGGGGTTGTTCTCTAGCAGAACACAGGGGATGTTTTCTAGGCAAACAGTGAATACGGTATAGAAGGAGGCCTGGAGGCATAAGAGGCTCTGAGGGCTGCTGCTACCTAAAAGCACAAATTTTTCCAAGAGCCCCACCACTCCTTCCTAGCCACATGTCTGCAGGCCTGGTTATGTTTTGGATACATGTGGTGCTTGTAGTGCTAATCTCCAGACAGTTGTGAGCTAGTGGTATCACACAGGGAGAATCCAAGACCCTCCCTGGAAGGTGTCTCTGTCAGCAGCATGTTCTGACTGCCAGAAGTAAACGTTCTACATGGAAGCTGACTGTTGCTAGTTAGTGCGTATTAGCAGAAATGCATATCTGGAAGCATCAAAAATGGGGTGGCAGGACAGAGAGGAAGGAAAGAACAAAGAAAACGAGTCAAGAATACTAAAATAAATATGAGCAAAAAGGTAAGGGACTTTAATGAGTCTAGAATCCTTAGGCAAGCCCCATTTCTCTATTTAGTTTCCTTATCTGGAAAAGTCAGACTCTAGTGTTTCTTCCAGCTCTGATACTTGATGTTTTCCTAGGAGACACATCAGTTCAGCTCACACTGTGTTCTTCAAACAACTGGGAAAGACATCAACCAAAATTCATATGCCATACACACTGAACTATAGCCAAGTGCGATGGAAGCAGCTGAGGCTACTGGGGTGGCTCTAAGGATTGGACAGTCCTCTACCCAAGTGCAGAGAAATGGAAGGTTCTGTGCACACGGGAACGAGCCCCTGGCCACTTTCTGCTGGACTTGTGCTAACAGAGGAAAGAGTTCACCTAGGAACTGCCCCCCTCTCCGAGTAGGCTGGGTTGCCTTAGAAGCCCTCAGGTTGAGAAATACCTGGTTAGGCCACAATTAGCAAAATTACAAGGCTGAGGAAAAGTAAAAACAAAAGAGCCAGGAAGTGACTCAAGAAGTTGAAATAGAAAGACATGGAATTATCTCTATTTGCAAAGAAGACAATAACTGTTTTAGACAAAAGAAAATACATAGGCCAGAGCTTGCACCTCTTGAATTGGATTCTGAAAAAGGCAGCATGATAGCAAATTTGCACAGCAGCAGCTAAGGGCAAGCCTTAGGGGTTTTTGTCATTAGGAAGACTAGAATGTTCTAAGTAGTGCTTCACAATGTCTGCATGCTGGTGAATTAACCCAGTAGCTTTATCTTGTCTCTTGCTCTGCAGCATCAGACACACCATCTTATCATGGCCCTATTGACTCGTGAGTTCTTAACCCTCAGTAATAACTGACCAGGATGCTCATTTGTTCATTTGCAAGGGAAGGCAAATCTGAAAGGGTAACAGCACTGGCAGTAATAGTAATAATGGATCATGTTATTTAGATATTTGCCAGGTGTTGTCCTAGCTGCTTATAGACAGAATTTCAGTCTCACCATTTTACAGATGAGATTGAGTGACTTGCATGAGATCACGTAGCTACTAACAGGGCTAGGATTCAAACCTAGATCCATTTTGATTCCAAAGCCTGTGGTCTTTGCACAACACTGTGCCATCTCATCTACTCAGAACACCAAACTACAGATCAGAGGAAGACTTGAATACAGAATCAAGAAAAGACATGAAAGTTTCATCATAAGCAAGAAAGCACCTTATATAAGCCATTCCATCCCATTTGTAGAGAGGGGATTCTTAAAGAATACAGCAGCAGATGATGAGGCAAAAATGTTTTAAACTAGATCCAGGGTTTGTAAAAAACAAAAACCAGCTTTAGTGTTAAGACATGTTCACAACAAAAGTCAGGCAGAAACAAATGAAGGGGGAGAATTCTAAAACATCAAAGTTTGATTTGGCAAATTAAACATAGTCAAGAAGAAATCATACAGTATTTGTTTAAAGAAAAACACTTTATGATAAATAATGTAAATCTATGTTTGCCCCAGATAAACTATAAAAAGAAGGTGATAAAACAGCAAAGGTGAATTGTCTTGGCCCAGTGAGTTTAAGGGGAACTTCCAGGATGAAGTGATGGAAAGCCAGGTTTGGAAAATCATTACTCAAAATAGAAAATAAGAAAACCCAGCATGAAACTGGAATTTCATCCCAAGAGCAGAGGTAGCTTATGCTAGCAGCATGTGGGACTATGCCAAAGACATGCTAGAATATGTACCTCGAGGAGAAATTCTGTAATAAAGATTCTCAAACTTTTATCACAAGACTCCTTTACACTTACAGCTTTTGTTTTGAGTTATGTGTGACATTTATCTGTTAGAAATTAAAACAAAAATTTTAAATACTCATTTAAAACTTATAAAACCATTATAATGGTTATATATAACCATTATTATATTAAAAACATTTTAATGAAAACTATATTTCCTAACACAAAAATATAATGACTTTTGCAAATCTCTTTAATATCTAGCTGGACTCTCCTATCCACTTCTGCACTCAATCTGCCAACACATGTTGTTCTGGTTGAAGTATATGAAGAAAATCTGGCTTCACACAGATACATAGATGGAAAGTTTTTTTTTAAAATGGGTTTTTCAGGTAATTGTGGATACTCCTTGATATGACACCAAAACTCAACAAGTGGTAGTTTTTTAAAGGTTAGTTTCAAGATAGAATCTGAAATCACAGCAAGGAACTTTTTATACTCTGTTATATTAAAATCCTTTGGTCTAAGCAATCTCTGTACTGTTTTCCATAGCAGTTGTACCAATTTACATTCCCACCAAGAGTGCACCAAGGGTTCTCTTTTCTCCACATCTTGTCTTTTTGATAATAGCCATTCTGACAGGTGTGAGGATATCTCATTGTGGTTTTTTTTTAATCGTTTTATTTTTATTGAAACATGAATAAGTACAAAATAGTATAAAATACATGAAGACATAATGATACAATGATCACTTGAGTATCCACTATTGATTTTAAGATAATAAAAAACAGCATTAACTTTGAAGTCATTCTCATTAATGTTTTTTTAAACTTTTTATTTTATATTGGAGTATAGTTGATTGACAGTGTGATAGTTTCAGGTGTACAGCAAAGTGATTCAGGTATACATATACATGTATCTATTTTTCAAATTCTTTTCCCTTTTAGGTTGTTACATAATACTGAGCAGAGTTCCCTGTGCTATACAGTAGTTCCTTGTTGGTTATCCATTTTAAATATAGCAGTGTGTACATGTCAATCCCAAATTCCCCAACTATCCCTTCCCCCCGGTAACCCCTAGTTCATTCTCTAAGTTCGTGAGTCTGTTTCTGTTTTGTAAATAAGTTCACTTGTATCATTTTTAGATTCCCCATATAAGCGATATCATATATTTGTCTTTCTCTGACTTCACTCAGTATGACAATTTCTAGGTCCATCCATGTTGCTGCAAAATGGCATTATTTCATTCTTTTTAATGGCTGAGTAATAGTTAATTGTATATATGTACCACATCTTCTTTATTCATTCCTCTGTAGATGGACATTTAGGTTGCTTCCATGTCTTGGCTATTGTAAACAGTGCTGCAGTGAACACTGGGGTGCATGTATCCTTTAGGACTATGTTTTGCTCCAGATATGTGCCCAGGAGTGGGATTGCAGGATCATATGGTAGCTGTATTTTTAGTTTTTCAAGGAACCTCCATACTGTTCTGCATAGTGGCTGTACCAATTTACATTCCCACCAACAATGTAGGAGGGTTCCCTTCTCTCTACACCCTCTCCAGCATTTATTGTTTGTGGATTTTTTGATGATAGCCATTTTGACTGGTGTGAGGTGATACCATTGTCGTTTTTTTTTTTTTAACATCTTTATTGGAGTATAATTGCTTTACAAAGGTGTGTTAGTTTCTGCTTTATAACAAATTCAATCAGCTATACATATACATATACCCCCATATCTCCTCTGTCTTGTGTCTCCCTCTCACCCCTCTAGGTGGTCACAAAGCACAGAGCTGATCTCCCTGTGCTATGCAGCTGCTTCCCACTAGCTGTCTTTTACATTTGGTAGTATATATAAGTCCATGCCACTCTCTCACTTCGTCCCAGCTTACCCTTACCCCTCCCCATGTCCTCAAGTCCATTCTCAACTTCTGCGTCTTTGTTCCTGTCCTGCCCCTAGGTTCTTCAGAACCTTTTTTTTTTGACTCCATATATATGTGTTAGCATACAGTATTTTTTTTTTTTCTGACTTCACTCTGTATGACAGACTCTAGGTCCTCACCTACAAATAACTCACTACAAATAACTCAATTTCATTTCTTTTTATGGCCGAGTAATATTCCATTGTATATATGTGCCACATCTTTATCCATTCATCTGTCGATGGACATTTAGGTTGCTTCCATGTCCTGGCTATTGTAAACAGAGCTGCAATGAACATTGTGGTACGTGACTCTTTTTGAATTATGGTTTTCTCAGGGTACATGCTCAGTAGTGGGATTGCTGGGTCATATGGTAATTCTATTTTTAGTTTTTTAAGGAACCTCTATACGGTCTCCATAGTGGCTGCATCTATTTACATTCCCACCAACAGTGCAAGAGGGTTCCCTTTTCTCCACAGCCTCTCCAGCATTGATTGTTTACATATTTTTTTAATCTTTTTTTTCTTTTTTTATTCAAAGTCACAAAAATTATAATCATCCTCATCGGTTCACTCAGTCCCATGTAATTAATTTTTTTTTCATCTTGATCTTTTGTTAGCACTTTTATGAATTCATCAGTTTTCCATTAGAGTTCTGAAAATGCTTATTCATTCAATTCAGCAGTATAGTCAGTTACCAGAAACCTGTACTTGTCAGAGTCTTTTCCATGAATTCCTTGAAGATGAAACCCTTTTATAGGAACATTTTTGCAAAAGCATCAGAGTACACCCAGAACTGTCTATAAATGACAAAAGACTTAAAAATGACCATGGTTAAAGATTTGATGAAAGTTCATAATAATGCAATTGACAAGGAAATTTAGTTACTTCTGAGATATACATTTTTTTATAAGTTTATTTATTTATTTATTTAGGCAGTGTTGGGTCTTCGTTTCTGTGCGAGGGCTTCCTCTAATTGCGGCAAGTGGGGGCCACTCTTCATCGCGGTGCGCGGGCCTCTCACTATCGCAGCCTCTCTTGTTGCGGAACACAGGCTCCAGACGCGCAGGCTCAGTAGTTGTGGCTCACGGGCCTAGGTGCTCCGCGGCATGTGGGATCTTCCCAGACCAGGGCTCGAACCCGTGTCCCCTGCATTGGCAGGCAGATTCTCAACCACTGCGCCACCAGGGAAGCCCTGAGATATACATTTTAAATAGCTAGAATTATGACATAACATTATACCAGAACATATAAGAGTTTTAGTAATTTCATGTAATGTCTGAAACATTTATATTAACATATTTCCATACAAATAACCCAAAGAAAGTTTAGTATTAGTTGGTTTTTTTTGTTTGTTTGATTTTTTATACTGCAGGTTATTAGTCGTCAATTTTATACACGTCACTGTATACATGTCAATCCCAATCGCCCAATTCAGCACACCACCATCCCCACCCCACCGCGGTTTTCCCCCCTTGGTGTCCATACGTTTGTTCTCTACATCTGTGTCTCAACTTCTGCCCTGCAAACCAGTTCATCTGTACCATTTTTCTAGGTTCCACATACATGCATTAATATACGATATTTGTTTTTCTCTTTCTGACTTACTTCAGTCTGTATGACAGTCTTTAGATCCATCCACGTCTCAACAAATGACTCAGTTTCGTTCCTTTTATGGCTGAGTAATATTCCATTGTATATATATGCCACAACTTTTTTACCCATTCGTCTGTCGATGGGCATTTAGGTTGCTTCCATGACCTGGCTATTGTAAATAGTGCTGCAATGAACACTGGGGTGCATGTGTCTTTTTGAATTATGGTTTTCTCTGGGTATATGCCCAGGAGTGGGATTGCTGGGTCATATGGTAATTCTATTTTTAGTTTTTTAAGGAACCTCCATACTGTTCTCCATAGTAGCTGTATCAATTTACATTTCCCACCAACAGTGCAAGAGGGTTCCCTTTTCTCCACACCCTCTCCAGCATTTGTTGTTTGTAGATTTTCTGATGATGCCCATTCTAACTGGTGTAAGGTGATACCTCATTGTAGTTTTGATTTGCATTTCTCTAATAATTAGTGATGTTGAGCAGCTTTTCATGTGCTTCTTGGCCATCTGTATGTCTTCTTTGGAAAAATGTCAATTTAGGTCTTCTGCCCATTTTTGGATTGGGTTGTTTGGTTCTTTAATATTGAGCTGCATGAGCTGTTTATATATTTTGGAGATTAATCCTTTGTCCGTTGATTCGTTTGCAAATATTTTCTCCCATTCCGAGGGTTGTCTTTTTGTCTTGTTTATGGTTTCCTTTGCTGTGCAAAAGCTTTGAAGTTTCATTAGGTCCCATTTGTTTATTTTTGTTTTTATTTCCATTACTCTAGGAGGTGGATCAAAAAAGATCTTGCTGTGATTTATGTCAAAGAGTGTTCTTCCTATGTTTTCCTCTGAGAGTTTTATAGTGTACAGTCTTACATTTAGGTCTCTAATCCATTTTGAGTTTATTTTTGTGTATGGTGTTAGGGAGTGTTCTAATTTCATTCTTTTACATGTAGCTGTCCAGTTTTCCCAGCACCACTTATTGAAGAGACTTTCTTTTCTCCATTGTATATCTTTGCCTCCTTTGTCATACATTAGTTGACCATAGGTGCGTGGGTTTATCTCTGGGCTTTCTATGTTGTTCCAGTGATCTATGTTTCTGTTTTTGTGCCAGTACCATATTGTCTTGATTACTGTAGGTTTGTAGTATAGTCTGAAGTCAGGGAGTCTGATTCCTCCAGCTCCGTTTTTTTCCTTCAAGACTGCTTTGGCTATTCGCGGTCTTTTGTGTCTCCATACAAATTTTAAGATGATTTGTTCTAGTTCCGTAAAAAATGCCATTGGTAATTTGATAGGGATTGCATTGAATCTGTAGATTGCTTTGGGTAGTATAGTCATTTTCACAATATTGACTCTTCCAATCCAAGAACATGGTATATCTCTCCATCTGTTGGTATCATCTGTAATTTCTTTCATCAGTGTCTTATAGTTTTCTGCATACAGGTCTTTTGTCTCCCTAGGTAGGTTTATTCCTAGGTATTTTATTCTTTTTGTTGCAATGGTATATGGGAGTGTTTCCATAATTTCTCTTTCAGATTTTTCATTAGTGTATAGGAATGCAAGAGATTTCTGTGCATTAATTTTGTATCCTGCAACTTTACCAAATTCATTGATTAGCTCTAGTAGTTTTCTGGTGGCATTTTTAGGATTCTCTGTATAGTATCATGTCATCTGCAAACTGACAGTTTTACTTCTTCTTTTCCAATTTGTATTCCTTTTATTTCTTTTTCTTCTCTGATTCCTGTGGCTAGGACTTCCAAAACTATGTTGAATAATAGCGGTGAGAGTGGACATCCTTGTCTCGTTCCTGATCTTAGAGGAAATGCTTTCAGTTTTTCACCGTTGAGAATGATGTTTGCTGTGGGTTTGTTGTATGTGGCCTTTATTATGTTGAGGTAGGTTCCCTCTATGCCCACTTTCTGGAGAGTTTTTATCATAAATGGGTGTTGAATTTTGTCAAAAGCTTTTTCTGCATCTATTGAGATGATCATATGGTTTTTATTCTTCAATTTGTTAATATTGTGTATCACATTGATTGATTTATGTATATTGAAGAATCCTTGCATCCCTGGGATAAATCCCACTTGATCATGGTGTATGATCCTTTTAATGTGTTGTTGGAGTCTGTTTGCTAGCATTTTGTTGAGGATTTTTGCATCTATATTCATCAGTGATATTGGTCTGTAATTTTCTTTTTTTGTAGTATCTTTGTCTGGTTTTGGTATCAGGGTGATGGTGGCCTCATAGAATGAGTTTGGGAGTGTTCCTTCCTCTGCAATTTTTTGGAAGAGTTTGAGAAAGATGGGTGTTAGCACTTTTCTAAATGTTTGATAGAATTCACCTGTGAAGCCATCTGGTCCTGGACTTTGCTTTGTTGGAAGATTTTTAATCACAGTTTCAATTTCATTACTTGTGATTGGTCTGTTCATATTTTCTGTTTCTTCCTGGTTCAGTCTTGGAAGGTTATACCTTTCTAAGAATTTGTCCATTTCTTCCATGTTGTCCATTTTATTGGCATAGAGTTGCTTGTAGTAGTCTCTTAGGATGCTCTGTATTTCTGCGGTGTCTGTTGTAACTTCTCCTTTTTCATTTCTGATTTTATTGATTTGAGTCCTCTCCCTCTTTTTCTTGATGAGTCTGGCCAATGGCTTATCAATTTCGTTTATCTTCTCAAAGAACCAGCTTTTAGTTTTTTTGATCTTTGCTATTGTTTTCTTTGTTTCTATTTCATTTATTTCTGCTCTGATCTTTATGATTTCTTTCCTTCTGCTAACTTTGGGTTTTGTTTGTTCTTCTTTCTCTAGTTCCTTTAGGTGTAACGTTAGATTGTTTACTTGAGATTTTTCTTGTTTCTTGAGGTAGGCTTGTATAGCTATAAACTTCCCTCTTAGAACTGCTTTTGCTGCATCCTATAGGTTTTGGATCGTCGTGTTTTCATTGTCATTTGTCTCTAGGTATTTTTTGATTTCCTCTTTGATTTCTTCAGTGATCTCTTGGTTATTTAGTAACATATTGTTTAGCCTCCATGTGTTTGTGTTTTTTACGTTTTTTTCCCTGTAATTCATTTCTAATCTCATAGCATTGTGGTCAGAAAAGATGACTGATATGATTTCAATTTTCTTAAATTTACTGAGGCTTGATTTGTGACCCAAGATGTGACCCATCCTGGAGAATGTTCCACGTGCACTTGAGAAGAAAGTGTAATCTGCTGTTTTGGGATGGAATGTCCTATAAGTATCAAATCTATGTGTTCTACTGTGTCATTTAAAGCTTCTGTTTCCTTATTTATTTTCATTTTGGATGATCTGTCCATTGGTGTAAGTGAGGTGGTAAAGTCCCCCACTATTATTGTGTTACTGTCGGTTTCCTCTTCTATAGCTGTTAGCAGTTGCCTTATGTATTGAGGTGCTCCTATGTTGGGTGCATATATAATTGTTATATCTTCTTGGATTGATCCCTTGATCATTATGTAGTGTCCTTCCTTGTCTCTTTTAACATTCTTTATTTTAAAGTCTATTTTATCTGATATGAGTATAGCTACTCCAGCTTTCTTTTGATTTCCATTTGCATGGAATATCTTTTTCCATCCCCTCACTTTCAGTCTGTATGTGTCCCTAGGTCTGAAGTAGGTCTCTTGTAGACAGCATATAAATGGGTCTTGTTTTTGTATCCACTCAGCAAGCCTGTGTCTTTTGGTTGGAGCATTTAATCCATTTGCGTTTAAGGTAATTATCGATATGTATGTTCCTGTGACCATTTTCTTAATTGTTTTGGGGTTTTTTTTTTTGTAGGTCCTTTTCTTCTCTTGTGTTTCCCACTTAGAGAAGTTCCTTTAGCGTTTGTTGTAAAGCTGGTTTAGTGGTGCTGAATTCTCTTAGCTTTTGCTTGTCTGTAAAGCTTTTGATTTCTCCATCGAATCTGAATGAGATCCTTGGCAGGTAGAGTAATCTTGGTTGTAGGTTCTTCCCTTTCATCACTTTAAGTATATCATGCCACTCCCTTCTGGCTTGTAGAGTTTCTGCTGAGAAATCAGCTGTTAACCTTATGGGAGTTCCCTTGTATGTTATTTTTCGTTTTTCCCTTGCTGCTTTCAGTAATTTTTCTTTGCCTTTAATTTTTGTCAATTTGATTACTATGTGTCTCGGCGTGTTTCTCCTTGGGTTTATCCTGTCTGGGACTGCACTTCCTGGACTTGGGTGGCTATTTCCTTTCCCATGTTAGGGAAGTTTTTGACTATAATCTGTTCAAATATTTTCTCCGGTCCTTTCTCTCTCTCTTCTCCTTCTGGGACCCCTATAATGCGAATGTTGTTGCATTTAATGTTGTCCCAGAGGTCTCTTAGGCTGTCTTCAGTTCTTTTCATTCTTTTTTCTTTATTCTGTTCCACAGAAGTGAATTCCACCATTCTGTCTTCCAGGTCACTTATCCGTTCTTCTGCCTCAGTTATTCTGCTATTGATTCCTTCTAGTGTAGTTTTCATTTCAGTTATTGTATTGTTCATCTCTGTTTGTTTGTTCTTTAATTCTTCTAGGTGTTTGTGAAACATTTCTTGCATCTTCTCGATCTCTGCCTCCATTCTTTTTCCGAGGTCCTGGATCATCTTCACGATCATTATTCTGAATTCTTTTTCTGGGGGGTTGCCTATCTCCACTTCATTTAGTTGTTTTTCTGGGGTTTTATCTTGTTCCTTCATCTGGTACATAGTCCTCTGCCTTTTCATCTTGTCTGTCTTTCTGTGAATGTGGTTTTTGTTCCACAGGCTGCAGGATTATAGTTCTTCTTGCTTCTGCTGTCTGCCCTCTGGTGGATGAGGCTATCTAAGAGGCTTGATGGGAGGGACTGGTGGTGGGTAGAACTGACTGTTGCTCTGGTGGGCAGAGCTCAGTAAAACTTTAATCCACTTGACTGCTGATGGTTGGGGCTGGGTTCCCTCCCTGCTGGTTGTTTGGCCTGAGGCAACCCAACATTGGAGCCTACCTGGGCTCTTTGCTGGGGCTAATGGCAGACTCTGGGAGGGCTCACAGCAAGGAGTACTTCCCAGAACTTCTACTGCCAGTGTCCTTGTCCCCGTTGTGAGCCACAGCTACCCCCCGCCTCTGCAGGAGACCCTCCAACACTAGCAGGTAGGTCTGGTTCAGTCTCCACTGGGGTCAATGCTCCTTCCCCTGGGTCCCAATGCGCACACTACTTTGTGTGTGCCCTCCAAGGGTGGAGTCTCTGTTTCCCCCAGTCCTGTCAAAGTCCTGCAATCAATTCCCACTAGCCTTCAAAGTCTGATTCTCTAGGAATTCCTCCTCCTGTTGCCAGACCCCCAGGTTGGGAAGCCTGACGTGGGGCTCAGAACCTTCACTCCAGTGGGTGGACTTCTGTGGTATAAGTGTTCTCCAGTCTGTGAGTCACCCACCCACCAGTTATGGGATTTGATTTTACTGTGATTGCGCCCCTCTTACCATCTCATTGTGGCTTCTCCTTTGTCTTTGGATGTGGGGTATCTTTTTTGGTGAGTTCCAGTGTCTTCCTGTGTCGATGATTGTCCATCAGCTAGTTGTGATTTTGGTGTTCTCGCCAGAGGGAGTGAGAGACGTCCTTCTACTCCGCCATCTTGGTTCCTCTCCCCCCAAGAGGTTTTGATATAGCAGTCTGCATATGTACAAGGTTGTTTTAAGTTGCTGGTCTCTTTCCTGCCTAGAGGAGTTCCTTTGGCATTTGTTGCAAAGCTGGTGTGTTGGTGCTGAATTTTCTTAGCTTTTGCTTGTCTGTAAAGCTTTTGATTTCTCTGTCAAATATGAATGAGAGCCTTGCTGGTTAGAGTATTCTTGGTTGTAGGTTCTTCCCTTTTCATCACTTTAAATACACTGTGCCACTCCCTTCTATCCTGTAGAGTTTCTGCTGAGAGATCAGCTGGTAACCTTATGGGAGTTCCCTTGTATGTTGTCATTTTTCCCTTGTTGCTTTTAATAATTTTTCTTTGTCTTTAATTTTTGTCAATTTGATTACTATGTGTCTCGGTGTGTTCCTCCTTGGGTTTATCCTGCCTGGGACTCTCTGTGCTTCTGGACTTGTGTGACTGTTTCCTTTCCCATGTTAGGGAAGTTTTCAGCTATTATCTCTTCAAATATTTTCTCAAGTCCTTTCTCTCACTCTTCTCCTTCTGGGACCTCTATAATGCGAATGTTGGTGCATTTAATGTTGTCCCAGAGACCTCTTAGACTATCTTCATTTCTTTTCATTCTTTTTTCTTTACTCTGTTCCGCAGCAGTGATTTCCACCATCCTGTCTTCCAGATCATGTATCCGTTCTTCTGCCTCAGCTATTCTGCTATTGATTCCTGCTAGTGTATTTTTCATTTCAGTTATTATATTGTTCACCTCTGCTTGTTTTTTCTTTAGTTCTTCTAAGTCTTTGTTAAACATTTCTTGCATCTTCACAATCCTTGCCTCCATTCTTTTTCTGAGATCCTGAATCATCTTCCCTATCATTCTGAATTCTTTTTCCAGAAGGTTGCCTGTTTCCACTTCACTTAGTTGTTTTTCTGGGGTTTTATCTTGTTCCTTCATCTGGGACATAATCCTTTGCTGTTTCATCTAACTTTCTATGACTCTGGTTTTCGTTCTGCAAGGTGCAGGATTGTAGTTCTTCTTGCTTCTGCTGTCTGCCCTCTGGTGGGTGAGGCTATCTAAGAGGCTTGTGCAAGCCTCCTGATGGAAGGGACTGGTGGTGGGTAGAGCTGGGTCTTTTCTTCGCTCTGGTGGGCAGGGCCTGCTCAGTAAGACTTTAATCTGCCTGTCTGCTGATGGGTGGAGCTGTGTTCTCTCCCTGTTGGTTGGTTGGCCTGAGACAGCCCAGCACTGGCGCCTACAGGCTGTTTGGTGGGGCTAATGGTGGCCTCTGGGAGGGTTCATGGCAGTGAGTACTTCCCAGAACTGCTGCTGCCAGTGTCTTTGTCCCCACAGTGAGCCACAGCCACCCCCTCCCCCCACCTCTGCAGGAGACTCTCCAATAGTAGCAGGTAGGTCTGGCCCAGTCTCTTGTGGGGTCACTGCTTTTTCTCCCAGGGTCCTGATGTGCACAGGACTTTGTGTGCCCTCCAAGAGTGGATTTTCTCTTTCCCTCAGTCCTTTGGAAGTCCTGCAGTCAAATCCCACTGGCCTTCAAAGCCAGATTCTCTGGGGACTCTTCCTCCCGTTGCTGGACCCCCAGGCTGGGAAGCCTGAAGTGGGGCTCAGAACTTTCGCTCCAGTGGGAGAGCTTCTGTTGTATAATTGTTTTCCACTTTGTGGGTTGCCCACCTGGCGGGTATTGGATTTGATTTTATTGCAGTTGCGCCCCTCCTACCGTCTTGTGGCTTCTCCTTTGTCTTTGGATATAGGGTATCATTTTTGGTAGGTTCCAGTGTTTTTTTGTCAATGGTTGTTCAGCTGTTAGTTGTGATTCTGGTTTTCTCGTAAGAAGGGGTGAGAGCACGTCTTTCACCATCTTGAGCTTGAATTGTGGTTTTGATTTGCATTTCCCTGATGATGAGTGATGCTAGGCATCTTTCCTGTGTCTGTCGGCCATCCATATATCTTTGGAAAATCTGTTCAGGTTCTCTGCTCATTTTGTAATTATTTTTTTAATGTTGATTTGTATGAGTTCTTTGTGTATTTTGAATATTAACCCCTTATCAGATATATCGTTTGCAAATATCGTCCATTCAGTAGGCAGCCTTTGTATTTTGTTAATAGTTTCCCTTGCTGTGCAACAGCTTTTTTACTTTGATGTCCCATTTGTTTAGTTTTGCTTTTGTTTCCCTTGCTTGAGGAGACAGACCCATAAAAATATTGCTAGGACTGATGTCAAAGAGTGCACTGCCTATGTTTTCTTCTAGGAGTTTTATGGTTTCAGGTCTTACATATAAGTCTTTAATGCATGTTGATTTTATTTTTGTATATGGTATGAAAAAGTAGTCCAGTTTTCCCAACATCATTTATTGAAGAGAAATTAAAAACAGAACTAGCATATGATACAGCAATTCCACTCTGGGTATTTTTCCAAAGAAAACAAAAACAATAATTCAAAAAGATACATGCACCCCTATGTTCACTGCAGCATTATTCACAGTAGCCAGGATATGGAAGCAAACTAACCCTAAGTGTCTATTGATAGATGAATGGACAAAGAGGATGTGGTACAAACACACATACATACAAACGAATATTAGCCATAAAATAGAATGAAATCTTGTCATCTGTGACAACATGGATGGACTCAGAGGATATTATGCTGAAAGAAGTAAGTCAGAGAAAGACAAATACTGTATGATTTCACTTACATGTGGAATCTAAAAAACAAATGAACAAACAAAACAAACAGATTCACAGATACAGGGAACAAACAGATGGTTACCAGAGGAGATGGGGAAGGAGAACGAGTGAAATAGGTGAGGGAGATTAACGGGTACAAAAATAAATAAGTAAATAGAATCCATTAGTCTGTTTTGCACTTTGAAAAATTTGTTGTGATCTTTTTTTTTTTTTTAAACTTTGGGTTTATTTATTTATTTATGGCTGTGTTGGGTCTTCGTTTCTGTGCGAGGGCTTTCTTTAGTTGCGGCAAGCGGGGGCCACTCTTCATCGCGGTGCACGGGCCTCTCATTATCGCAGCCTCTTGTTGCGGAGCACAGACTCCAGACGCGCAGGCTCAGTAATTGTGGCTCACGGGCCTAGTTGCTCTGCGGCATGTGGGATCTTCCCAGACCAGGGCTCGAACCCGTGTTCCCTGCACCAGCAGGCAGACTCTCAACCACTGCGCCAGCAGGGAAGCCCCTGTTGTGATCTTTATACTTTTTTTTTATAATTTTTAATTTTTTTTAAAATTTCTTTTTGGCTGCGTTGGGTCTTTGTTGCTGCGTGCAGGCTTTCTCTGGTTGCAGTGAGCAGGGGCTACTCTTCGTTGCAGCGCGTGGGCTTCTCATTGTGGTGGCTTCTCTTGATGTGGAGCACAGGCTCTAGGCACGTGGGCTTCAGTAGTTGCAGCATGCAGGCTCAGTAGTTGCGGCACATGGGCCCTAGGGCATGCGGGCTTCAGTAGTTGCGGCACGTGGGGTCAGTAGTTGCGGTGCGTGGGCTCCAGGGCGCGCAGGCTCAGTAGTTGTGGTGCACGGGCTTAGCTGCTCCGTGGCATGTGGCATCTTCCTGGACCAGGGATCAAACCCACGTCCCCTGCATCGGCAGGTGTATTCTTAACCACTGTGCCACCAGGGAAGTCCCTATTTTGCACTTTGGGTCTTTCATCCATGCATGATGTTGTAGCATCATGTATTTGTCACTTGAAAAATAGTGGTTCGCTGGACTACACAGATCCCCCAAATGTTGAAACATTTTGTCACTTAATTATTTTAAAAATCACGTTCATTAGTAGTACCATCAGGAAGGTCTTCTGGGTTAGGAAGCTGTGAAGCTCAAGTGGCAGATACAAGTTTTCCAGGATTCTAATTTTCACTCGAAAAGCTTATTTCATCATTATCAATAAATGCTGTCAGTTGTTTTCTTGAAATGACAGGCTCACTTCATTCGAGAAAATGTCCACCAAACACCCAAATCTGAATAACCAGTTTGTCTGTTGTTCAAGTAATATGGTGTTCCATGAAGAAAGAGGTGGTTCAGCACCCAGTGCAGTCATACAGGTGCTTTCCCAGGAGAAAGCCATCGTGCTTCAGAATACAGATGGTTTTGTTAGCTGGTTCTTTTCTTCAGTGACCAGTGAAAAACCTGACTGCGTACAGTTGGATGCCACTGCATTGATCTGTGCTAAGGTGACAGCAGGTTTGCTCACAATGCTTTTGTCCCATTAACACAAATATCAATACAGCAAAAGGGCAAATAACATCTTAATATTATTACAGAAATAATGTGGACTTTGTGGACCCCTGAAAAGGTCTCAGGGAAGGGTCCGTGGATCATGCTTTGAGAACCACTGTTCTGTAGTGATACCCATAATACACCTGGGACTCCCAGCTAATCTAATTTCTAGTATTACAGGTAGCTACAGTGAGACTCAACCTTGAATTTAAAAAAAAAAAAAAATCACTCAGTGTCTTCTTCGGAAAAAATGTCTATTCAGGTCCTCTGCCCATTTTTTAATCAGATTGTTTGGTTTTTTTGATACTGAGTTGTATGAGTTCTTGTAATTTTGCATATTAACCCTTTATTGGATGTATCATTTGCAAATACCTTCTCTCATTCAATAGGTTGCCCTTTTGTTCTGGTGAGGATTTCCTTCACTGTGCAAAGCTTTTTTTTAGTTGGTTGCAGTCCCATTTATTTATTTTTGCTTTTGTTGCCCTTGCCTGAGGTGCATGGAAAGATGCTCAACATCACTCATCATCAGGGAAATGCAAATCAAACCACAAGACATTACCTCACAACTGTCAGAATGGCTGTCATCAAAAAGACAAGAAATAATAAGTGTCAGTGAGGATGTGGAGAAAAAGGAACTCATGCACAGTTGGTGGGAATGTAAATTGGTAGCTACTATGGAAAACAGTATGGTAGTTCCTCAAAAAATTAAAAATGGAACTACCATATGATCTAGTAATTCCACTCTGGGTATTTATCTGAAGAAAACAAAAACACTAATAAAAGATATATGCACCCCTGTGTTCAGTGCAGCATTATTTACAGTAGCCAAGATACAGAAGCAACCTATGTGTACATCAATAAATGACTGGGTAAGATGAGGTCTGTGTGTGTATATGTATACACACACACATACACACAACGGAATATACACACAAATGAGGTATATATACACACACACTAAAATATGTGGAATCTAAAAAACAAACGAACAAATATGAAACAAACAGACTCATAAATACAGAGAACAAATGTGGTTGCAGAATGGGGGGCGATGGGCAAACTAGATGAAAGGGATTAAGAGGCACAAACTTCCAGTTATAAAATAAATGAGTCACAGGGATCTAATGTCAGCATAGGGAATATAGTCAATAATACTGTAATAATTTTGCATGGTGACAGATGGTAACTAGACTTACTGTGATCATTTTGTAATGTATAAAACTATCAAATCACTATACTGTACACCTGAAACTAATAGTATAAGTTAATTATACATCAATAAAAATAAGTCACTCAACATTAGATATCCTTAACCTACAAACCTGGTGGACTCAGCAAATTCCACTGTGATTTTGGCCCCCATAGAGCATTAACTTGTCAGGTTTCTCGTACAGCCACACGCTCACCTACTTACATCATGCTGTGGTGGGATGCTCTGCACACGGCCCTTCCCTTGGCTTTCACCTGTCCACAGCGGGCTAGGACTCAGCCTGAGCTCCTGGCTGATTCCGTCAGGCACCTGGACAGTGAGGTACTGGGCCAGGTTCTGCACGCAGCTGCAGCAGTGTTCCAGCGCCTGCTCCTTTGAGCCTCCACTAAACTGCACCCGGAACATACGACTCTTGTTCTGTGTGACAAATCAAAAGATATCCTCAGTGACCCTCGTGTCCTATCACTTTACTTTTATTTACTGTGAGGTCTTCCCTTTGTTTGAAGGGGAAGAGGTATGAATAAGGGAGTAGTTACCCTAGATTGTTGATGTGGGTATAGAAAAGCCAAAAATTAGTTTTCTTCTCCCTTTTGGGAGCTGTTCCTCATACTAAATTCATTTCCCTCAAGGAACTGGCAGACATCAGCAAAAATGGAAAATCCCATATCATAAAGACCAGGAAGGTCACTATACTGACTGCAGTAAAAGATCAATGTTTTGTCTTACTTTGGAACAAAGGTTTCATACCGTCTAATTCCTCAGGTGGAAAATCAGTGAAGCTAATAGTCCTGGCTCAACAAAATTTTCCAAACCTGGGTATATAAAAGAGCTAACCAGGTAGATACCACATTAAACAAGCCAGTGAATTTGAAAAACAAAACGGGATCAGGGGACAGGCAAATGCTGAGAGCTAGTGTATCTCATATTAATAATCCGTAGTGCCCTTTATCCTTAAAGAGGCCAGACTTAACATACAAATCACACAGACAAATCAATCACATGTTGCCTTTAATTTGCTGTATGAGTTACATCCCCTGGCAAATCCGCAAATATGGGAGAGATGCAATTAAAATTTGTAAAAGTGGCAACTACATCAAATTTAATTGTAAGTTTAAAAATAGAACTAAATTGTAACAATAACAACAATAAACCCATTATTTTAATAGAAGTAGTTTCCTTTTTCTAGTCTGATATCCTGCCTAGTTTTAGAGGACTCGGCTTACACAAAAGCCACCCCAAATGGGGGGTATGTATTGTGTACCTTTGTTCAATTTCTTCTCTGAAGAAATTCAGATGCTAACATAGTAACAGCATTTTTCATTTATTAAATACACAAATCACACTGCTAACTGGAAAATGTTTCTAACCACAGTTAACAAAATCCTGAAAGTTCCTATAAGCGAAAATCCTTGATTTTCCTGTTCACAGTTTACCCTATTTAAATTTTTAGATAAAGCCATCAAGCAAAGCCACATCTTTAGGATACAGAAAACTTAGCGTGGCTAAGTAGTGGTAAGGTATCCTGTCTAGAAGAATAGACACCACTGCCCCTTTACTGCCTCTGTTGGGTTCTCTTCATTTTTTAATACATTTAATTTTTTTTCCCCTGAGTATAAAAGTAATCCATTATCACTGCCCCCTCCAACAATGAAAAAATATGAATATTTTTCTTATGTGTATTAGTCATTTGTATTTTTTCTTTTGTGTATTGCCTATTCATTTCCTCAGCCATTTTTCTCTTGGATGAATAATCCCCAAATTATCAAGAGTCTCTGAAAGCTAACTTTCCTTAAGGAAGGGGAAAGAACTGATAAGAGAACTCTACATTCAGTTTTTGGTAATTCTATGAATCTTCTGTGAAACTGAGCTTTCTTGTTTACAATTAATTAGCTGTTTCCAGCTCACCCTAGTTTAGACTGTACCTGGGGACATCTATATGAAATACCTTTATATTAGCTATTTCCATAACGATTCTGTAATTATCTAACCTTTTGAGAAGTAATCACATAAAAAATTGTGCCTCATAGCTAGATGAAAGCTATATGTAGAAACACAATTATTAAGTATGTAAGTAGGGCAGAAATCTCAGACCACTTGTCTAGAGGTATCTATATACATATATATGTGAGTGTACATAAGAATGAGTTTGGACAGTTAGGGTTTCTTTGAAATGTAGTTCCAAGAAATGACAGGGAAGGTTTTATGTCTGATAGCCTAACTGATGTTTTGCTCCATGTTTGCTTCTGTAAAATTCTCGGACAGAATTTGAGCTTATCATCAGAAACCAGAAATACCACTTCAATACATGTGGACCCAAGATAAAGCCAAGGTACATCAGGAAAAATCTGAAAATGAGTTATATCTTCATCCCACATCCTTAGTGTCATGGGGTACCACAATAGAAAACCTGCCACATGGTTAACAAAAAGGACTCCTAGGTTGAAAATCTTGATGAGATTTATTTTTATACCATAATTAAAAGTCAGAAAGAGCTCCTTGTTGTGAAATGAAAGTTTTTCAAGTATATACTAACAGCCATGAACTGTCCCAACTAAACAGTCTCCAGTGTCTATCATCTAAGGAGATTAGCTCAAAATTATACACACACACACACACACACATATATATTGACCACGCCACACGACTTGTGGGATCTCAGTTCCCCTACCAGGGATTAAACCCGGGCCCTTGGCAGTGAAAGCATGGAGTCCCAACCCCTGGACCACCAGGGAATTCCCCAAATTACTATATTTTAAGTTGTTCCCACCCTGCTTCAAAACACTTAATTTCAAGTTCTTACAACTAATAGAAAACTCCTTGAGGAAACAAGTTAAGGGTAAGTGCTTGTCTCTGTACGTTTATCTTCACGTACACACAAGAAATCTGGGAAGCACTGGGCCAATTAAATGCTGACTCACAAGTGTGAATGGCATCTCCATGCAGAGATCTTAAGCTGCAGGCTCTATAGCTAATGTTACAGGGTATAGCACACAGGAAGACGCAGGGCCCAGTTAGCACCATGTAGGAAGACAGCCAAGGAGACATGAAAATCCTCACAAACATAGGCATGTTTTCCTGCTGGTTTTAGATTCATCACCCAGATCTATAAGAAATTTCCCATCACCACTAAGAGCCCAACCCGAGCAGTTTTCCCCACCACTAGAAGTGAATTCCTCTTTGTAGAAACTGGGATTGGGGGTATATGGAAAAAGGACTTCACCAGAGAAGGGACAAACATTTTCTTTGATCCTTTGCTTTGAAACAGAGGTGATACTCAAGGCTGAAGCTAGACAAAACCATGAAAAAATTCTTCAGTGAGTTACTGGAGGTGAGGACAGTGGTTTAGGGTTACTCCTTTGAACCAAAGTCTCTTCAGATATGTCAGCCAATCAGCCAAGACCATTTTGATTACAATTACTGAAAAAAAGGAAGCCCACCTTACAAGTAGGCAGATCTTATACAATCTACTTATTTGGGCCAGAGAGAAAAGAAGTATAATCTTTATTGCCCCCTGAATTTAAGTTTTAAATTTCTCTCAAAGGAATGAAAGTTTTATTTCAAAATACTTCTATTTGTCAATTTAAACAAGAATGTTTGTTATGTAATACTTGGTTAACTAAAAGTTATCCAAGGCAAAAAGCACTAAAGTTGTGCACCCTTTGCCAGGTAAGGCAAAAAGAAGAATCTGTTGGCTCAGTATTAATGTATCAATAGATCAAAGGATTTAAAAAAATGAAACAAATCATGATCTTGATAGTTGTTAAAATTTAATTTGTAATCCTGATAAAAGTATTAGTAAATAAACTATATCTGAAAGACTATCTCCCTAACATGGTAAAGAATATCCAATCAATATTCTTAGAAATATTCTTAATGTCTAAACACTGGTTCCCATTCAAGTCAGTAAGATGTCAAGGATGGCTGTATAATTGTCTAATTACAGTGTTCTGGAAGGTCTAGATAATTCAGTAAGGTGAGAAAAATACTAAGTACAAACTATGGGAAGTAAATTACCACTGTCTGCAGATTATAAAATTACTTTCCTAGAAATTAAAAATTAAATTATCAGAGCTAATAAAAGTTTAGTAAGGAAGCTAAATTTAAAATAATTCAGAAAAAAAAAATCTAGTAAGAGCAGCTAGAAATATGTTTGGGATGAAGAATACCATTCACAATAACAAAAGGATCCTAAACTTAAATATTTAAAAATCTGTATATGAAGTATATGATATATACACAAATATCACATATAAAATTATATAACTACACAAAATACATGTTTTTTCTATATAACATCTATACATGCATTTTATATGTAATCTCTATACATAGAGTGTCTAAAGATTTTGAAGAGGAAAATTAGGCAAAAGCAGTAGACAGGTGATTCACAGAAGAAATACAGATGGCTAAGAAACACACAAAAAATATTCATTCCCATTAGTTACCAACGAAATGCAAATTAAACGAAGATGCCCATTTTTGCTTATCAAATTGGAAACTTGTTTTTAAATTTAAATTATATCATCCTGTTGGAGAGGATGTGGATAAATGAGCATTTTTACATATCGTTAGTGCTGTAGAAACAGGGACAACCTATATGGAAGGCACATTTACAAAATAAACATTCATACTTCTAGTACTTCTACCTCAAGAACCCTGTAAATAAATCCTTATGAAAATCAAAACATTTTTACAGTAGTGAAAAATCAGGAATTACTTAACTGATTCATGGTGCATCCAAACAGTAAAAATACTACGTAGTCATGGAAAATCATGTTTTCAAAGACTTAAGAAATGACTTGGTATAATGTTCCAGATGTAACGTTACATGAGGAAAGCAGGATGCAAAGCACTCTGTGTACCACAATCCCAAATTTAGAAATTATCTATATGGCAGACACTGTTCATTTGCCATGAGCCAATCCACACCAGAGGCTGGAAAAGCCAAACACTCATTTGCTAATCTTGGCAGATTGGGATGGCCACATTACACTCTTCTGGTCCATGAGACAGAAGCAAACATCTGTCAGGGGTTGTGGGAGGTGGAGAGCCTTACAGGAAAGCTTATGCTTTCCTTATAAAAGGAACAGATGAAGCTGGTCTCCTATGAATGGAAATATAACAGAGCTGTAGTAGAGAGGCCAAGGGAATTGCAACGGTGTTGACCTCAGCAGGGTGGAGTTGCTGAGCCAATTGCTAGCTACTGCCTGCTTCTGGATTTCATATATAGTCAAAAAAATAACCCCCTATTTTGGGGGGCCATTATACGTGGATTTTCTATCACATGCATCTGAACACTTTCCTAATGGATACAATATATATGCCCAGTAAAAATGTCAAAATGTTAATTATTTTTGAGTAATCAAATTATTATTTTTCTCTTTAAAGTTAATTTAAAAATTTAACATAATCAGGAAAAAATTAAAACTCAAATATCAGACATATGGCATGGTGTAACTTTTTAAAAGACACCTACATTCATTCAGCATGACACAGTCCTGGGCTGGAAGTCAGAAGACCAATGGGTGGCCCAGTTTTCTGATAGCTAGTTGGCTATTGGCTTATGTTGAATTCAGTTTCCTCATATGTAAAATGAAAACAGGGGCTCCTGAATGTTTTGAGTATGTGCTCCAGACCCCTTCAGCAGTCTGGTGAAGCCAGAGGACCCCTTCTCAGAACAATGTTTTTAATCACATAAAATATATAAGAGTACAAAAGAAACCAAGTATACTGAAATAATTAATTACAATATTAAAACACTAATTTGTAAACTAATAATATACATGCTTCCTTATTAATGTACTCAATAAAAAGATCTAGCAGCAGGACTAACAACCACCATAATACTGGGGTAGTGATGAGCATAAATGACATTTAAGATATCTTAAACAACTGAAACGTGATATGAAGATATGTGATTTCTACTGGTGCAAATGTGGTCTGATGTCAACATTCGTAATTGAAGGAAATGATAAATTTCAGTTAAAGGTCAGTGAAGGGACTTCCCTGGTGGCGCAGTGGCTGGGAATCCACCTGCCAATGCAGGGGACACAGGTTTGAGCCCTGGTCTGGGAAGATCCCACATGCTGCGGAGCAACTAAGCCCATGCACCACAACTACGGAGCCCTCACGCCGTATCTACTGAAGCTGCGGGCCTAGAGCCCGTGCTCTGCAACAAGAGAAGCCACCACGATGAGAAGTCCGCGCGCTGCAACCAAGAGTAGCCCCCACTCTCCACAACTAGAGAAAGCCCGCGTGCAGCAGCGAAGACCCAACGCAGCCAAAAATAAATTAATTAATAATAATTTTTAAAAAGTCAGTGAAAATCCATGCAGTTCATGGACCTTCTGAATTCTCTGAGGATCCTTTGGAGGGACTGATAAAGGCCCTCCTATTAGATGCTCTTGAAGACCTCTTTCAACTCTCAGTCTATGAGCCCATTAAAAATTATGATATCTTACCTAAATTTCAATATTATCTAGTCAGTGAATGTTAACAGATTGGTTTTTATAGTTATTTCTGAAAGAAAATAATCCAGGTGATTAGTCTTCATGTTGCTTTGATGAGGATCATTCTTTACATTTAATACAGCTAGGAAGCAAATAAAAGGGAATTTTATTATTTAGTATTAAAGAGAAAAAATGAAAAGACATATTCAGTGAAGTATTTGAAAATGCACACCTTTTAAACATCTAAATAGCAAGACAAACAATGATGTACAAATCCACCTCCTCCCATTTTGTGCTGGGGGATGGAAAATGGTTGCACAGCTCTGTCAGACAGGTACTGACAGATCAATCAAAGCCCTGGCTCTTCAGCAACATCCTCTTACTAACAATGCTTCTGCCTCTTAACACTCCTTGTTTCATGTTTTGCTCATAATGCAAAACTTTCTTAAACGTGTTCTTCCCAGTACCATTTCACCTGCAAAGAGAAGCTCCTGCACCCACTCCCATACACATTTAGCAGATGAGAAGGGTATGATCAGTTGCTTAAAAACAGTTGGCCAAAAAGCATCTTGCCTTTATCGTTGTTCCAAACAACAGACAATCCATGCGTCTTACAATCTTCAACCAGTTCTTGCTACCAATGAGTGAAAACCCTTCCTGAAACAAAATAATTAAACAAAATTAGCAACAGAAGCAAAAAGGGACATGAAGAATAGCTGTGGTGCAGCTGCTTCCTATTAGAAAGTTGTCTATTTATTTATTCTGTAACTTAAGCACAATAGAAATGACTCAATATTACCAATTGCCAAGGATGACCCTTCCAGTGAGTCCCAGTGTCCTTAGTGTTCTTCCTGCATCACGATCATTAATAGTCTCAGCTTTTACTCCTTTTCTTAACCTTTTCATATTGAAAATCAATAAACTATTAAAGATAGTAAATGCCCATAGTCACATTTGCTATAAGATACATTTTTATGCCTCTAGGATTTGCCAAAATGTGAGTTTATAATCTCTGGAAGCCAAGAGTTTCCATTATACTCATTAAGTTATCTGCCATATTCCCAACTATATAGTTAGATTTCTCTTCATGAGAATCTTATTTTCAGATTCCGATGAATGGAAAATTGAAGCAATTTGGTTTTGGATGCTGAATGCTTAGTTCTTCATTTCAATCTGAAAAAACAAAAAAGGCAAAGAGGGCAGTAGAGGGCACACAAGTCTCAAAAGAGGGACAACTGCTGGATCCTAAAGGTGTAAAGATAAACTTTTTCTGTAGTTTACTAATAAAGTAAATGGAGTGGACTGTCTAATGATTATGGCTACTTATAAGCTCAGTTACGTTGTCAGTAGATTTCCTCAGTTACGCAGCCCATTAAGTTAGAATGTGTTTACGATTTAGTAGAACTCATCCAGGGAACTGATAAACGGACAGTATGCAAAACCATGCAACTGCATCTGCCTTGTACTGTTAGTCCACCACAGCCAGGGGAGGCTGCTGGAGGGATGTGAGAAGTCTACAGCTCTTTAAAAAAGAAAAAGTTTTTTGAACTCTCACAAAATCTCTCTTCCTAGATCTGAATATGACAAAAGCTACAACTTCCAAAGAAATTTGTAGTCCAGGAACACTGGGTTAATTCTTTCACACTTTTCAGTAACAAAAGGAAAAAAAAAATGAGTCCATTCTAAAATGTTGATTCTAAGAGTTTTATCATCAATAGGACGTTTAATGAAAAAATAAATTAGGCAAACCATTTGTGATTTCTTCTTAAAACTCTCAGAATTAGCAAAAAGAAACATGTTCCTTATTACATCCCCAACATGTAGATACTGTGGTTTAAAATGGCAGTATGTGGGGAAACTAGTGCACATACACACATTGCTAGTAGGAGTGGAAACTGGTACAACTCTTATGGAGGGCAATATGGTGATATCAAAATTATGAATGCTTTTACTCTTTAACCCAGCAACCTCAATACGGGAGATTCACTTCACAGATCAACCTGCACACATATGAAGTGATGCATGGACAAGGTTAAGCATTTCTGTATTTTTAATGGTAAAAGATTGGAAACAAGTATACATCAACAGTGGACTGGTTAAATAAAGTATGATACTCTATGCAATGGAATACTATACAACTGTAAAATAAAATAACAGCTCTGTAACAGTGATGTCCAGTAGAAATTATGGTTTGAGCCACATATGTAATTTTAATAGTAGCCACATTTTAAAAGCAAAAAGAAATGGGTAAAATTTTACTACTTAATATATCAAAAACATTATTATTTCAACATGCAAACATTGTAAAACATTATTAAGATAGTTTTTTTTGTACTAAGTCTTTGAAATCCAGTGCACAATTCACACTTATACCACATTTCAATTTAGATGCTGTATTTTAAATGGTTAAAGTGAAATGCAATCCTACCAAAACAACAGAGTTGAGTTTAATGGGAAAATATTTTACAGTGCTTCCATTTATAAACCTAAATGTAAATTAAATAAAATTTAAAATTCTGTTTTTGGCTCCCAGACTTCAGACTATACTACAAAGCTACAGTAATCAAGACAGTATGGTACTGGCACAAAAACAGAAATATAGATCAATGGAACAGGATAGAAAGCCCAGAGATAAACCCATGCACCTATGGTCACCTTATTTTTGATAAAGGAGGCAAGAATATACAATGGAGAAAAGACAGCCTCTTCAATAAGTGGTGCTGGGAAAACTGGACAGCTACATGTAAAAGAATGAAATTAGAACACTCCCTAACACCATACACAAAAATAAACTCAAAATGGATTAAAGACATAAATGTAAGGCCAGACACTATAAAACTCTTAGAGGAAAACACAGGAAGAACACTCTTTGACATAAATCACAGCAAGATCCTTTTTGACCCACCTCCTAGAGAAATGGAAATAAAAACAAAAATAAACAAATGGGACCTAACAAAACTTAAAAGCTTTTGCACAGCAAAGGAAACCATAAACAAGACGAAAAGACAACCCTCAGAATGGAAGAAAATATTTTCAAATGAAGCAACGGACAAAGGATTAATCTCCAAAATTTACAACCAGCTCATGCAGCTCAATATCAAAACAACAAACAACCCAATCCAAAAATGGGCAGAAGACCTAAATAGACATTTCTCCAAAGAAGATATACAGATTGCCAACAAACACATGAAAGGATGCTCAACATCACTAACCATTAGAGAAATGCAAATCAAAACTACAATGAGGTATCACCTCACACCAGTCAGAATGCCCATCATCAAAAAATCTACAAACAATAAATGCGGGAGAGGGTGTGGAGAAAAGGGAACCCTCTTGCACTGTTGATGGGAATGTAAATTGATACAGCCACTATGGAGAACAGTATGGAGGTTCCTTAAAAAACTAAAAATAGAACTACCATATGACCCAGCAATCCCACTACTGGGCATATACCCTGAGAAAACCATAATTCAAAAAGAGTCATGTACCACAATGTTCACTGCAGCTCTATTTACAGTAGCCAGGACATGGAAGCAACCTAAGTGTCCACCGACAGATGAATGGATAAAGAAGCTGTGGCACATATATACAGTGGAATATTACTCAGCCATAAAAAAGAAACAAAACTGAGTTATTTGTAGTGAGGTGGATGGACCTAGAGTCTGTCATACAGAGTGAAGTCAGAAAGAGAAAAACAAATACTGTATGCTAACACATATACATGGAATCTAAAAAAAAAAAAACCTAGGGGCAGGACAGGAATAAAGACGCAGACGTTGAGAATGGACTTGAGGACACGGGGAGGGGGAAGGGTAAGCTGGGACGAAGTGAGAGAGTGGCATGGACATATATACACTACCAAATGTAAAATAGATAGCTAGTGGGAAGCAGCCACATAGCACAGGGAGATCAGCTCCGTGCTCTGTGACCACCTAGAGGGGTGGGATAGGGAGGGTGGGAGGGAGATGCAAGAGGGAGGGGATATGGGGAAATATGTATATTTATAGCTGATTCACTTTGTTGTAAAGCAGAAACTAACACACCATTGTAAAGCAATTATACTCCAATAAAGATGTTTAAAAAAATTTTTTTTAATTCTGTTTTTCAGTTGCACCAACCATATTTCAAGTGCTCAGTAGCCACATATGGCCTGTAGCTCCCTTCCTGGACAGTGCAGGTCTATATGTATTGATCTGTAAGATATACTGTTCAGCAGAAAAGCAAGCTGCAGAACAATGTCCATGATGTGGTACCTTTGTATAAGAAAGGGAGAGAGCATACAATGTATATTCTTATTATTTGCTTGCATTTCCATCTTAAAAACTGGAAGGATTAGTACACAAGAGACTAATAAAAACAGTTATCTGTAGGGAGTGGGATTGAACAGTGCAGATGGGGCAGGGGTTGAAGTAAAATTTTTTACTATATATCTTTTTATATTGTTTTGATTTTTGAACCACATTAAACCCCATATGCATGCATGTGGGAATATTTAGGCAAACAAGGATTCCCATTCCAATATGGCATAAACTCAAGGAAGAGGTGAAAGCAGGACCTAAATAAATGATAAGTCTATGGGAACTCTGTACTATCTTTACAACTTTTCTGTAAATCCAAAGCTATTCTAGAATAAAAAGTTCATTAGAAAAGCAAAGAAATGAGCAGTTCTTGGCCCTGGCCTGGCCTCACCTCTTCCTATCTCTAGTCCACTTTGTGTCTTATGAGACATCTCCACTTGGCTAGCTCACAGATCCCTCCATGTAAACTTGCCCAGATTGGGACAGTTCTTCTCCACACACATTGCCATTCCCACACACTGCCACCCCCGTGAATGGCATCATTCACCAGTCACCCCAAGTGATCAACCTGGTATCCTGGTGGACTCCTTTCCTCACTTCTCCCTCAATACCAATCAATCCCCAGGTCTTAGAGATCCAATCCCCAGCTTTTTCCATCTCACCATCCTCTCCACTTACACTCTCACTGCTGCACCTGGCTGCTCCTCACACCTTGATTGCGTTGTATAGCTTGTTCCTAAAATGGCCTTCCTTTTTCACTGATCTTTGAAAACCCTGCTTTATCTCAACCGTTCCCCACAAGGCAAAGCTGGCTGACCTCTCAGAATTCTATGCCCTCTCAGGATCTTATTGTACTTATCATGCTGTATTGTAACTAGTTACATTTCTTTGTCCCTGATAAGAATAAGAATCCCTAGGCAGGGCAAGGCAGGTTCTAGAATGTGTCTTATTACCCCCTGAATCCTCAGCAACTATCACAATATTCAGCAAAGGCTGCTAGGTCAGCTCCAGCAGCCCCTCAGCTCAGGACTCTGCAGTGGCTGTGCCGGGAATGGGTACGGCCTTCCTCCCCGGCAGCGCCTCTGAGGTGAGCCACTTTATGGCTCCTCCTCTTCAATCTGTCCAAACCATCTTTCTTTAGAACTTCATACATCTCTTCCCTCTGCTTTTCCCCTCTGACTTTTTACCTAATTAACCTCTAACCACTGTTCATTTCACCCTAATCTCAGCTGGGACACACTATTACACTTTCCCATAGCCCTGTACTTTTTTCTTTCATAGCATTTATCACAGTTTGTGTGTGTGTCTGTAGTGATTATTTACATAATGTTTATTTTTTCACTAGACTATAACCCCATATAACAGGCAGGGGCTATGTTTGTTTTGCTTACCATTATACATACAACACCTATTATAGTCTTTGACACTTGAACATGTTTCAGTAAGTTTTGAGTGAATGAAAGAATGAAACTTTATGAAAATTAACAAAATACTTCATGCCAATATCATTTCTTGGGAACAATGAGGTCCACAAATTTATTACCTGTCCAACGATGCAGAACACCTTACTTTTTTTTTTTTTTTGGCTGCACCATGTGGCTTGCGGGATCTTAGCTCCCTGACCAGGGATCAAACCCACGCCCTCAGCAGTGAAAGCGCAGAGTCCTAACCACTGGACCACCAGGGGATTCCCTACTTATACTCATCTTATTCAAGATTCAGAAAGAACTTTTTCGTCCTAATACTTGGGGATTTAGTAAAGATTTCTGTGTACCTAACCACTTGTCATTCATATATTCCTACATTTTAATAATTAAGCTCTTTATCTTTGAAAATCCACCTCTTAGAATCTCCTTTAAGGCTTGTCCTTCTGGTGAATTCAGTTTAGCTCAACTGATGGCTCTTCTGTGCTGCCTTTTCTAACTTTCTCAGACAGTTAAGTGACCTGCTCTGTGCTCCCACAGCACACTGTACCTGCTGCTATTGAAACACTCACCATCACTAAGCTCCTACTATGGCCGGCCACCATGCTAGGGGTTAAAAAAGACACGGAATCTGCCCAAGGGGAAGGGAGAATGAATCACACTCACCCAAGGAGCTTCTCTCCCTAGTGCCTGGGATACTGTTCCCCGACCAGGCCAAAAATCACTGCCTAAGAAGCCACTGTTAACTGATGAGTCTGTCACATGCCCTGGAGGTACCGGGGTGGAAAAGTGGTTTGGAATTGATAGTACAGGGCAGGAAGAAGGAGAGCGGAGTACTCTAGGAAATACCAAATTTACTATCAGACAAAAAGAACAGAAGCCAATACCAAGAAATCATGTCTAGGATAGAGGAGTATGAAAGCTTAGAGGACTGAGACTTTCTAGTAGAGAATGGTCAGCAGTGTCAGGTGATGCCCAGGATGGAGTAAAAAATAAAGGCTAAAAGCCTGTGCTTAATTCAGCAGTCGGGAGGTCCTGTGCACTGTAATATCTATGTACACGTCTGTCTTTCTATCCCTCCTTTTCTAGTTCCCACTTTATTGCAAACTCCATGAGAGCAAGAACTGTGTTTCATTCATCTTTGTATCTTGCATGTCTGTTGAATAAAAAAAGAATGCCAATCTCTCACACCCCCATTTCCTCCAGTCATACTTGGACCCATCCCCTCATGCTGTCCAGCTCTGCACAGTCTCCCTGAGGTGCAATGGCCAGAATGCCACATGACTCCAAGGTGGGGCGCCACACCGCACTTTTATGTAAAGAGAGCCTCAGGCTTTGACTTTCAAGTATTATAAATTGTGAACTTCATTTCCAGATTTTAGTTATCCATGTTCTCCTTGCCCTCTGTTGTTGTAAGTAAGAGTTACCATAAAGATAAACCAAAAGGAAGCCATCAAAATAAGAGAGAAGAGGACCTAAATAAACGATTGCAGAGCTTAGATGTAGACAATCGACAATCTAATGTCCAAGGCTGGCGGACAAAACTACCTGTGTTCTCACCCTAACCAAGCCTGTTTCCCTTGCTGTTGATTCTATTATTGAGCCAGTTTCTTTAGGGCTTTAGATACCTCTCAGGTCTGACTTCATCTACTAGTTTGAGCAAGCAAGCCAAGAGGGTATCGTAGCGGTCATTGGCATTTAGCTAGGTAAATTAGCTTTAAAACCATGATAGATATGATCATAATTGCCTTGAAGAAAACACAGCATTTTACTTTCATGGAAATAACAATGAAAAAATGCTTACATCTGCTACAAATACCCTGACTGCGAGGAAAACAGCATAGGAGAATACAGTTACAAAAATAACTTGACGGCTAACCATTTGGCAATCCACAATCCGAGTCCCCAAGCCCAGGGTACCAAAAAGGCTTCTCCATGAATGTGAGGCATTTAGGTGCCAGGTGATTTATTTGAAAAGTAGATCCTGGTTTAAGCTTCTGGGTTGTGTTTCTAACTCACTTTCCCTGGAGCTCAGGGTTTGTGAGGTTCAAATTACAATGAAAACAGGAAAGAAAACATCCATGATAAAGGTGCTCCTGCAGAATATCAAGGTAACAACGTGCAGAAAAAAGAAAGTGAGCAAAGCATTGGATTTCTTATACTTAAAATGTCAACAATCATAACTGTTGTTTATTAAGCAAATAAAGAACAAAAAGGTAGATAATAAAAAATAATTTATAGTTGGTTTGAGGATTAGATTTTGACCTTAGATTTGAATATGGATATTTCTGCTACACTCAGAAACACGCAATATTGTGCTTGGAGAAGAAATAACTGTCTTACTTGGAAGGAACCTCACCACACTTAGCATAAAGATAAACAACATCCTGTCTCAGCTCAAACTAACATGTCCATTCAATAACTTGCTTCATTTTAGAGTTATATTTTTCCTGATTTGTAAGAGCTATATAAATAATTTGGCTTCATGCTGAAATACAGGCTGTTCAGAAGGCATAAGATAAATAAAAATTAAAAAATAATGTCAACAAAATAAAGATTACTATGTTTTAGAATGTTTAACATCTAGAAATCACAATATGCTGTGAAAAGTCACAATTTGTTCCAAAAATATTTATTGAGGATCTAATATGTACCAGGTTATGTGCCAGATTCTATGACTCAAAGTCAAATAACACATGGCCCCCATGCTCAGGGACTGATAGTCTGGGGGAATCAAACAAATAACCATTTAGCAGTAACAATCAATGTGGCAAGTTCCACGTTTCTGCAGAAGCACAGAAAAGAGGCATTAGATTACAAGGCCCAGAGGAAATGACCCCTGAACTGATTTTTAAGAAACTTTTATTTTGAAATAATTTATTTATTTTTAACTCTGCAATGTAGATTTTCAAACATATATGACATAGAGAAAACAGTAAAACGGTACGATGAACTATCATGCATCCATCTTCCAGTCACAATTTTCATAATATAGCCAATCTTATTTCACAATTCTTTAATATCATCAAATATCTTTGCCTGTTCACATTTCTGATTTTATTTTATGTTGCTTCATTTTTTTGAATAGGGAGCCAAATAAGATCCACATATTACGACAAGTAATACGTCTTGTAAGTCTCTTTTAAACTACTGGTTCTTCCTTTCATCTCTTTCCCCCCCTCTTTTTTTTTTCGGTTGAAGAAACTGGGTCATTAGTCCTCTAGATGAAGGACTGGCAGGTTTTTTGTTTTGTTTTGTTTTTTACTGTAAAGGGCCAGTGAGTAAATATTTTAGGCTTTGCAGACTCTATAGTCTCTGTTACAACTACTCAACTCTGCCCCTGTAGCACGAGAGCAGCCATAAGCAAATGAGCATGACTGTGTTCCAACAAAACTTTATTTGTGGACACTGGAATTTGAATTTCATATCATTTTCACATCTTGCACAATATTATTCTTTTAGTTTTTTTCCAACCATTTAAAAATTTAAAAACTATTCTTAGCTCACAGGCCACAAAAAAACAGGCAATGGGTCAGATCTGTCCCATGGGCCATACTCTGCCGACCCCTACTGTAGAGTTATCCTCGCTAAATTTTGTTATTGTATCCTTACTGTTTTTTTACTAGGTACCTCTTTCTCTTGTAATTCCTACAGACTGGTAATCAGATCAAGAAGCTTGATCAGTTCAGGTTTGATTTTTTCCCCCAGCTTTTGTACCTACTTCCTATGTGGTGGTGTGTGATTCCACAGGAATGTCTTCTCGTCCTTTTCTCGTGAAGTTAGCAGCCATTGATCATCACTGCCTAGACTCATTTAATTTCATCAGTGGTTGCAAAACGATGTGTTAGTTTTTCATTCATTCTTCATTTATGAGCTGAAATACATCTACAGAGAAACACTGCTTCATCAACTATTATACTTTGTTACCCTAGGTAAAAATAGGAAAGGCAGGATAAATGCTTGCTTCCTTTATTTGCCAGCTTTCAAAATAATGAGGTGGTTCCCTAGTACACTCCAACGATGACAATGAGGAGTTTGTTTTTTTTTGAAGTATCATTTGAAACTCACAAATTTAAATATATTTGCTGTTTCAATCCACTGCAGTTATTGATCCTGAAATTGTCTCTCTTTGGCTAGTGAGAACCTTTTCAAGTTGACTCCTGAGTTCTGACATGCCTTTAGTAATCTCAAGGTATCAGAATCTCAGCTGCCTCTCTGTTTCTTCCTGTGCAGATGATGAGATCACACAGGTCTTCAGCTGTCAGTGATTTAGCCTCACCCACTCGTATTCGGAGGGTCAAAGACATGCCTAGTCTTCTAGTTTTGTTGTAGATGTTATCTATGGGTCTTGGGCTTTGCATTCCTATTTCATCTATTTTTATGGGGAGATTTGAGGAGTTCAAAAGCTATGATGCCATTTCTGGCCAAGAAGGAATAAGAGGGTCAAAAATTATACTTCTGTCATAAACAACTAGAAACCTGGACAAACTACTGGAAACAACTGTTGTCAGACAATGGAAAGCAGGTAGCGCAAGACTGTGATACTTGATAAAATGGTAACAAATGAAGTGAGCCCTAAACAAAGGGAGGGATATACATAGTCATAGACTGGATTATGATACTGTTAAGATTTAATTCTCTCCAAGTTGACATACAGATTTAAGGACATCCCAATTAAAATCTCGTAGAAATTTGCAGATCTGATTCTAAAATTCATATGGAAATGCAAAGGACCTAGAATAACCAAAATAAGCTTGAAAATGGCAGAATTGGAAGACTTATACCACCAGTTTCAAGAGCATTATAAAATTAGGGTAATCAAGACAGTATGGTTTTGGCATAAGAATAGGCATATAGATCCACGTCACATAAGAGACTCCAGAAACAGACTCTCACATACATAGGCAATTGATTTCAATAAAAGTGCTACAATAATTCAATGAAGAAAGTATAGTCTATTCAACAAATGGTGCTGAGACAACTGAATTATTCATGTGGGGAAAAAAAAAAAACCTTGACCCTTACCTCACACCATATACAAAAATTAACTGAAAATAAATCATAGACCTAAACATACTAGCTACAACTATAAAACTTCTAAAATCAGAGAATCTTGGCAACCTTGGGGTAGGCAAAGATTTCTTATATAGGACACAAAAAGTATGAACCATAAAGAAAACATTTCATAAATAGAACTTCTGACAATTTTAAATCTTTAAGCTCTTCCAAAGATGATGTTAAGAAGATGAAAAAGTAAGCCGCAGTTTGGGAGAAAATGTTCACAGTACATACATCAGACAAAGGTCTTAAGTTTAGAATATGTATTTTTTAAAAACCTCTGACAGACAACTCAATAAGCAAAAGAGATATTTCACAAAGGAGGATATATTAATGGCTAATAAACACATTAAAAGATACTCAACATTCATTATCAGAGAAATGTAAATTAAAGTCACAATGAGATACCATTACAAACTCAATAGATTGGCTAAAATTAAGAGGACTATCAATACCAAGTTTTGCCTAGGATATGAAGCAACTGGAATACTCACGCATTGTTGGTCAGTTTAAAACGGTACAACTACTTTGGAAAACAGTTTGGCAGTTTCTTTTTTTATAAATTTATTTATTTATTTATTTTTGGCTGCATTGGCTCTTTGTTGCTGCGTGCAGTCTTTCTCTAGTTGTGGCGAGCAGGGGCTACTCCATTGCGGCGTGTGGGCTTCTCGTTGTGGTGGCTTCTCTTGTTGCAGAGCACGGGCTCTAGGCACGCAGGCTTCAGTAGTTGTGTATCGTGGGCTCTAGAGCACAGGCTCAGTAGTTGTGGTGCATGGGCTTAGTTGCTCCGTGGCATGTGGGATCTTCCCGGACCAGGGCTCGAATCCATGTCCCCTGTGTTGGCACGCAGATTCTTAAACACTGCACCACCAAGGAAGTCTTGGCAGTTTCTTATGAAGTTAAAAACATACCTACCATACTATCCAGCAATTTCACTCTTAGGAATTTGCTCAGGGAAAATGGAAATACATGTCTACCCAAAAATTTATACACTTAAAAAAAATAAAAACTTGTACACTAATGTTCATAATAGCTTTAATCAGAAAAGCCTCAAACTAGAAACAACTCAAATGTCCAGGAGCATGTAACTGGATAAATAACTTGTGGAACATTCATAAGCTGGAATACAACTCTGCAATAAGAGATAATGAGCTACTGTAACATGGGTGAATCTCAAAAACATACTAAGTGAAAAAAGCCAGACACATAAGAGTTCATAAGAGTTTCCATAGCAGTTACACTATTTTACAACTCCACTAACAGTGCACAAGGGTTCCAATTTCTCCAAATCCTCATAAACATTTAGTATTTTCTGTTTTTGTTGTTTTATAGTAGTCATCCTAACTGATGTGAGGTGATATCTCCTGTGGTTTTGATTTGCATTTCTCTAATGACTGGTGATGTTGAGCATCTTTTCAAGTACTTGTTGAAGATTAGTTATTATTCAGCTTCCCAAACTGGTAGCAGTACATGCAGCAAGAATAATTACCTTTCTCTAGCCATAAGAATCAGACCCAGAGGCTCTTTCTATAAGTTACAGTAACAGAGAGATCCAGCCATCCTTTAGGCCAAAAGATTGCCTACAAAGTACACTGCAGAAGCGGGTACTCAAATATATTGAGCCAAAGGCTTATTTTACAGTTGAAATAGATGTCTGTTGTTTTATACCTGCCCAGCACACATTCTTCCTTCTTCTGGGAACACATCTTGATTTTCCTTTGGGAAATCACCTCTCCCTTATTCACAGCCCATGTGATTCAAACAGGACTACTTTCTTACCTGGCCCAGATCCAGGGGAGAGGAGGTGACTCAGGCCTTGCCTGTCAGCATATCTAATTGCTTCTGACCAAGGTGATTAGTTTATGGATAAGCATGTGATATAAATTAGAAAAATCCAAGTAAGTCCTGAGATTGTTGCTAAAACTGGGAAGGAGGAACACTCTTTCCGTTAGGATTGTAAGGATAAAAAAAGCCTGAAGTTGCCAGGGACCACGAGGAGAGATCCTCCCTTAGAGGAAAGCAAAGCTGAGAGACAAAGACAGAGATACAGAGACACATAGCTAATGATACTGTTTGAGCCCCTGGATTCAGTGGTCCCAGGGGCCACTCCTATCCTTGGACATTACAGTTCTACGAGGCAATAAGTGATTTTGTTTAAAGGAAACTGAGCTGGGTTTCTGTTATTTGCAACCCAAACAATTTAATTAATACATGGATTAAAGCAAACATAATTTACTTTTTAAGAGTTCAATTATCTATCCAGATTTCCCTGTCCAACTGCCATACCATTTTCAAAACTCTACATGTTCTCATTTAACAACATACTAATTAACTAATTTAAAAAATTTTACTCTTACTCAATGTCTCAGCAGTATTCACCATAGCTGACCCCTTTTTCCTTTTGAAACACGATTGCCTTGGCTTCTATGACCCCACACTCTCCTAGCTTTCTTCCTACCCCTGACAGCTCCTTCTCTGCCACCTCCTTTGCTATCTTATTCTCCTCAACCTCCTCTTGCCATTGTTCATTTTTTTTATCCCCTCCCCAGGCTATCCTCACCATATCCACCGTCTCAATTACTATTTAAATGCCTATGATTCCCAAATCATATCTCAGTGCAGACCTCTCTCTGACCTTCAAAGAACCAGAGGCTGTTAAACAGTAAAGAGGACATGTGGAACTGACATCTCTGCTTGAGTGTCTCAAAGACACCTCAAATTCCAACTGTTCAGAACTAGAGCCGCGGTCATCACACACACCCAGCTGACAGGCTGGCTCTTCTCTGGAGTCCCCTAACCACAGTGAAGGATGCTACCTTCAGTTGAGCTGCATTAGCCAGAAACCTGGAAGTTTCCCTTCACACTGCTCTCTCCTACTCCCATTTCTAATCTGCCACTAATTACTGATTTTAGCTTTAAATATCTCTTCAATCAATCCATTTCTTTTTATCCTAGTACAAGCCACCATTTTCTTGATTTACTAACTAGCCTCCTAAAGTATCTTCTTGCCCACCCTACCTCTTCTCTACACTACTGTGAGAAGATCATTTTTATCTAAAAAACACAACTGGCCCTGGGACTTCCCTGGTGCTCCAGTGGTTGAGGCTCCGCGCTCCCAATGCAAGGGGCCCGGGTTTGAAGCCTGGTCAGGGAACTAGATCCCGCGTGCTGCAACTAGAAGCCCACATGCTGCAACCAGAGGAGCCTGCATGCTGCAACTAAAAGATCCTGCATGCGCAACTAAAAAAGATCCCGCACACAGCAAAGAAGATCTTGCGTGACAAAGTTTTGCTGATCTACCTTAATTTACTTTTCCTCAGGACTCAGCCTGGAAGCAATCTTACCTCCCTGGGAAACCTTTCCATATCTCTACTTTTAACATAAAAAATAAATACACATATGCATATTTTTAGAGTACCTATTTAACATGTAATGGAAAATAAAAAATACACATGCATATTTTTAGAGTATCTATCTATTAAATAGATACTCTAAATATTAAACAATATTTCAAAGTAAAGAGTAGGTCCTCTTTGAAATGCAGAGGGCCAACAGGCACATGAAAAGAGGCTCAACACCACTAATTGTCAGGGAAACGCAAATCAAAACCACTATGAGATATCACCTCACACCTGTCAGAATGACTATCATCAAAAAGAACACAAATAACAAATGTTGGCGAGATGTGGAGAAAAGGGAACCCTTGTACACTTGGTGGGAATGTAAATTGGTGCAGCCACTGTAGAAAACAGTATGGAGGTTCCTCAAAACACTAAAAATAGAACTACCATATGACCCAGTAATTCTACTCTTGAGTGTATATCCGAAAAAAAACAAAAACAAAAACACTAATTCAAAAAGAAACATGCACCTCAATGTTCACAGCAGCATTATTTACAATTGCCAAGATATGGAAGCAACCTAAGTGTCCATCAAAAGATGAATGGATAAAGAGGATGTGGTATATATATATATATACAATGGAATATTACTCAGCCACAAAAAGAGTGAAATTTTGCCATTTGCAGCAACAAGGATGGACTTGGAGGGTATTATGCTAAGTGAAATAAAGTCAGACAGAGAAAGACAAATACTGTACGATATCACTTACACGTGGAATCTAAAAAATACAACAAACTAGTGAATATAACAAAAAACAAGCAGACTCACAGATACAGAGAACAAACTAGTGGTTACCAGTGGGAAGCGGGGAGGGGGCTATACAGCAGTTGGGGAGTGGGAGGTACAAACTATTAGGTATAAAATAAGCTACAAGTATATACTGTACAACACAGAGAACACAGCTAGTATTTTATAATAACTATAAATGGAGTATAACTTTTAAAAAATTGTGAATCACTATATTGTACACCTGTAACATATAATATTGTACAGCAACTATACTTCAATTTAAATAAATAAATAACTAAATAAATAAATAAATCTAAGGAGATTAAAAATTCAGCTCCTCAGTTAAACTAACCACATTCCAAAAGTTCAACAGGCATAGGCACATGTGACTATTGCTACCATATTGGACAGTAAGGATTTCCATCATTACAGATATTTCTGTTGGGTTGTGCTTATCTATGGTAACACTCATTTAAAACCAATTTTTTAAAATGGTAAATTAAAAAAAAAAAAAAAAAAAAAAGAGTAAGTCCTCTTCTCTCTTTCAGCCACCCAGTTCCCCACCCTGAGCAACCACTGAAACCAAGGTCTTGTAAAGCCTCTATATAAACAAGCAGATATGCATACATGATATATTTTATCTAAATTATACACATACATAGTTTCCATTCTGTGGATAATCTTTTTATATCTTTTGCCCATTTTAAGTTGAGTTATAATTTATTAATTGAATTGTAGACATTCTTTACATAATCCAAGAAATGAACACTTTGTCTTGACTTGAATTTTTTTTGGTTTGTCATTTTTTTTCTCCTTTTTTAAAAAAAACTTTATGGTATTTTCTCCATGCAGAAAATTTTGATTTTTTAATGTGGCAAACGTTATCAATTCTGGGTTTCTGGGTTTTCATATCTGATTTAGAAACGACTTCTACTCCATTTTAAATTTTTTCTAGTTTGGTTATGGATTTTATTGGGCATACCAAAGTTTTCCACTTTTATATAGTATCTCTTGATCTTTTCCTTGGTAATTTAGAAAATCCTTTCTAAGTTTCTAACTTATGAAGTTAGTACACAAATTTATATAAGTACCTTCTCTCAGACCCTGTTTGCTTTTGATCTCCTAAGGGGCACGTAAGTTTGACGTGGTCATTGGTTTCTCAGGCATATAAGTAAGACAGGATTTATAAAAACCCTTCATTCATTTACATTTATCCCCCCCCAAAGATTTACAGTTGTAACAACGATTCTACAAATGACTGAATTTAGTTTTGATCAAGAAATAAGTATGGCTGAATTAAACTATACTCCTTATCAAACCAAGTATATCCACGCTGTTCACAGTTGACATTAATTTCTGATCTAGTTCCTGAAGTATTAAATACAGCACTTCCGTTGCATTCATTCCTAGTGGCACTTCAGCCATGTTATATCAGCACCACAGGCATCTTTTTAAACTTTTAAGTTTTAGATTTCACAAGTAGTAGTAATTATAACAGTGCGGTGAACCAGCCGAGCTAGGTATAATGCCACCTCTTGCTATTTCAGTACAGCTTAGACAATACTATGTGACATTAAAAGCAGAATCAAGACAACGTGGCAAAGCTTTTAAAAAAAGAGAAGGGTCACAATTCAGAGTCCTATTTCTCAGTTCTCTCTCTTCCATTATTAAAAAATGTGTGTGACAAAAGACCAAATGCAAAAAGGAAAGCTTTCAGCTTCTAAGAAATAACAAAGCTTTCCTTCACTTTAATTTATGGGGCCTACTGTAAGTTTTCTGTATAAAATGACTAAATCAATCCGAAAACATTTATTTACAAAAAGAAAAAAAAAAGCAGTGGGACATTAATTCTCTGTCAGTTTGGAAAGGATGTTCTCTGCACAAACCACATTTCTCAGGCATGCCCTCCTCAAATGCTCCATCAGTAGGAATAAAAATAAAAAGAAAGCCTTTTCAAATTAAGAGTACAACGTTAAAGAGCTACAATAAGCAAGCTATAATCAGAATTTTCTATGAACTATAACCAGGTTAAGAAGGAGAACCAGAGCTGAACACTGGTAAGAAAAGGCTCTATTTAGGGCAAAGGGCCTTGGTTAAAAAATAATAATAATAAAAGGATCCCAACTAGCCTGCACCAAAGAGATGGTAAGAAAATTTACATATACAGCAATAGGAACAAAAACTATTTTCATAAGAATCTTGGTGGATTTAGCAAATTTGAGACAAATAGGTTGAGTACACATGGTAGGACCTGACTAATAACAACACACACATATTTAACTGGTAAACTTAAGATTGACCAAATGCTAAATAAAATTACAGAGAAATTTAAAAGTCTGATACATGAAGAATACCACAGTGAATGCAGGATCATTCACAAACATTTACAGGGGCTCCTACTACACTGTAAGAACAGTGCAAGGTAAATGGGATTAAAAGATAAATATGACTGTGAGAACTCACATACTAGTGAGGAAGATAACATGAAGCAGAGAAGGGAGAAAAAGTCATTCTAGAAAGTGAGGACAGCAAATACAAATGTGCAGAGGAGTAGAGGAATATGACATGAACAAGGAATGTATTATGATTTAGTTTGGCTACAGAAAAGGATGAAATTTTGTTGTAGAAATTTAGACAACCCAAGGTCCAGGGTTTCTTAATCCAAATTAAAATAGAATACAATAAAAGGTTTATATTCTCTAACAAAATCCATTAAAACAAAGCTCATAAGATTTTTATGCAGCATATATGTATAATTAATGCTTTAATAAATAACAAAAGAACGATGTAAACAGCTCATTCCAGGGCAGCCCAACATGTAAAATCAGCAGTAGTCTGCTCTTCTCTCTGCCCTCCTCCAAAAGTACACTTCTGAGGAAGAATTTTAAATGACCAATTTTCAAACTTGGAGGGGAAGCAAAGCTAAAGATCGTAAATCCTAAGTTATCTAAAGAAACTCAAGGGAAGGGGAAACAACTGCTAGTTGTGAGCAGGAAGGTAGGGCTAGGATTCTTCCTGCCAAACAGGACCATAGCCCAGGAAGGGAACCAACATCAGCAGGCAGCCCAGGGATGAACTGTAAGAAAAGGATAGTGTTAGGACAATTGGTCATCCATATGGAAAAAAACACTGGGTTCCTACATCACACTATACACAAAGATAAATTCCAGAAGGATCAGAGACAGAAATGTGAAAAACAAATGAATATGAAAATATTTCTGTGGAAGCATTTCTGAAACAAGATAATAGCACAAAACACAAATAAATACATTGATAAATCCATCTACATAAAAACTAGAAACTTACATACAGCTAAAGCCACCATAAACTAATTAGAATATGCCAACCACACACTGGGAGAAGAGATTTGCAACCCACATACTAGTCCATGGCAAAGGATTAGTATCCAGAATACATAAAGGTCTAACACTGGTAAGTAAAAGACAAACAACCTAATGGGAAAATGGGCATGGGACAAAAAAAGCAACTCACAGATGAGGAAACCTGAGTTGCCAATATGAAAAAATGCGAAAGCTCATTATAATCAGAAAAATAAAAATTTAAAACATGAGATCCCATTCCACATCCATCAGATTAGCAACATTAAAAAACTTTTGTTATAGGGCCTTTCAAGCACATATGAAAGTAGAGAGAACAGTAAAACGAACACTGTGGACTCATCCCCCAATCCAACAGCCATTCATTCATAGCCAATCTTATTTCATCTGTAGTTCAACTGCCTAATAATTCTGAAGTGAATCCCAGGCATCACAGCACTTTTTTTCTGTAAATATTTTTGTTATATCCTTAAAAGATGGGGGAAATTTTAAAGTCACATTTATTGAAGTGTAGTTCACATACAGTAAAATCTACATTTTTGTAATGTACAGTTCTATGAGCTTGACAAACAAACACAGCAGAACACCAGGCAGAGGGAATGATACAGTAGGCCCTCTCGAGTCGGCTTCTTTTACTTGCAAAGCGCATTTAAGATTCATCCACGTTGCTGTGTGTGTCAGCAGTCATATATTTGTATTGCTGAGAGCACTGCCTGGATGTACCACAGTTTTGTTTATACATTCGCTGATTGAAAGACTTTGGGTTCTTTCCAGTTTGGGGTGATAAATAAAGCTGCTATAAGCATTTGTGAACCAATTTTCATGTGAAAGTAGGTTTTTATTCCACTTGAGTAAATATCTAAGAGTCTTTATTGCTAGGTCATACGGTAAGCATATATTTAACTTTACAAGAAACTGCCAAATTCTTTGCCTACTGCCTGTATGATTTTGCATTCCCAACAGCAAAGTGTGAGAACTCCATCTATGCTGCATCCTTGCAAACAGTTTGTATTGTAGCTTTTGTTTGTTTAATCTTGGCCATTCTAATAGACATATAGTGGTATCTCACTGGAGTTTAAATTTGCATTTCTCTAATCAATGCAATTGATTTCAGTAAGAATTGACACAAACGTAGAAAAACATTAAAGACTGGTTAAAGCTGGGTGCAAGGTATTTTATGTTTTTCCCTATGTTTTTCTATTTGAACTATTTTCATAATAAAGTATCTTTAAATAACCCTTAAATCTTCCTTTATAATTCCTCATAAATGGCAAAAACAAGATTATTTAACTTCACTACCAATACATGCCTTGAAGAGATCATCCTTTTTCAAATAATAGTCTGCAAATAGTTTTTGGGGGGAGGTAATGGTAAGCTAAAGAATGGGCCAGAATGTCACAAAATCAACACAAATTTTTCAATTTTTTTATGTACTAACAAATTTTCAGTACTAAAACTTCCTTAAATAGAATCTAAACTTAATTAGTGTGATAAAATGTTACTATGGAAATTTAGTCTTCAGCTTGATATTTTATTTTCATTTTTTCCATAATATTTGTTATTTAATGATGACATGGAGACCACAAAGTATACAAAGTGTTGCATTCTGTATAAACCAAAACTGCTTTCTCTCCTTACTAAGATCACTCTTAGTGTTGTACTTTTCACAACAGAACTCTCTTAAGTCCTGAGCTTATTTACAGAATATGATCTTAATAAAACTCATTTCAGAAGAAAATAAACTCTATTCCTGAACTGTATATATTTAAGTGTTTACTGCTCCAGTGGTTATACTGCATCTTTGTATCTGCTCTCTACCTAATGAAACATTTATTCTGAAAAATAAAACATGAAATCAGCTTGTTTAAAAGTGAATCAATTCTGTCCTTCAATAATAAGACTGGCAAAGACCCACAGGATAAACTCTCACCATTTATCCTGGACCTTCCTATAGATTTTTACTCTTACTACCCTTTCTCCAATGGAGGAAAAATGACAAGGAATACTTGTGTAAAATGTACCTTGCCTTAAACTCTACTATATACTTCCACACTACATGTAATAAAAACTTTTTTAAAAACTTCAATTAACATTTACTCAACTACACTGAATATTACACCCTTGAAAATGTGCTGCAATAAGCATAAGTAGTTTTAGGGGCTTTTTTTTTTTTCCACTTCAAATATCATACCTCATTTCAGTACCTCCTATCTAGGTACTGAAAATGGCTTCACAGACATGCCTTAAATTCTCACATAATCCAGACTGGTTAGTAAATCATCATCTTCCTGAACTACAACTACTGTTAAATGGGTAGTTAAGTCCAATGACTCTGTCCCTCAACCCATTAGACCAGGGGACACCTAACACAAAGTGGGCCCATCCACAGGCTGGTCTGCATTCTAGGGACATTCTAGGTGCCGGGGATGAATAGAAAGGGAAGGATTCAAATGTTACTTACTCAGAGGAGAGGGTAGGAGGAATCCAGAGCAACCCCCAGTTTTCCAATTTGAGTAATCAAGAAAATGGTGGTACAAAAAGAAAAGAAATAATTGGAGAGCAGGATTTTTAAAAAAAATTGATGTGAAACTTACATATAGCAAAGCACACAAGTTTACAGTTTGATACATTTTACACACACCCCATCATACAGATCAAGACAGAACACATCCAGGATCTAGAAGTCTCCCTCGAACATGATCTCTCTTAGGCAATAATGTCCCCACCTTACCCACTGCCAAAGGTAAATACTATTCTGATTTCTGTCACCATAGATTAGTTTTGCCTCCTCTTGAATTTAAGTACTCTTTTGTATCTGGCTTCTTAGGTGGGAAAGTATTTTTATGTATGTATTTCTGGGAAGCAGGGGAGGTTGGGGTGATGGTAAGTGGGGATGAGGAAGATATGAAGTTGGTTGATTATTTTTCATATTTATTAAACACCTAATATGTGTTAGTATCTACATTAGGCACAGTGAACACCAGGTAAAGAGGGCTTGGTACCTATCCTAAGGGACTTAAGATCTAGAGAGGGAGACAGGTAAATGAGTAATTACATCAACTTACAAGCATTCTAAGAGCAGGATGGTCATGGTGCCAAGGAGAACACAGGACAGGAGTGGCTCACTTTGCCTAGGGAGGTCATGTAAGACTACAATAAAGACTGAGTTGGAAAAAAAAAAAAAAGCTGAAAGATTTGCTGTTGATAATCTGCAGTTGGGTGATGGATGCACAGGGGTTCATTATATTATCCTCTCTACTTTTGCATATGTTTGACAATATCTATAATAAAAAGTTTAAGTTGTGTCTTGAAGCATGAATAGGAGCTAATCAATATGACAATGAGAAAAGAGCATGCTGGGCGGAGAAATTTTAAAAGCGAAGGTGAGAAGGAAAACTACAGTTTTCATGGAATCACAAGTCATTGAGGAAGTGTAGGAGTTAAAGACAGAAAAGCCAGGCAGGGGCCAGATCATTAAAGTCCTTGCATTCTACCTAAGAAAGTTTGGCTTTATCCTAAGGCAACTGGTAGCCACTGAAGCAACCGTAAGCAAGAGAATGATCTGATCAGATCTGTGTTTTAGAATGATCACTCAGATACCAGTACAGGTAAGAGAAGAAAATAAGAGAAGTGATCGGTGGGTGGTTACTTAAGCAACCCTGGCAGGAGATAAAGAGGGCCTAAAGTCTATAATTATTTCAAAATAAAGCTTTAATTAAAAAAAAAAGAAGAGAAATAATGAGGGCCTAAATTGAGGTGATGGTAATTAAGATGAAGGGAACATGAGTGTTAAAGATATTTTGTTTTTAAATATAATTTATTAAAAATTAGCCTGTGATTCTTCGTCAAGCTGAATGATTTAGCATAAAGGGCTGCATTCCATAGCAATGGTCAAACTGAATTCTGGTGAACATTTAATTTTTCTGTTTAAAAATTCTCCACTTGGCCTTGCAGCAATTAAAAATATTTTTCCACAGTACTTCCCCCTCATAAGGGGTTTCAGTTCCACTAAATAAAAGGAACCAGAGTAAATGGACTTAGAAGTGCTAACACCTTGGCAGGTGTTCCATGAGAGAGCCCGACGTCCTCACTGTCAACAGCAGAGTTTTAGGTACTTGGTAGACCAGATTAGAACAGCAGTGACAACAGGGAGAGTTCAGCTGAGTGCCACTGTGCAAACAAACCAATAGCCAAAGACCAATAAAAAAAGATGAAATTCCAAACTAAAACCTAAAGCTAAGCTAAACCACAGAGTTTGAAGTTCATAGCATTTATTGTTGATTTTGAGGTCTCTGTGGATTTTACAAAACATCCATCCCCCAGTAACTGGCACAAAACAGCAATCTTTGATACCTTCAGTACTCTTTTTAGCTCTTATAAACATATACATACAACAATGTGGCAAGTCTAGTCTTTTATTGCACCAGAACACAGAAGATGCCAACTGAAATAGCCTAAGCCCATTAATATAATCATTTACTGTACTCTCTTCTTTATTTCATTCTGGTTTCACGCCTTCATTTGGCCATATTTATTAACATGAAATAGAAAAAGCACTCCATGGTGTGAAATCTTCTGTTTCCTCAGTTACAAATGTTGAACAAAGTGGAAACATTTATTCTTCCTTGACTATTTGCAGTTCAAATACTGCTATTTCTACTCCCTGTTCCCAGCACTAATAACTGCTGAAGTCAGGAAATCTCATTTGAATTTGCCACCTCACCATGCTCAGGCAAGTTGACCTACTTATTTAGCAGCTTAGTCTACTATTTTTTGCCTGATTGTTGTGACAGGAAGAAATAAAACCTTCATCCCCAAAGACAAAAATAAAATCTTAAATCACAAATTTAGCACTCATTAGATCCTCCTCAATAGATCCTCCAAACCTAGAGCAAACAGGATGGCGGAATAAATGATCCTGAGCATTGGACATATATACTGACTCAGAAACTAAATAAGAGAAAGTCACATCAAGGACTTCTGCACACAGTATTGTCATTAGTACCTAAAAAGACTCACAAGGCAAATTGGAGAAAAAAAAAGCCAAGAGTAATAACATTCACAACACCTTATGGCTCTGTGTGCTTCACACATCCATTAATAACGTACACCAGAGGTAACATTTCCAAACCAAACAACAGTTTGAGGTACAGGAAAAAATTAAGTTAATGTTGTTTTTATAAGCCAAGCAATTATAATATATAATTTGGTAATATGTTTTGTTACATGAAACAAGGGAGTTTTCAAAACTAATAGTCAAAGAAATATATTTACTATTGTGTAATATCCTAGGGAATTCAGAAGGTATTTAATATACAGCAGAATGTGAGAATACATGCTGCTCTGTATTTCTATGATTTATTTTTGGCTTTCTTCTGGCCATTTCCATTCTTGGCCCTCCCTATAGAAATAAGTCAACATTCTAAAAGAATTAACTCTCAAGTCTGCCCCTGAAAACAAACTTGGATCTCTAAACACCCATCAGGGGCTTCCCTGGTGGTGCAGTGGTTAAGAATCCACCTGCCAATGCAGGGGACACGGGTTCGAACCCTGGTCCGGGAAGATCCCACATGCTGCGGAGCAACTAAGCCCGTACGCCACAACTACTGAGCCACCGCTCCAGAGCCCTCGAACCACAACTACTGAGACCACGTGCCACAATTACTGAAGCCCGTGCACCTAGAGCCTGTGCTCCGCAGCAAGAGAAGCCACTGCAATGAGAAGCCCGCGCACCGCAACAAAGAGTAGCCCCCGCTCACCGCAACTAAAGAAAGCCCGCACGCAGCAACGAAGACCCAACACAGCCAAAAATAAATAAGTAAATTTTTAAAAAATAAATAAACACTCATCAGCATTTGACAACAAAGTAATTGACATTGTTACCATTTGTATCATTTTATAGTTTGGAAACCTATTTTATGTACAAAGGAGCAGGTATTATTTCCATTTTACGACTGACTGCACTGAGGGTAAGAATAGTTGGATATTTTGCCTAAAGTTGAATTTCATGGTACGCGAGGAAATTTTAAAACCCTGATATTCTAACTCATACAATGGTGTTAGTGGCAAAATAAATAATAATAGTAATGAATGGCAATCTATAGCATAAAGTGAATATCCATGAGTCCATACTGATATAATCAAATAAATGAATAAATAAATAAATAAGGGAAAACTCTTTTTTAAATAACAGAATTCCAATTAATACGTGTAGAAAGAATCATAGAAATAGAAAATTACCATTTGACAAACATCAGAGCAATAACTGTTGCAGGCAAGAATCATCAACAGATGCTAAAATGAGTAGGCAAAAGCATGATGAGAAACAGGAAACTCGCATACCTCAGAATATCTCCCCACAAGATACTTATTAATTACAAAGGGAAAAACAATAATGTTACAATCATGTTACAATGGAGAAAGCTGGTAGATACCACCTTAACCAAGTAATCAAGGTTGTCATCACCAGTAATGAGACATATCAACATCATGTACTCCCTAGGATGATGAGCTGAGAAAGGTCAAACATCTCTGTCTTTCAGAGACATTCTACAAAATAACTGGCCAGTGGAAGCCATAAATGACAAAGACTGAAGAACTGTCCCAGACTGGAGGGGCTCAAGGAGACATGACAACTAAGTGCAATTTGGAAGTCCTGGGTTAGATCATGGGCCAGCAAAAGGACAGTGGGACAACTGGCGAAATAAGAATGAGGTCTGTCGATTAACGGTATTGTGTCAAGGTCAACTTCCTGCTTTTGATCACTGTCCTATGTTAACATTTGGGGAAGCTGGGTGAAGGGTATATGGGAATTCCTTGTACTATTTTTGCAACTTTTTTGTAAGTCTGAAATTATTTCCAAATAAAAAGATTTTTTTTTAAGATTATGGTGCTGGTGCTTATAATCTAAACCTCATCATTTGGAACTGCGTTTTCTTTGTTTCAAGGATATAAATTTTGTCTCGTCAATAAGCTCCACCAAAGTATTAAACATTCACAAGTATTAAATTACTTTAAAGGTTTAAAAAGAAGAGTTTAAGTAGTAACAGTCAAAGTAAAATCTGCTCATTTCCTCTTTGTTAATATTAGTGATCTAAAAAATGACAACTGGTCTCCAATAATAATGAAAGATTTTCTATTTTAAAGGAATCTAAGTAAAGCTGATTCAACTGAAACTAGTGTAGACTTGAACACTGTGGGAAAAAATCTTACACCAAAGATGTGTTTTCGGAAAGACTAAATTCTATAACCTCTTAACAAGAGAAGGGAATCTAGAAGCCTGGCTGAGAACTATGACTAAACTCATGCCATGTAATTTGACAAGAGGGTAATAGGGACATAAATTAAACCAAGAATTATTTTGTTGCATTCAAAAATGATGAGAAGAAAACTTTTGTTTGAAGACTTTCTTTTATTACTGTAAAAGAAATTTTAAGACTGTGGTATTTACAATGTTTTGTTTGAAGTTATGACATTGATGGTAAAACATATCACAGGTAACTGGTGAGCTACATATTGGTGCAAACTTTCAACATCACACAATAAGAATCAACCAGAATTTAGCCCCCAAGAGGCACTTTTTCTTCCAAACTACAAATCTTGTAAACTAAATGGGAGCTCTAAAAATAAAGACACAATCTACAAAATCTGGCAAATATGTTTGACTCTGGGATGTTAGGAAATGAAAAAAGCAGGGGGCGGAAAAGGCACTTGGGTTTTAAGTGCCGAAATAACTCTCTTTGTGAGTAGCTAATATTCTTTCAAAAGCTTTATTCCCAAATTATGACTCACTTTAGAGAAAAGAGAAAAGATGAGAAAAAGAAGAAATGAAATGGTCAATATTAGTGGCTTCATATGCTTAAGATTTTCATACTAAATATAAAATAGAAGTTCTTTTAAAAATTATTGTCAATAATTAGTCCCTGAAGAAAGGATAAGGAATACATAGAAAGGCCACAACGATGTGCAACAGAACAAAAATATAATTATAGTTTTAAAAGCAAAGCAGGCTAGATAAGGCCTTAAATTCCCTATCAGAGCCATTACCATATCAGTGAAGCTAGAGATATATACTCACTTGCCACAAAACACTTACTATAACAAAGTAGCTCAGGCTTAGGTCAAAGATCACCCAATTAGAGTGCCCCATTTGTCTGATCCACTATAATAAGTGAATTACTTTCATCTACATAAATGTTCTTGATTTGTATTTGGATATTCTAGCCCACTGACAGCAGATCACCCAACTACTAAGACATAACCTCATCTGAGATACCATGAACAACCAAATCTCACAGAAAATTTGAAAACATTAACTGTTTGTTACCCAATGGGGAGAAAAGGTACATTTTGGTAGAATACTAAAAGTGTTTTAGTGGAAAAAACATTAGGAACATAATCTAAAAGGTTTTATACTTCCGGGGATGAGAACCTCTTGAATATAGGCATGTAACTCACACCTTCATCCCATCACAATTAAAATGCCAAGGCAAGTCTAAAATAGGAGAGAACTACATCAATATAGAAGCTAGGAATGGATGCCATTCACATGACAAAACTGTTGAAGAATTTCTGCAAGACATGTTAGATAGATCCGGATGGAAGAAAGATGTCAAGAGTCAACTAGTGACTTATCTTCCTGAGAAAGAAGTGCTGTGACTCAGAGAGAAAGCAGAGGAGATACTGGCAAAAACACCATTAATAAGGAGGACAAAAGCTAGGGAATAGGTGGGCCATAGGAAAAAATAAGAAACCCTCCATCTGGAATCTGTTTTACCACTACCAACCAAGAGCACTGGAAACAACTGCCCCAGACATGTATTGCAGTATACCAAATGATGATCTAGGAAATCTAAGAATTTCTCCCATAAACAGTGGGTGGATATAGCAGGAAGGTGGATGAGTAACTATAGCATACAACTGGTCTGTGGCTAGCAAAATACCCATTCCTCATAGGAGAAATTAGAGACATGACTCCCCTGCTAGGACAGGCTCCTAACCCACTCCTCTCAGGCTTTTGGGTGGATGAACAGAAATGTAGATTTCTATTAGCCAGGTCTGTTATACAATATTTGAAAGGAAAATCTACGAGTATCCAAGGACAATGAGGTTATTATAGATGACTCTACCCACAGGTCTCTTGATGAGACTTCTCCAAGCATAAGGATGAATAAAATGGAAAAAAGGAGGAGAAAGAGGAGGAGAAGGACGGGGCAAAGGAAGAAGAGGAGAAGGAGGGCTTAAAAGGAGAAAGAAGATGGGGAGGGGGGAGAGGAGGAGGAGGAGGAGAAAAAAAGACACCATCACATCTATGAAATCATTCTGCAACAAAAATGAAAGAGGGAAATATAACACTCAAGATTAAAAAGGGCGGAGATTAACCAAGATGGCGGAGTAGAAGGACGTGCTCTCACTCCCTCTTGCGAGAGCACCAGAATCACCACTGGCGGCTGGACAATCATTGACAGGAAGACCCTGGACTTCACCAAGGAGGATACCCCGCGTCCAAGGACAGAGGAGAAGCCACAGTGAGACGGTAGGAGGGGCGCAATCAGAGTAAAATCAAATCCCATAACTGCTGGGTGGGTGACTCACAGACTGGCGAACACTTATACCACAGAATTCCACCCACTGGAGTGAAGGTTCTGAGCCCCACGTCAGGCTTCCCAACCTGGGGGTCCGGCAACGGGAGGAGGAATTCCTAGAGAATCAGACTTTGAAGCCTAGTGGGAATTGATTGCAGGACTTTGACAGGACTGGGGGAAACAGAGACCCCACTCTTGGAGGGCACACACAAAGTAATGTGTGCATCGGGACCCAGGGGAAGGAGCAGTGACCCTGGGGGAGACTGAACCAGACCTACCTGCTGGTGTTGGGGGGTCTCCTGCAGAGGCGAGTGGTGGCTCTGTTTCACCGAGGGGATGAGGACGCTGGCGGCGGAGGTTCTGGGAAGTTCTCCTTGGCGTGAGCCCTCCCAGAGTCTGCCATTAACCCCACCAAAGAGCACCGGTAGGCTCCAGTGTTGGGTTGCCTCAGGCAAAACAACCAACAGGGAGGGAACCCAGCCCCACCCATCAACAGTCAAGTGGATTAAGGTTTTACTGAGCTCTGACCACCACAGCAACAGGGAGGGAACCCAGCCCCACCCATCAACAGTCAAGTGGATTAAGGTTTTACTGAGCTCTGACCGCCACAGCAACAGTCAGCTCTACCCACCACCAAAGCCTCCCATCAAGCCTCTTAGATAGCCTCAACCACCAGAGGGCAGACAACAGAAGCAAGAAAAACTACGATCCTGCAGCCTGTGGACCAAAAACCACAGTTACAGAAAGATAGAGAAGATGAAAAGGCAGAGGGCTACGTACCAGATGAAGGAACAAGAAAAAACCCCAGAAAAACAACTAAATGAAGTGGAGATAGGCAACCTTCCAGAAAAAGAATTCAGAATAATGATAGTGAAGATGATCCAGGACCTCGGAATAAGAATGGAGGCAAAGATTGAGAAGATGCAAGAAATGATTAACAAAGACCTAGAAGAATTAAAGAACAAACAAACAGAGATCACCAATACAATAACTGAAATGAAAACTACACTAGAAGGAATCAATAGCAGAATAACTGAGGCAGAAGAACGGATAAGTGACCTGGAAGACAGAATGGTGGAATTCACTGCTGCAGAACAGACTAAAGAAAAAAGAATGAAAAGAAATGAAGACAGCCTAAGAGACCTCTGGGACAACATTAAACGCAACAACATTCGCATTATAGGGGTCCCAGAAGGAGAAGAGAGAGAGAAAGGACCAGAGAAAATATTTGAAGAGATTATAGTCGAAAACTTCCCTAACATGGGAAAGGAAATAGCCACCCAAGTCCAGGAAGCGCAGAGAGTCCCATACAGAATAAACCCAAGGAGAAACACGCCGAGACACATAGTAATCAAAGTGGCAAAAATTAAAGACAAAGAAAAATTATTGAAAGCAGCAAGGGAAAAACGACAAATAACATACAAGGGAACTCCCATAAGGTTAACAGCTGATTTCTCAGCAGAAACTCTGCAAGCCAGAAGGGAGTGGCATGATATACTTAAAGTGATGAAAGGGAAGAACCTACAACCAAGATTACTCTACCCGGCAAGGATCTCATTTAGATTTGATGGAGAAATCAAAAGCTTTGCAGATAAGCAAAAGCTAAGAGAATTCAGCACCACCAAACCAGCTCTACAACAAATGCTAAAGGAACTTCTCTAAGTGGGAAACACAAGAGAAGAAAAGGACCTACAAAAACAAACCCAAAACAATTAAGAAAATGGTCATAGGAACATACATATCAATAATTACCTTAAACGTGAATGGATTAAATGCCCCAACCAAAAGACATAGACTGGCTGAATGGATACAAAAACAAGACCCATATATATGCTGTCTACAAGAGACCCACTTTAGACCTAGGGACACATATAGACTGAAAGTGAGGGGATGGAAAAAGATATTCCATGCAAATGGAAATCAAAAGAAAGCTGGAGTAGCTATACTCATATCAGATAAAATAGACTTTAAAATAAAGAATGTTACAAGAGACAAGGAAGGACACTACATAATGATCCAGGGATCAATCCAAGAAGAAGATATAACAATTATAAATATATATGCACCCAACATAGGAGCACCTCAATACATAAGGCAACTGCTAACAGCTATAAAAGAGGAAATCGACAGTAACACAATAATAGTGGGGGACTTTAACACCTCACTTACACCAATGGACAGATCATCCAAAATGAAAATAAATAAGGAAACAGAAGCTTTAAATGACACAATAGACCAGATAGATTTAATTGATATATATAGGACATTCCATCCAAAAACAGCAGATTACACGTTCTTCTCAAGTGCGCACGGAACATTCTCCAGGATAGATCACATCTTGGGTCACAAATCAAGCCTCAGTAAATTTAAGAAAATTGAAATCATATCAAGCATCTTTTCTGACCACAACGCTATGAGATTAGAAATGAATTACAGGGAAAAAAACGTAAAAAGGACAAACACATGGAGGCTAAACAATACGTTACTAAATAACCAAGAGATCACTGAAGAAATCAAAGAGGAAATCAAAAAATACCTAGAGACAAATGACAATGAAAACACGACGACCCAAAACCTATGGGATGCAGCAAAAGCGGTTCTAAGAGGGAAGTTTATAGCTATACAAGCCTACCTAAAGAAACAAGAAAAATCTCAAGTAAACAATCTAACCTTACACCTAAAGAAACTAGAGAAAGAAGAACAAACAAAACCCAAAGTTAGCAGAAGGAAAGAAATCATAAAGATCAGAGCAGAAATAAATGAAATAGAAACAAAGAAAACAATAGCAAAGATCAATAAAACTAAAAGTTGGTTCTTTGAGAAGATAAACAAAATTGATAAGCCATTAGCCAGACTCATCAAGAAAAAGAGGGAGAGGACTCAAATCAATAAAATCAGAAATGAAAAAGGAGAAGTTACAACAGACACCGCAGAAATACAAAGCATCCTAAGAGACTACTACAAGCAACTTTATGCCAATAAAATGGACAACCTGGAAGAAATGGACAAATTCTTAGAAAGGTATAACCTTCCCAGACTGAATCAGGAAGAAACAGAAAATATGAACAGACCAATCACAAGTAATGAAATTGAAACTGTGATTAAAAATCTTCCAACAAACAAAAGTCCAGGACCAGATGGCTTCACAGGTGAATTCTATCAAACATTTAGAGAAGAGCTAACACCCATCCTTCTCAAACTCTTCCAAAAAATTGCAGAGGAAGGAACACTCCCAAACTCATTCTATGAGGCCACCATCACCCTGATACCAAAACCAGACAAAGACACTACAAAAAAAGAAAATTACAGACCAATATCACTGATGAATATAGATGCAAAAATCCTCAACAAAATACTAGCAAACAGAATCCAGCAACACATTAAAAGGATCATACACCACGATCAAGTGGGATTTATCCCAGGGATGCAAGGATTCTTCAATATACGCAAATCAATCAATGTGATACACCATATTAACAAATTGAAGAATAAAAACCATATGATCATCTCAGTAGATGCAGAAAAAGCTTTTGACAAAATTCAACACCCATTTCTGATAAAAACTCTCCAGAAAGTGGGCATAGAGGGAACCTACCTCAACATAATAAAGGCCATATATGACAAACCCACAGCAAACATCATTCTCAATGGTGAAAAACTGAAAGCATTTCCTCTAAGATCAGGAACGAGACAAGGATGTCCACTCTCACCACTATTATTCAACATAGTTCTGGAAGTCCTAGCCACGGCAATCAGAGAAGAAAAAGAAATAAAAGGAATACAAATTGGAAAAGAAGAAGTAAAACTGTCACTGTTTGCGGATGACATGATACTATACATAGAGAATCCTAAAACTGCCACCAGAAAACTGCTAGAGCTGATTAATGAATATGGTAAAGTTGCAGGATACAAAATTAATGCACAGAAATCTCTTGCATTCCTATACACTAATGATGAAAAATCTGAAAGAGAAATTATGGAAACACTCCCATTTACCATTGCAACAAAAAGAATAAAATACCTAGGAATAAACCTACCTAGGGAGACGAAAGTCCTGTATGCAGAAAACTATAAGACACTGATGAAAGAAATTAAAGATGATACCAACAGATGGAGAGATATACCATGTTCTTGGATTGGAAGAATCAACATTGTGAAAATGAGTATACTACCCAAAGCAATCTACAGATTCAATGCAATCCCTATCAAATTACCAATGGCATTTTTTACAGAGCTAGAACAAATCATCTTAAAATTTGTATGGAGACACAAAAGACCCCGAATAGCCAAAGCAGTCTTGAGGCAAAAAAATGGAGCTGGAGGAATCAGACTCCCTGACTTCAGACTATACTACAAAGCTACAGTAATCAAGACAGTATGGTACTGGCACAAAAACAGAAACATAGATCAATGGAACAAGATAGAAAGCCCAGAGATTAACCCACGCACCTATGGTCAACTAATCTATGACAAAGGAGGCAAAGATATACAATGGAGAAAAGACAGTCTCTTCAATAAGTGGTGCTGGGAAAAACTGGACAGCTACATGTAAAAGAATGAAATTAGAATACTCCCTAACACCATACACAAAAATAAACTCAAAATGGATTAGAGACCTAAATATAAGACTGGACACTATAAAACTCTTAGAGGAAAACATAGGAAGAACACTCTTTGACATAAATCACAGCAAGATCTTTTTTGATCCACCTCCTAGAGTAATGGAAATAAAAACAAAAATAAACAAATGGGACCTAATGAAACTTCAAAGCTTTTGCACAGCAAAGGAAACCATAAACAAGACGAAAAGACAACCCTCAGAATGGGAGAAAATATTTGCAAATGAATCAACGGACAAAGGATTAATCTCCAAAATATATAAACAGCTCATTCAGCTCAATATCAAAGAAACAAACACCCCAATCCAAAATGGGCAGAAGACCTAAATAGACATTTCTCCAAAGAAGACATACAGATGGCCACGAAGCACATGAAAAGATGCTCAACATCACTAATTATTAGAGAAATGCAAATCAAAACTACAATGAGGTATCACCTCACTCCTGTTAGAATGGGCATCATCAGAAAATCTACAAACAACAAATGCTGGAGAGGGTGTGGAGAAAAGGGAACCCTCTTGCACTGTTGGTGGGAATGTAAATTGATACAGCCACTATGGAGAACAGTATGGAGGTTCCTTAAAAAACTAAAAATAGAATTACCATATGACCCAGCAATCCCACTACTGGGCATATACCCAGAGAAAACCGTAATTCAAAAAGACACATGCACCCGAATGTTCATTGCAGCACTATTTACAATAGCCAGGTCATGGAAGCAACCTAAATGCCCATCAACAGACGAATGGATAAAGAAGTTGTGGTACATATATACAATGGAATATTACTCAGCCATAAAAAGGAACGAAATTGAGTCATTGTTGAGACATGGATGGATCTAGAGACTGTCATACAGAGTGAAGTAAGTCAGAAAGAGAAAAACAAATATCGTATATTAATGCATGTATGCGGAACCTAGAAAAATGGTACAGATGAGCCAGTTTGCAGGGCAGAAGTTGAGACACAAATGTAGAGAATGGTCATATGGACACCAAGGGGGGAAAACTGCGGTGAGGTGGGGATGGTGGTGTGCTGAATTGGGCAATTGGGATTGACATGTATACACTGATGTGTATAAAACTGATGCCTAATAAGACCTGCAGTATAAAAAAACAAACAAAACAACTAATACTAAACTTTCATTGGGTTATTTGTATGGAAATATGTTAATATAAATGTTTCAGACATTACATGAAATTTCTAAAAATCTTATATTTGTATTTGTATGGAAATATGTATGGAAATATGTTAATATAAATGTTTCAGACATTACATGAAATTTCTAAAAATCTTATATTTGTATTTGTATGGAAATATGTATGGAAATATGTTAATATAAATGTTTCAGACATTACATGAAATTTCTAAAAATCTTATATGTTCTGGTATAATGTTATAAGTAATAATCCTAGTTATTACTTTAAAATGTATATCTCAGAAATAACTAATTTTCTTGTCAACTGCATTATTATGAACTTTCATCAAATCTTTAACCGTGGTCTTTTTTAAGTCTTTTGTCATTTACAGACAGTTCTGGGTGTACTCTGATGATTTTGCAAATATGTTCCTATAAAAGGGTTTCATCTTCAAGAAATTCATGGAAAAGACTCTGACAAGTACAGGTTTCTGGTAACTGACTGTACTGCTGAACTGAATGAATAAGCATTTTCAGAACTCTAATGAAAAACTGATGAACTCATAAAAGTGCTAACAAAAGATCAAGATGAAAAAAAAATTAATTACATGGGACTGAGTGAACTGATGAGGATGAGTATAATTTTTGTGACTTTCTGTCTGAATTTAAAAAAAAAAAAAAAATCCCACAAGGACTCAGAGGCAAAGAATATACAAATCAATTTTCACTGCAAAGTAAAGGAGCTGTTACAGTGGAGGATTACTGGACTGAATGTCAATATTATGACATAGTATGAGTGTGTTTCATGTTTGGTAATTGCAATCATTGTTGCTTTTGTTGTGGTCATCCATGTACAATGCTTGGTGTCAGTCTATTTATGTCTTGTAAAAATAAAATACAGTGTGTGTGTGTGTGAATAAAAAAAAAAAAAAAAAAAAGATTAAAAAGGGCATTATCATTTTGAAAAAAACCTAGAAACAGAAGTAAATTTTTAATTAAAACTACCTGTGTGAAATGTAATAAAATTTTTAAAAACAGGTTTTTTGAAACAAGAGATGAAAGATCCAGTATCAGGTAACAGACTGAGGTTTGGCTAAGAGTAAGACAGAAATAAGTGGGAGTTGGAAGAAATAAGAAATAAATAAGAAGAATAAAAATGTGATAGCAGAATAAAAAACATAACAGAATAAAAAAATGTAATAACAGAAGTAAAAACTTCGATGATAACCTAATAGAAAAATGGGAGGATTTCAACAGACACTTCACAAAAGAGGATATCCAGATGGCCAATAAACATAAAAAGTATACAATTTCATTAGTAATAAGAAAAATATAAATTAAATCCAAAATGAGATATCACTACACACCTACCCAAATTGCCAAAATAAAAAGAAAATACCAAGTTTTGTAAAGACTGTGGAGTGCTCTCACACATTATTAGTGGGAGTGTAAACTGGCCATAATCGCTTTGGAAAACTCTTTGGCAGTACCTACCAAAGCTTAATGTAGGCGTGCTCTCTGACCTGTCCCTCAGAGTATGTCCATGGAGTAGCAGCAACACATCACCTAGGAGTTTGTTAGAAATGCAAAATCTCAGACCGCACCCAAAACCTGCTGATTCACATTCAGCATTTTCCTAAGAGTCCAGGTAATTCAAATGCACATTAAAGTTTGAGAAGTGTTGTTCTACAACTCATCCATTTTGCTTCAAACTCACCCATTCCACTCCTGGAAAAATACATACAAGTCTCACCAAAAGATGTATATACCAGGATGTTCACAGCAGTACTATTTCTAATAGCTAAAGACTGGAAATTACCCAAACACCCATCAACAATACAATGGATAAGCAAATTGTGATATATTCCAAAATGAGAATGGACAATCTATAACTGCACACAACAATAAGGACAAGTCTCATACATATAATAATGAGTGAAAGAAGCCAGACAGAGAAGAGTCTTGTATTATTCATTTTACACAAAGTCCAGAAACAGGCAAAACTAATCTGTACTGCTAGAAGTCAGAATGGTGATTAGCCTTTGGGAGAGTGGTGGTCTATAGCAGTGACTGGAAGGGAATATGAGAGAGGTTTCTGGTGTACTCAAAATGTTCTGTTTCTTAGGTACAAATTTCCGGTTATAAAATAAATAAGTCATGGCGATGTAATATACAGCATGATGACTGTAGTTAATAATACTGTATTGCATATGTGAAAGTCGCTAAGAGAGTAGATCTTAAAAGTTCTCATCACAAGAAAAAAAATTTTATAACTATGTATAGTGAGCGATGTTAACTAGACTTATTGTGGTCATTATTTCACAATACATACAAATATCAAATCATTATGTTGTATACCTGAAACTGATATAATGTTACAATGTCAACTATATCTCAATAAAATGTTGTTTCTTAACCTGGCCAATAAGCATATGAAAGATGTGCTTCATTAGTTATCTAGGAAATGAGAATTAAACCACAATGACATACCATTACCCAGACACTAGAATATCTAAAGTTATAAAAAACTGACAATACGAGAATGCAGAACAACATGGACTGTCAAACAGAGCTGGTGGGAAAGCAAAATCATACAACCACTTTGAAAAAGACTACAGCAGTTTCGTATAAAGTCAAATATTCACTTACCATGCAACCCAGCAATTCCATTCCCAGGTTTTTCCCAAAGGAAATTAAAACATATGTCCACACAAAGACTTGTATATAAATGTTCATTGCAGCTTTATTCATAATTGCCCCAAACCAGAAATAACCCAAATATCCATCAACAGGTGAATGGATAAACAAATGTGATACCACCCGTAAAATGACATTCTAATCAGCAATAAAAGAGAACATGATACACACAATAACACGGACAAGTCTCAGAAACCTTATGCTGTGTAAAAGAAGCCAGACAAAAAAGAGTATGTACTATATAATTCCATTTATATCAATTGTTAGCAAAGGCAAAACTAATCTGTAGTGATAGAAAGCAGAGTAAAAAGACAAAGCGGTTGCCTGGGGATGGGGGTGAGTGGGCAAGAAGAAACTTCTGGCGATAAGAGAAATGTTTCATATCAGGATTGTGATGGTAGTTTATACAGTTGTATACATTTATCAAAACTCACAAGTGAACTCAATTGAGTACATTTAATGTGTGTAAGTTATACTCCAATAAAACTCATTTTCAAAAAGGCCAACAACAAATCAAGAAAAAATATTTCAACATACGTTTAAAGATGTAATATTCTTACTCTAGAGAGATAATGCCAATAATACCAGCAACAAAAGCCCAGTAACTTAATAAAAAATGTGAAGCACACTGTGGATTTCCAGAACGCTGAAAAACTTACAGAAACACCTGAGGACTGACAGCTTTCAACTTTAGAAAAAGATTTAGATGTGAATCCAATGCTTGTAAACATTCCCTTAGTCAGAAGCTAACGGATAAATTTTTCTGGAATGGTAACATAAATCCCAAGTATAAATGGGCTATGGCTTAGGAAAAAGTGAGTTTTTCCAGAGCCTGGCAAAAACGGTGTCATCAGACAACACAGTCAGGGAAAGCTCTGCTGAGATTCACTGTACCTATTGCTGCCAGGAGTGGTCACCTCACTTCTAAAAAGATTCTATTGCCTTTGCCAATTAAGCAAGGAAATTAATCTAACTCCACTGTGTATGAATGTGCTTTCTCCTTCCACCCACCTGAAATACATCAGTTGGCATCAGAAGTGAGACTGGCACAGACACACCACCACCCTCATTAAAGAGTTTGGAAGGAGTGTTGGGAAGACAAGTGAGGGAACGCTGCCTGAGGAAGTATGGATGGAGACGAGAGAGACGAGAGCAGTTATGTGAGTTTTTCCCCTGGAGTAGTCGTAGAGTGGAGTTCACAAACTGTTCTCTTTACCTCTGAAAAGTTGAGCCCAAGGGATAATTCAAAAGAGTAAAGACAAGATAGTCTAAGGCATAACTCACTGCCATCTCACTAAGGTGGGGAGGATGATCACAGATTCCCAAAGGGCTGAAAAGCCAGGGGAGATAGAGGAGATATGATAGAGGACCCCCTCACATGTCTTTCAGATGGGTAGACAGCAACTTTTCAGGCCAGGAATACGTAAGAGCTGAAGTTTATTTAGATGTGGGAAAGTATAAAAATAGAGCAGCAAAACGCTTTAACTCTTGCTAACCCAACTCTCTCTGTAGGAGGATAACAAAACACAAAAAAGTGATATTAATTGATGCCAGTGGTTTTAAATGTGGGAAGGGGGTAATAATAAAGTTATGAAGAGCTCTGTCTTCCTTGATCCTTCCTGAAAAAGTGACCAAAGACTGGTTCTAATTTAAAGAATTTAACTGTGTGAATAACTTGATTTTAAAAGTTTGTGCTAAATCTTTCCTCTCAGAAAATTCTGAAATTGAGACTATGATTTGGACAAATATTTTTAAACTAACTGGGTTAAAATTAGTGTTGGAAGATTCCAGAGCTCATTTAAATAGGAATATAACATTTTCACTGGTAAACATACTATTTCTTTTGGAAGAATATTTGGGCTGAGTGTGAAAAGTAAAACAAACCAAAAACTATAAACCCCATTTCCAGGATGACTCATATTTCCCAAGAAAATAGAATTAAAATTGTCTCAAGGCCATTTAACTTCTGTGTTTCAGACATAATTTTATTTAGGTGAAGACACTTGTGCTGAATCAGAACCAACTGAGATAAAAAGGAGTACCTGGAAACAGAGGCTAAAGTCTTAGGAAATAATTTCCCCCATTTGGCTATCTTTAAGAATCTTGGCTTAAGACTCTGGATTCTGCAACTACTTGTGAGTCAAGAAGGGAGATACTGATAAAAGGTAGATCTTTACAGATTTATAATTGTAAACAATATGTTTTTAAATTTAGAGAAATATTCCAAAAGGAGTTATGAATTCCACATTTTAAAAAAGGAGTTTGAGTGAAAGGAAATGGATGGCAGCTCACTGAAGGATAAGTTCACTATGATCAGGAGCTCCAGCACCTGGAGGGGAGGAACCAAGCAGGACTGAGCAGGCAGCAAAGAAGCAGGTGGCGACAGCAATCTTATACTTAAGGGTGACTGCATGAGGGCACAGCAAGGTACAGAACCCTGTGCCCCAGAAAAGCCACGCCTCCATGTCCCCAGACTAAAAAAGGCTCACAGTGCTCATCCTACACTCAGCACAAGCTAAAAGAAGAAGAAAATCATGTAAAACCTAGCAAAAACAAAACAAAACGCATTCACTAGCTGGAATGTGTGTGTGTGTTTGTGTTGTATGTTTGGAAATGTGTTATAGTTTTAAGAGAACACACACACACACACTCAATCCTACAGTTAGTTCAACAACAACAAAAACCCAAAAACCCAATCAGAAAATACACGAAGACCTGAATAGGTATTTCTCCCAAGAAGATAAACGACTGCCAACTAGCACATGAAAAGATGTTCAACGTCACTAACCATTATGGAAACGCAATGAGATATGACCTCACATCCATTATGATGGCTACTATAAAAAGAAAAACAACGAGAAAACAGAGACTAAGAAGACAATAGAAATAAATCAATGAAACTAAGAACTGGTTCTTTGAAAAGATAAACAAAATCGACAAACCTTTAGCTAGACTCAACACTCAAACAAGAAAAAAAGAGGACTCGAAGAATATGAGTGAAGGAAGAGACTTACAACTGACACCACAGAAATATAAAGGACTATAAGAACTACATTTGAACAATATAATGAACAATTATATGCCAACAAACTGGACAACCTAGAAGAGACAGTTAAATTCCTAGACAACCTACCAAAACTGAGTGGTGAAAAAACTGAAAATCTGAACAAATCAGCTACTAGTGAGGAGATCAAATCAGTAATTAAAAACCTCCCAAAAAACAAAGTGCAGGCTCAGATGGCTTCACTGGTGAATTCTATCAAACATTCAAAGAATTAATACCAATCCTTCTCAAACTTCTTCCAAAAAATAGAAGAAGAGGTTCCAAAAATAGAAGAGGGAATGTTTCCAAACTCATTTTATGAAGCCAGCATTACCTTGATACCAAAACCAGACAAGGATGCCACAAGAAAAGAAAATCACAGGCCAATATCCCTGATGAACAGAGATGCAAAAATCCTCAACAAATATTAGCAAGCTGAATTCAATAATACATTAAAAGGATCATACGTCATGATCAAGTGAGACTTATTCCAGGAATGCAAGGATGGTTCAACATCTGCTAATCAATGTGATACATCACATTAACAAAATGAAGGATAAAAATCATAAGATCATCTCAATAGATGCAGAGAAAGCATTTGACAAAATTCAATATCCATTTATGATAAAAACTCAACAAAGTGGGTATAGAGGGAATATACTTCAACATAATAAAGGGCATATATGACAAGCCCACAGCTAACATCATACTCAATGGTGAAAAGCTGAAAACTTTTCCTCTAAGATTAGGAACAACACAAGAGTGCCCGCTCTATAGTCACTTTTATTCAACATAGTACAGTAAATCCCCTACATACGAATGAGTTCTGTTCCAAGAGTGCATTCATAAGTCCAATTTGTTTGTTAAGTCCAACAAAGTTAGCCTATACACAATCGGCTATATAGTACTGTACTGTAATAGGCTTATAATACTTTTTACACAAATAATACATAAAAAACAAACAAACAAAAAAACATTTTTAATCTTACAGTACAGTACCTTGAAAAGTACAGTAGTACAGTGGCATTGAGTGAACAGGCAAGAAGAGTTACTGACTGGAGGAGGGAGAGGAGGTGGGAAATGGTAGAGCTGAAGTATCATCAGCAATAGGAGACAGAGGGCAAGCTGCAATTTCACTCATACCTGACACTGATGGAACACACGTTTGTATCTTTGAAAGTTCACAACTTGAAGGTTTGCATGTAGGGGACTTACTGTACTGGAAGTCCTAGCCAGATCAACTAGGCAACAAAAAGAGAAAGGCATCCATATTGGAAAGGAAGAAGTAAAATTATCTCTGTTTGCAGATGACATGATATTATACAGAAAACCCTCAAGACTCCACCAAAAAACTGTTAGGACTAATAAATGAATTCAATACAGTTGGAGGATACAAAAATCAGCATACAAAAATCTGCTGCATTTCTATATACTAATAACGAACTACCAGAAAGAGAAATTACAAAACAATCCCATTTACAATTGCATCAAAAAGAATAAAACACCTAGGAATAAATTTAACCAAAGAGGTGAAAGACATGTACATTGAAAACTGTAAGACATTAATGAATAAAAAAATGAAGTCACAAATAAATGGAAAGATAGTCCATGCTCATGGACTAGAAGAATTAATAGTGTTAAAATGTCCACAGTACCCAAAGCAATCTACAGATTCAATGCAATCCCTATCAAAATTCCAATGGCATTTTTCACTGAAGTAGAACAAACAATCCCCAAATTTAAATGGAACCACAAAATACCGTGAATAGCCAAAGCAAGCTTGAGAAAGAAGGTCAAAGCTAGAGATACCATGCACCCTGATTTCAAACTATATTACAGAGCTATAGTAATTAAACAGCATGGTATTGGCATTAAAAAAAGATACATAGATCAATGGAACAGAACAGAAAGCTCAGAAATAAACCCAGGCATACATGGTCAGTTAATTTACCACAAAAGAGCCAAGAATACACAATGCGAAAAGGACAGTCTCTTCAATAAATGGTGTTGGGAAAACTGGACAGCCACATGCAAAAGAATGAAACTGGACCACTATCTTACACCATAAACAAAAATCAACTTACAGTGGATTAAAGACTTGAATATAAGACCTGATACCATAAAACTCCAAGAAGAACACATAGATAGTAAGCTCCTTGACATAGATCTTGGTGATGATTTTTTGAATCTGACACCAAAAGCAAAAGCAACAAAAGTAAAAATAAACAAGTGGGGCTATATCAACAAACTAAAAAGCTTCTTCACAGCAAAGGAAACCATCAACAAAATGAAAAGGCAACCTACTGAATGGGAGAAAATATTTGCAAATCATATATCTGATAATGGTTAATATCCAAATATATAAAGAACTCCTGCAATTCAACAGCAAAAAACCCCAAACAATCCAGTTAAGAAATGAGCAGAGATCTGAAAATAAATTTTTCCCAAGAGGACATACAGATGGCCAACAGTACATGAAAAGATGCTCAACATCACTAATCATTAGAGAAATGCAAATCAAAACCACAATGAGATATCAACTCACACCTGTTAGAATGTCTGTTATCAAAAAGATAAGAAATAACATGTGTTGGCAACGATGTGGAGAAAAGGGAACCTTTGTACACTGTTGGTGGAAATGTAAATTGATGCGGCCACTATGGAAAACACCATGGAGGTTCCTCAAAGAATTCAAAATAGAACTACCATATGCTCCAGCAATTCTACGGGGTACTTATTTGAAAAAAGTTAAAACACTATCTTGAAAAGACATTTGCACCCCATGTTCACTGCAGCATTATTTACAATAGCCAAGGTATGGAAACAACCTATGTGTCCATCAATGCATGAACAGATAAAGAAGATGTGGTATACATAGGCAATGGACTATTATTCAGCCCATAAAAAGAAAAGTCTTGTCATTTGTAAATGTGGACAGACCTTGAGGGCATCATGCTAAGTGAAATAAGTTAGACAGAGAAAGACAAATACTGTATGATCTTACTTACATGTGGAATCTAAAAACAAAAACAAAAGGACAAGCTTATAGATATAGAGACCAGATTAGCAGTTGCCAGGGTAGGGGTGGGGAGTGGGAGAAATGGTGAAAGCGGTCAAAAGACACAAACTTCCAGTTATAAAATAAATAAGTCATGGGGATGTAATGTACACCATGGTGACCATAGTTAATAATACATACAGTTGCCAACTCATGATGGTTCAACTTAACAATTTTTCAACTTTATGATGGTACAAAAGCAAGAAAATTCAGTACTTTGAATTTTGATCTTTTCCCCTGGGCTATCAATATGCTGTACAGTACTCTCTCGTGATGCCTGGCAGTGGCAGTGAGCTGCAGCTCCCCCAGCTACCGAGTGGATCATGAGGATTAACAACCAATACACCCAAAACTATTCTGTTTTTCATTTTCAGTGCACTATTCAATAAATTACGTGAGATATTCAACACTTTATAAAATACACTTTGTGTTAGATGATTTTGCCCAGCTGTAGGCTAATGTAAATGTTCTGAGCACATTTCAGGTAGGCTAGGCTAAGCTATAATGTTCAGTAGGTTAGGTGTATTAAATGAATTCTGACTTAGTATTTTCAATTTATGATGGGTTTATCAAGACATAATCCCATATTAAGGAAGATCTACACTATATTGCATATTTGAAAGATGCTAAGAGAATAGATCTTAAAAGTTCTCATCACAAGAAAAAAATCTTGTAACTACGTAATGTGATGGATGTTAACTAGTTTATTGTGGTGATCATTTTGCAATGTATACAAATATCGAACCATTGTATACCTGAAACTAATAATGTTATATGTCAATTATACCTCAATTTAAAAAAACAAGAAAATAACCACCATTAGTGAGGATGTGGAGATATTGGAATCTTTGTGCACTGTTGATGGGAGTGTAAAATGGGGCAGCCACTGTGGAAAAAAAGTATGGTAGTTCCTCAAAAAATTAAAAATAGAATTACCTTATATTCCAACAACCCTTCTGGGTATACACCCAAAAGAACTGAAAGCAGGGTCTCAAAGAGATGTTTATATACCCATGTTCATAGCAGCATTATTCACAATAGGCAAAAGGTAGAAACAACCCTAGTGTCCACTGACAGAAGAACTAATAAAATGTGGTATATACATGCAACGGAATATTATTCAGCCTTAAAAGAGAAGGAAATTCTGACACAGGCTGTAACCGGATGAATCTTGAAAACACTGTGCTCAGTGAAATAAGTCAGACACAAAAAGACAAATACTGTATGATTCTACTTACACGAGGTAAACAGAGTAGTCACAGTCATAGATACAGAAAGTAGATTGATTGTTGCCAGGGGCTGAGCTGGGAGAGGGGGAATAAGGAGTTGTTGTTTAACGAGTATAGCGTTTCAGTTTTTCAAGATGAAATGAATTCTGGAGACGGACAGTGGTGATGGCTGCACAGCAATGTAAATGTACTTAATACCACTGAGCTGTGCACTTAAAAATGATGAAGATGATAAGTTTTATGTTATGTGTGTTTTACCACAATTAAAAACAAATTTTAAAAGGCCACCATAGGTAAGAGAGAATCTGTTCAAAATGCCAAGACTGGAAAGGGGAAGCCAGCTGAACTTGGGCCAAGGTAGACTGAAGATGGAGTCAAGGTCTCCGGGCCCTTTGGCTATACCAACCCTTTGAAAGAAATAACAGAATGGCCTAGTGGTGGTTTTGCATGGAGCCTTTTGACACTAATGTCCTCACTTGGATGCAGGTGCTAATTTAACAAGCAAAATGGAAACCTATGGTACTACTGTACACCAAGCTACAGTTTAATCTGAAGCATTAAGTTCCCATGGACCTCACAGGAGGTGGCAGAGAATTATGAAGTTTAAGGGAAATCAAGTTTAAACAGCTGCCCGGGTCCAAGCAGAGAGCCCAAAGTTTGTTTGGATTTCAACAAAAACATCACAGAGGGAGCTGTTACTGGGCCCTAGCAATCAGTTTCTCCGAAAGAAATGACACTGTACTTTTGTTTTTTTTTGGTTGTGCAGCTTCTACAAAATTTGATAGTACAAATACAGCACACTTTAATCCATGCCAATAATTAGATTCTCATACTAAAACAGAAGTGGCTAAAACTTTCCATGGCTATCCTGTCCCTTCCTTTTATGGGAAAAATTCTAAAAATATATCACAACCCAGATTAGTATGAAGGGAGAGGGTGTGTAAATGTAATACCAACAGAAAATTGCAATTGAAATGTGCTATAATCTAAATATGTTTCCTCTTCTATGTGTTGGTTCTTGTGGAACCCAGAAAATACTGTGAATACATTGCATAAACTGACAAAACTGTTCTCTGATTTAGGGGGCAAAATGTTTTTTAAATATGTATTCTTATTTTTATCACACACATACACATAATTTAAAAAAATCAAATATTTCTATAATAACATTGATTCATAAGAACTAAATATTTTTAAAGTTTATTACATGAACAGTACTAAAAAAAGGAAAAACCATCTCAGTAGATGCAGAAACAGCATTCAACAAAATTCAACTCCTATTCATGACTGAAAACTCTCAGCAAACTAGAATAGAAGGTAACTTCCTCAATCTCATAAAGGGTATTGACAAAAACCCTACAGCTAACACTATACTTATTGGTAAAAAGACTGAATGCTTTTCCCCCAAGATCAGGAACAAGGCAAGGATGTCGATTCTCACTAAAGGATGTCCTAGCTGGTGCAATCTGGGGAAAAAAGAGCAGGGAGCTGGACAGAGTATACAGACTGAATGAAAGGAGGAATGTGAAACTGTCTATTCACAGACAACAGATCACCTGTGTAGAAAAAAATGACAAAACATCTAAAAAAAGCTGTAGAACTAATAAATGAATTCAGCAAGATCACAGGACATGAGGTCAACATGAAAAAAAAGTCATTTGTATTTCTATACCTTAGCAACAAATTATTAGGTATTGGGATTTCTAAAATTCTATTTACAATAACTTAACTATAAAGTATTTGTGGATAAATTTAGCTAAATACGTATAAGACCTATTGTGAAAAGTACAAAACACTGCTGAGAGAAAGTTTATAAATAAATGGAATAAATAAAAGATATAAATAAATGGAGAGTTATAACATGTTCATGGGTCAGAAGACTCTATTAAGATGTCAATTCTCCCCAAGATGATTTATAGATTCAAAGGAATCCCAATCAAAACCCCAGCAGGTTTTTGTTTTATTTTTTTTGCAGGAAAGCTGACTCTAAAATGCAAATAACAGAACAACTTAGAAAAAGAACACGGAGGAATTACACTACCAATTTCAAAAATTACAGCAAAGCTAAAGTAATCAAGACAGTATGTTATTGGATTAAGAAGAGACATTTAGGTCAACAGAACAGAAAAGTGAGTCTAGAAATAGACACACACATACACAGCAAACTGATTTTTAACAAAGGTGCCAAGGTAATTCAATGACAAAAAGTTAGCCTTTTCAATAAATGATGCTGGAACAATTGTTATGTATGTGCAAAAAAGTTAACCCAGACCCTTAACCCTCGCTATATATGAAAAATTAAAATATATGAAAAATTAATTCAATGGTTCCAGAAGTAGATTCTCTAAGATCTGTGATTATGTCCATAACATAGTAATTTTTTCAATACCACATTGCTTTAGTAGAAGAGAAGAAGGGATTCTATACCAAATAATAATAAACAGTAACGTTATTAAATACTACTAAAAATTCATAATGAACCACAGGGCTAAATCTAAGAGCTAAAATTATAAAACTTCCAGAAGAAAACACAGAAAAATACCATTACAATCTTAGAGTAGATGAAAATTTCCTAAATAGCATGCAAAGAGAAAAAACTGGAATTCATTAAAATTTTAGGCTTTGGCTCTTCAAAAGACACTGCTAAGAAATGAAAAGATAAGCCACAGACTGAGTGAAATATTTGCAGAACCCATTTCTGATAAAAGAGCTGTAATCAGAATAAGAACTCTTAGAAATGCAAATCAAAACAACAATGAGTTATCACCTCATACCGGTTAGAATGGCCATCATCAAAAAATCTACAAACAATAAATGCTGGAGAGGGTGTGGAGAAAAGGGAACCCTCCTTCACTGTTGGTGGGAATGTAAACTGGTACAGCCACTATGGAGAACAGTAAGGTGGTTCCCTGGGAAACTAAAAGTAGAGCTACCATATGATCCAGCAATCCCACTCCTGGACATATATCTGGAGAAGAACATGGTTTGAAAGGATACGTGCACCCCAATGTTCACTGCAGCATTGTTTACAATAGCCAAGACATGGAAGCAACCTAAACGTCCACTGACAGATGAATGGATGAAGAGGATGTGATACATATATACAATGGAATATTACTCAGCCATTAAAAAGAATGAAATAATGCCATTTGCAGCAACATGGATGGACCTGGAGATTATCACACTAAGTGAAGTAAGTCAGAGAAAGACAAATATCATGTGATACTACTTATATGCGGAATCTAAAAAAAAATGATACAGGTGAACTTGTTTACGAAGCAGAAACAGACTCACAGACTTAGGGAACGAACTTATGGTTACCGGGGGGAAGGGTGGAGGGGGAAGAGATAGATTGGGAATTCGGGATTGGCATGTACAAACTGCTATATTTAGAATAGATAACCAACAGGGACCTACTGTATAGCACAGGGAATGCTGCTCAATATTCTGTAATAAACTAAATGGGAAAAGAATTTGAAAAAGAATAGATACATGTATATGTATAACTGAATCACTTTACTGTACACCTGAAACTAACACAACACTGTTAATCAACTCTGCTCCAATATAAAATAAAAATTTTTTTAAAATGCAAAAAAAGTAAAAGAACTCACAATTCAAATATAAAAAGACAGACAACTCAATTAAACAAGGTTATAAGATATAAGCAGACACTTCAATAAGATACACAAATGGCAAATAAACACACAAAAAGATGGTCAATATCATTAGCCATTAAGAAAATTCAAATTAAAACCACCATGAGATACCACTACATATGCACAAGAATAGTTAAACTTAAAAAGATTGACAATGTCAAGTGTTGGTGAGGACATGGAACAACTGGACCCTCACACACTGCTTGTAGGAATGCAACTTTGGAAAACATTTTTGCAGTTTCTTATAAAGTTAAACATAGATGTACTATATGACCCAGCAACAGTTCCTCTCTTGGGAATTTACCAGAGAAAAATGAAACTATATGTTCATACAAAAAGGCTGTATACAGGGCTTCCCTGGTGGCGTAGTGGTTGAGAGTCTGCCTGCTAATGCAGGGGACGCGGGTTCGAGCCCTGGTCTGGGAAGATCCCACATGCCACGGAGCAACTGGGCCCGTGAGCCACAATTACCGAGTCTGCGCGTCTGGAGCCTGTCCTCCGCAACAAGAGAGGCCGCGACAGTGTAAGGCCCGCGCACCGCGATGAGGAGTGGCCCCCGCTTGCCACAACTAGAGAAAGCCGTCGCACAGAAATGAAGACCCAACACAGCCATAAATAAATAAATAAATAAATAAATGATTGAAGGACTTTAAAAAAAAAAAGGCTGTATACAAATGTTTATACCAGCATCATTCATAACAGCCAAAAAATGGAAACAACCCAATGTCGATCAAAAATTGAATGGATAAGCAAATTAGGTTTATCCACACAACAGAATATTATTCAGTAATGAAAAGAAATGAACAATATGGATGAATCTCAAAAGTATTATGCTAAGTGGAAGAAGCTGGACACAAAAGGGCTACATAATGTATGATTTTATTTATGTGAAATTCTAGAAAAGGCAAAACTATGGTGGCAAAAAGCAGATTGGTGGTTTTGCTAGGTTCCAAGGGTGGACAGAGAAGATGGACTGCAAAAGAGCACAAGGAAACTTTCTGGGTTAATTGAAATGTTCTATACCATGACTGTGTGGCGGTTATACAACTATACACATTTATCAAAGCCCATCAAACTGAACACTTAAAATTAGTGAATTTTATTTTGTGTAAATTATACCTCAATAAAGGTATCTTTTTAAAAAGAGTTTAGACAGTCACACGCTCTCCCACACCTCAGCACAGAGGCCAGGGGCTGACCCGCCAGTGGCCTATCCAGTACCCATCCCTTCTGCTCCCTCCTTGCTGGCAGAGCCAAGTGGGGGCATCTGCCCTAAGGGGTGGTGTGGGTCCCTCTCTGGCCCAAATAGTAAAGAGAGCTTTGTTCAAGTCCACCGCCAGTGGTGGTCAAGAAGGGGCCCCGTGATACAGTTCTGGCCAGAAGGCAGAGGCTCTGGTGGGGCTTCTGGGAATGGATCCCCTGCTCGTAAAAAGCTGTGCCGAGAAGGGACTTCTTGCTTCCTGCCTCTGGACACGGCCCAGAGTGTTCTGAGACCCCAAGAACTGTACAGGACACCTCTTGCCACTTGGAGCTGTAGCAGCCATTTTGCAAGCATGGAGGGACCTGTCTGAGGACCAGGACCTGCCCCAGACCTATTGAATTTGAATCCCTTGGGGGTGAGACCAGAACTCATGCATTTTCTGCAGACTCTCCAGGTGACGCTGGTGCACCCAGGACCGAGGACCACTGCTCTGAGCATACAGTGCTGGACCAAGACGTGCCCTGCCCAGAAGTGATTTTGAGCACTCCTCTCCCAGGTGACTGTGGTTGGCCCTGATCCATCATCAGATCAGTCCTATGGGTGTGAAAGGGCTGCCATAATTATGGACCACAAACAGGGTGGCCTAAAGCAACAGAACTCTATGCTCTCACAGTTCTGGAGGTCAGAAGTCTGAAATCAAAGTGTCCGTAAGGCCAGACTCCCCCTGCTGTTTCTAGGAAAGAGTCCTTCTTTGTCTCTTCAAGCTTCTGGTGGTTGCTGGCAATACTTGACTTTCCATGGCTTGTAGACACATCACTCTGATTTCTGCCTCCCTCTTCACATGCCTCCTCCCATGTGTGTCTGTGTATCTCTGTATCTCTCTTCTTATAAAAATACCAGCCATTGGATGTAAGGACCACCCTAAGTGGTCCAGTGTGACCTCATCTTACCTAATTAAGATCCCATTTCCAAATGATGTCACATTTGGAGGTTCTGGATGGACATGAGTTTTGGGGGACCCTATTCAACCTAGTACAGCTTCCTTCTTTACTTACTTTTCTTCTGCCCTCACTCTTACTGCCCTGGGGTTATACTTCTTCCTAATAAAGCATCAGCACGCAAGCTTGCTTTCAGGTTTTCCTTTCTAGGGAAACTGGAGTAAGAAAACAACCATATTCCAGACAGCGAGAACATTCCAGAGGTCACCAGGCCCCGGGCGCTGAAGGGTGTGGACCCCAGACGTCGCTGGGACAGCCCGCCCCTGCTGCTTGGCGGTGCCTGGCCCGGCCGCTGCTCACTGTGCTGCCTCCGCCGCGCTCCTCGGACACAGGTTCGCGCGTACCTCACTTCATCCCAGTCCCGGGACAGCAACGTTGGGTTTATGTCTTTATTTGATGAAAACGAGCTGTTGCGCAGCCACTGGTACCTGTATTGGGGAAACACAGCATACAAGCAAGAAGCTTACAGCCTCAGTGGCAAAAAATTTTTCATGTCAGAGACTGAGAACTCCTGCAGTCGTTTATGTTATCCCTTCTTCTCCAGACAGGGGATATCAAAAAGTTGCAATCAAAGATCTCATCATCTTATTGATAAAGCCACTAATGAGCCAAAATGTCTGTCAATGTCAACCGCAGCGTGTCAGACCAGTTCTATCGCTACAAGATGCCCCGTCTGATTGCCAAGGTTGAGGGCAAAGGAAATGGAATCAAGACAATTATAGTCAACATGGTTGACATAGCCAAAGCGCTTAATTGGCCTCCAACGTATCCCACCAAATATTTTGGTTGTGAACTGGGAGCACAGACCCAGTTTGACGTTAAGAATGACCGTTACATTGTCAGTGGATCTCATGAGGCGAATAAGCTGCAAGGCATGTTGGATGGATTCATTAAAAAATTTGTTCTCTGTCCTGAGTGTGAGAATCCCGAAATGGATGTGCATGTCAATCCAAAGAAGCAAACAACAGGTAATTCTTGTAAAGCCCGTGGCTATCGAGGCATGCTTGACACACATCATAAACTCTGCATGTTCATTCTCAAAATCCCACCTGAGAATAGTGACAATGGTTCAGGAAAGAAAGAAAAGGAAAAGAAAACTAGAAAGGGCAAAGACAAGGAAAATGGCTCCGTGTCCAGCAGTGAGACACCACCACCACCACCACCACCCAATGAAATCAGTCCTCCTCCACATGCTGTGGAAGAAGAGGAAGATGATGACTGGGGGGAGGATACAACAGAGGAAGCTCAAAGGTGAAGAATGGATGAAATCAGTGACCACACAAAAGTTTTAACCCTCAGTGATGATTTGGAAAGGACTGTTGAAGAGCGTGTCAATAACCTGTTTTTTTTTAATTTATTTATTTTATTTATTCTATTTTTGGCTGCGTTGGGTCTTCGTTGCTGCACATGGGCTTTCTCTAGTTGTGGTGAGTGGGGGCTCCTCTTCCTTGTGGTGTGCGGGCTTCTCATTGCAGTGGCTTCTCTTGTTGCGGCGCACGGGCTCTAGGCGCGTGGGCTTCAGTAGTTGTGGCATGCGGGCTCTAGAGCGCAGGCACAGTAGTTGTGGCTCGCGGGCTCTAGAACGCAGGCTCAGTAGTTGTGGCGCATGGGCTTAGTGGCTTCGCGGCATGTGGGATCTTCCCGGACCACGGCTCAAACCCGTGTCCCCTGCATTGGCAGGCAGATTCTTAACCACTGCGCCACGAGGGAAGCCCTCCTGTTTGATTTTGTTAAGAAAAAGAAAGAAGAAGGTAGTATTGACTCATCTGACAAAGAAATTGTAGCTGAAGCAGAAAGACTGGATGTAAAAGCCATGGGCCCTCTTATTTTGACTGAAGTTCTTTTTAATAAGAACATTAGAGAACAAATTAAGAAATACAGGGCACCAATTCTTACAATTTTGTCACAACAAAAAAGCTCAACGGTACCTTCTTCATTGTTTGGAGTGTGTGGTAGCAATGCACCAAGCTCAGCTCATCTCCAAGATTCCACATAGCTTGAAGGAGATGTATTATGCAGACCTTTTGGAGGAAGAAGCCATCCTTAGCAGGTCAGAAAAGGCCTCTAAGAAATATGTTTCAAAAGAACTTGCCAAAGAGATTTGTGTCAAAGTGGAACCTTTTATAAAATGGTTGAAGGAAGCAGAGGAAGAATCTTGTGCTGGTGAAGAAGATGATAAAGATGAGAATATTGAGGTGGTGTATTCAAAAACTGCCAGTGTACTGAAAGTTAAAGCTGTAAAGTCTGACAACAAGGACGATGACATTGATATTGATGCCATTTAAAGGGGTGGGTGCAGCCCAGCATAACAGTTTAATGCTGAGAATCTTTCTGCATCATCAGCCAGAAGTGCAACATGTATGTGCAAAAGCTAAAATGGGTTAACATCATGCTACACTTTCTACTAAAAATGTGTTGCTGTGAGTGGTCTGTATTTAAACCCAAGAAGACATCTAGGGAGTCCATACACATATCAGTGAGCAGATATGTGTGCTTATTTACAGCATGTTTCTTTTTGAAAAATTAGTGGTGGACACATTTGGATCACATTTATATAGTTATAAAAATAAAGATTTGATTTTGCTCGCTCTTCAGATTTTTGGCTCTGAATGACTTTAGTAAGCTGAAATAATTGGCTCGTTTAAAAAATGTTGCATCATCATTTAACCTGATAGGATTATTGGAGCCTGTTAGATATTGTCAGGTGCTGAGACTATAAAAAGGTCTCAGCAGAATGTGAACATAAACTTACTTATAAATACCTTACTCAGTCATTAGAAATGTAGTACTTTTAAGTCTTATTTCTAGTCCCTCAGATTGGCATGTGGTAATGTACATTCTTCCCATGCCAAGGGGGACTGATAATCAAATGACAGTGCAACACCTTTACCTTACTGAGAAGTTAAAATGACCTGAGTGTCCTATAAATAAAATTTTAAGAACAGGTTTTGAAACTTGAATTGTGTTTTTTTTCATTTCTTCTATACTTGCCCCAAATTGTAGTCTTTGAAGTCATGTGCACTTGCACGTTGGATGAGCCAGGGGAATTATTACATTAACATATAACATTTTATTATGTGTAGGTAGCTCTTGCTTTTATACTGAGAGAAAACTGAAACTTTGGGGAGTGATTAAATAGTAAGCTCTACGATTTTATTTGGGGGAAGCAGGAAAAGGCACACTTAATCTCTAGCAAACACTGAGCATAATTTTTCAGCATTTACTCTCGATTCAAATTACAATTTCAAAATATTTAGACATACTGTATCTTTTGTTCAGTGTGGATTTTTCCCCTGACAGACTATGGTTCTTTGATGACTTTTGCATCTGGACACATAGCTTATGCTTTTCCGGTTTTCATTGCTATCTTGCCAAAATAAGTGTTAACTATGTCTCAAATCCCCCCCCACACCCCCCAAAATGTCTTATTTTTTAAAAAAGCTACAAGCATACTTCTAAGAGCCTATATTTTGGTGTAAGACTTGGGGTGTTTTTTATTTTCACACTGAATATTGTGAGATACCCAGGAAGTCTGTGATGATGGCAACGGAAAGCATGTGCCTAGGGCCTGACCCAGCCCATCCTGGGCTTTAGATTTGGAAATAACTTCCTTGTGATGTGCTTGCCCAATCTGCTGATGTAAACTCCCTTGATAGACGGGCTTATGACTACATCTGAGAAATCATCTTGAATATACAAATTTACACAAAAAGTACACTGTGGGAATCAAAATGCACGGAGTGAATTTTTTGGGGAGCATGGCTTATTATCATTCACCTCTTTCTTTGTGATCCATCTCACAGATTACAATGAGACCTTAACAAATGTATGTAAGTTTTTTTCACACTGAAATTATATAAACATTTGGTATAATAAAAAATAAATAAAAAGAGTTTAAAGAAGATTTTAAAAAATATTACTCAAGTTATATATGTATACACAACACGCACCAAATTGTAGGGCTACAATATTTCTCAATAGTGATGTCTTGGAATTTGATAAACTTGGTTTTGTTACTGCAGTGCAAAAAATCAATCATTCCATGTATGATACCAAGTTTGTAACAACATCTATCATTGGTGCAAAAGAATGGAGCAGAGACAAGGAACAGGGTGGGCCCCTATGTCTGAGGAAGCCAAACTGCATTAATGTCACCATTCAGCAAAGACCCATGATACTGACAAGGAGAATTAACTATGTGCTAGGCATCCGTCAGTCCACCATCTGGGATTCTACATTCGAAGTTGAACAACAAATCTTACCTCTTGGCAGCTGATAAAAGCCCTAACAGTGGCAGATAAAGCACAACTGTACAAGTAGTGCTACAATTTTAAAAGTCACAAGGAATGCAAAGATGACTTTGCAGGTCATCTCACATTCAGATAAGGCTATCTTCCACTAGAGTGGAAAGATGAATCATCACAATACACAACTGTGGGATGCTGCCATATTATAACAGAATGTGTAAGGGATTCACCAAAAATTCATGTCTTTTAAATATATTTGACCTATTTGTTTATTACTGTTTCTCCCCACTAGAATGATGACACTCCATGATGACAGGGATTTTTGTCTTTGCTGTTCACTGCTATATCCTTAGCATCTAGTACAATGCCAAGCATACAGTAATTGTTAAGTGAATAAATTATGCCTACGTAGATATTCAGTAAATATTTGTACAAATTCATTATGTCAATGTAAATGATGTAATAACCTTCTCTTACATTTCCTTTCTTGTATAATTTCTCTGATTGGAAGTTAATAATTGTCTTGTTTCTTTATTCATTTTGTTTCTAAATACCAATCCAAACATAAACTTTCAATCTACAAATATAAATGCTATAGAGGATGTGGAGAAAAGGGAACCCTCCTACACTGTTGGTGAGAATATAAACTGGTGCAGCCACTATGGAAAACAGTATGGAGCTTCCTTAAAAAACTAAAAATAGAGTTACCATTATTATCCAGCAATCCCACTCCTGGGCATATATCCAGAAAAGACAAAAATTCTAATTTGAAAAGATACATGCACCCCAATATTCACAGCAGCACTATTCACAATAACCAAGACATGGAAGCAATCTAAATGTCCATCGACAGATGAATGGATAAAGAAGAGGTGGTATGTACAATGGAATATTACTCGGCCATAAAAAGAATGAAATTTTGCCATTTGCAGCAACATGAACAGACCTAGAGAATATCATACTAAGTGAAGTCAGACAGAGAAAAACAAATATTATATGATATCACTTATATGTAGAATCTAAAAAATAATACAAATGAATTTATTCACAAAACAGAAACAGACTAACGGACATAGAAAACAAACTTATGGTTACCAAAGGTGAAGGGGGAGGGGAGGATAAATTAGGAGTATGAGATTAACATAGACACACTACCATATTTAAAACAGATAAGCAATAAGGATTTACTGTATAGCACAGGGAATTATACTCAATATCTTGTAATAACCTATAATGGAAAATAATCTGAAAATATGTGTGTGTGTATATATATATTTATTATATATATATTTATTTATACATATATAAAACTGAATCACTTTGCCATACACCTGAAACTAACACAATACTGTAAATCAACTATACTTCAATTAAAAAAATGAACTTTCAAGCAAGGAGATTCTTATTTCTCCTTTATATATTTCTTCATTCCAAAAGTTTCCTACAATATGTGTGTGTTTACATATATTCAGAATAAAGAATGTATGCATTTTTATAAAATTAGAGCTTTTGGAAAACAAGGTTTAAAATGTTAATAAATGCATATCTATCAATAATTATCTTAAATGTCAATGGACTAAGTGTTCCAATCAAAAGACACAGAGTGGCAGGTTGGATAATAAAACAAGAGCCTACAATATGCTGCCTACAAGAGACCCACTTTAGGGCGAAGGAAACACATAGATTGAAAGTGAGGGGATGGAAAATGATATTCCATGCAAATGGAAATGACAAGAAAGCAGGGGTAGCAATACTCATATCAGACAAAACATACTTTAAAACAAAGGCCGTTTAAAGACTTAAACATAAGACATGACACCATAAAACTCCTAGAAGAGAGCATAGGCAAAACATTCTCTGACATAAATTGTAGCAATATTTTCTTAGGTCAGTCTCCCAAGGCAATAGAAGTAAAAACAAAAATAAACAAATGGGACCTAATCAAACTTGCAAGCTTTTGCACAGCAAAGGAAATGATTTAAAAAACCCAAAAAGACAACCTATGGAATGGGAGAAAATATTTGCAAATGACACAACTGACAAGGGCTTAATCTCCAAAATATACAAACAGCTAATACAACTCAACAACAAAAAAAACAAACAACCCAGTCGAAAAATGGGCAGAAGACCTTAATAGACACTTCTCCAAAGAAGACATACAGATGACCAGTAGACACATGAAAAGATGCTCAACATCACTAATTATTAGAGAAATGCAAATCAAAACTACAGTGAGGTACCTCACACCGGTCAGAATGGCCATCATTAAAAAGTCTACAAATGAAAAATGCTGGAGAGGGTGTGGACAAAAGGGAACCCTCTTACACTGTTGGTGGGCATGTAAGTTGGTGCAGCCACTATGGAAAACAGTATGGAGGTTCCTCAGAAAACTAAAAATAGAACTACCATATGATCCAGCAATCCCACTCCTGGGCATACACCTGGACAAAACTCTAATTCAAAAAGATGCATGTACCCCTATGTTCATAGCAGCACTATTCACAACAGCCAAGACATAGAAACAACCTAAATATCCATCGACAGCTGAATGGATAAAGAAGATGTGGTATATATATACACACACACACACACACACACACACACACAACAGAATACTACTCAGCCATAAAAAAGAATGAAATTTTGCCATTTGCAGCAACATGGATGAACCTAGATATTATCATACTAAGTGAAGTAAATCGGACAAATATCATATGATCACTTATATGTGGAATCTAAAATATGATACAAATGAACTTATTTACAAAACAGAAACAGACTCACAGACATAGAAAACAAACTCATGGTAACCAAAGAGGAAATGTGAGGGGATAAATAAGGAGTTTGGGATTCGCAGATACAAACTACTGTATATAAAATAAACAATATGAATTTACTGTACAGCACAGGGAATTATATTAAATATCTTATAATAACCTACAATGGAAAAGAATATGAAAAAGAATATGTGCAACTGAATCACTCTGCTGTACACCAGAAACTAACACAACCTTGTAAATCAACTATACTTTAATAAAAAATAAAATAAAATAAAATTAGAGTTTTATAGAGGACTCTATCAATTGATAATAGCATGCTTCAAGTTTTCTTTTAGCTATTTTCTCAAATCTATCCCTCTGCATATGCTCTTTATTCTATCCGGAAAACCCACACCCATCTCTCTATAAATCTAACCTGTCTTCAACCCAATCTCCCCAATGAAGAATCCTTTATAACACCGATTAATCTCAATCCTTTGATCCACTTTGACTCCCAACAAAACCCTAAACCCCTTTAGGGCAGGAAATATTCATTATGTTTTTTTATTTCCCACTGTTATAGAACATTCAATAAATGCTTAATTTGTTGAATTTGTTAATTTGATGAATTTCAATGAGACTGGAGAACCTTGAGGATACAAAATTAATGTAAAGCTACAAAGATAAATATACCTACACATTAAACTATATGCATAAAACCTACCAACAGTGTCTGTCCTTGGGAAATGAAGAAATGACCCGATATAACTATGGTGAGAACAAGATGCCCAGATTCTTCACTGGAGTCAAAAACCTTGAAAAAGAGAGAAATGTGTATAAGACATTTCTGTAATACTAATAAACTTATAACCAAACTATCTTCTCACACTGATCTTCCCACTCTGAATGTTCCCTTTCCCTCATTTAATCTGTAATCATTCCCCTATAGTTTCAAGTTTTCCTCATATAAGGGTTAACAGCCAGGCTTTTATAAAATATAACTAAAACCAATATTTTGAAACAACAACAGTAAATGAAGAATCAAGAGACATGGGGCCTGAGCCAACCACTTTTGAATTACATTTTAATAAATCATGAATTATCTGTGAGCCTCAGTTTCCTTTCTGTAAAATGGGGATAATGCTTTACAGGTTGTTGTCAGACTACAGAGTCAGTTTCTTTAGCCACATAATCCATTTTTCACAACCCCTCAAAACTTGGTGTTTCCTCTGGATGAGCCTTAATTTGTAATTTCACTCTTAAAAATAGGGTGCCCCAAACTGACCATAATATTCTTGGTGTGATCCAATTATCTCCATTACTTGCAGTAATGAAGCCTACAATTACATTTATCTTTTGAGGGGGTAGTCCCATTGAAGAGTGATCTTACGTCAATAAAACCCCCTGAAACTTCATCACCTCTGTTGGTAAATCATACTTTTACTTTCTGCATCTGAACCTAAACATAAGACCTTGCATTTACCCCCATTATATTTTATCTTGTTAGATTTGGTCTACAGTTGTGGTGGGGAGTTGAGGCAATTAAAGCAAAATGTCAAGGAGGTCATGACTCATAGATATTTAAGAGTGGGATTTGGGTCTTAAGTGACTACACTGTATAGGTGTCTTTAATATCATTGATAAACACGGTAAAGGTAAACATCCTTGTATAAACAATAGGATGAAATTATAGATTCATCTTAATGCTCAAAGCTCAAAATAATTAATACATACCTAACTCAAGTATACCGTTATAAGGTTACTGCATTCTATTAAGAAATAATGTTCTATATTATAGTTCCATATGTGGGGTTTGAAGCTTCACTGCTATATTTAAACTCAAGATTTCCTACTGAGTTTTCTCTAATTCACTTTAAATTCCAAACTTAAAAATCGAATAACATTTTAGATGTCAAGGTGGGTATGCTAAACCCTGCATTATTTCTTTCAGTGGTTGTTATTCATCCTCTTTCCCAATATTAGGAATTCAGTTATTTGTACAACGCTCTTCCCATTATAGTTTAAATAGATTATCTTGTATGCTTCATGACCACTTAAAACCTCAAGAATAGCTAGGAATGAAGCATAGCTATTGAAACTGGAGTCTGTTAAGCAAATTCTTTGGGAGGCAATATTCTAACAGAACAGTTTAACTTTTTTTTTTTTTTAGAGATATAACATATATCCCCAAAAGTGTCCAACACTCAAATGAACAGTTCAATGAGTGATGACAAAGTAAACACACAATCACCACTCAGATAAAAAAACAGAAGCCTTCCAGAAGGTACCCTAGTGCTATCTCCCAATCACTATCTGCTCCCTCCTCCAATATCCATCCTGACTTCTAACACCATAGTTTAGTTTTATTTATATGAATGGAATCATACAGAATTCTTTTATGTCTGGCTTCATCAATGTTGTTGCATATACCTCAGTTCATTCGTTATCATTACTGTAGAATACCATTCTATGATTATACCACAATTTATTTTTTCATTCTTTTGTTGATGAATATTGTTTTCCAGTTTAAATCTACTGCAAATAATGCTGTTATGAACATTCTTATATATGTCTCTTGTTGGGTAGAAACACTCGTTATGGAGATGCCAATTCTTTCCAAATAATTTTATTGTTTTTTCTTCCCTGCCCTCCAAACTTCTACATCTTATTTTTTTTGGCCGCACTGCACGGCATGTGGGATCTTAGCTCCTCGAGCAGTTGGAAGTGCAGAGTCTTAGCCAGTGGACCACCAGGGAAGTCCCCAAACTTTTACATCTAATTGCCCACTCAACATCTCTACTTAAAGGTCTAATAGTCATCTCAAAATTAGCAGCCCCTAACTTGAAGTCCAAACCTTCCCATTCATTCATTCATTGAATATTTATAAAGTGTCGAGCAAGTGGCACCTGTTGCCTGTCACCAGGTGTAGAAGTCCAAACACTTCTGCTCACTATATCTTGGTACTGGAGTCACCATGGAAAACAACACAGTCAAGCAGTGGAGGGAACAGCACTTGACTCACACAGAGAAGAAACAGAGCAAGATCAGTATCAGTACTGGGGCCTGGTTCCCCCATGGCCCGCAGGGGGGACCTAGGCAGCCATGCAGGGCAGCTGGCCTGCACTCGCCCCTCATGGCTACAGCACAGTGACTCCTCCTTCTCCCCCCAGAGGACAGATACAACAATGGGGCTGGCCAGGTGCCATATGATGCTTAAGCAGAACACAGGAGCACAGGCTGTGAGGACTCTATTTCTTGCTAAGTAAGCGTTCCAGGCCCAAGGCCCATTCTTACAGCCAAGAGAGGGGGTTGCAAGACTGCATGCCCAAGACTGCCTTTCACAACACAAAGCACCTACCATGGACCAGGCTGTTGTAGGCTTTTGACTCCCACAGTTTTCCCATCTCAGAATATAATTCTATCTTTCCATTTCGTTAGGCCAAACTGTGGAATCATTCTTGAATCCTCTACTTTTTGCATACACATATCCATCAGCAAATCCTTCAAAATATGCAGGATCTAACCACTTCTCACAGGTCTGGTCTGAGTTGGCATCATCTCTAGTGGGATTATTATAATAACCTCCTAACTGGCTTTCTAGTTTCTGTTCTTGCTCCCCTTTTCCAACACATTTTATTCTCAATACAGTAACCAGAGTGATCCTTTTAAAACCTAAGTCACGTCATGTCATTTCCAGCTCAAAGCCCTAGAGCAGCTTTCCATCTCATTCAGAGACTCATGCAAGGTGTTCCACAATCCATTACCTCTCTGCTCTCATCGCCCCTTTGGCCACTCTGCTCCAGCCGCACTGGCCTCTGCTGCTCCTTGAACCTACAAGGCACATTCATGATTATAAAACTCAGGGCTTCTCTATCTGAAACTGTCTTCTCCTAGGTCTACATGACTCACTCCTTGATCTTTTTCAGGTCTTTGCTTAAATGTCATATGCTTAAATGTCACCTTTCCTGACCATCCTAGTGAAAACTGCCACCAGCTCCCTGCCCCATTACCCAGACCAGATAGTTCCTATTCCCTTTTCCAATTTTGTTTCTTTATATTTACTTATTTATCTGTCTACATATCTTCTTTAGAAGAAGATTGATGTAAGGGATTAAAAACAACACTCAAAGAATCCAAAAGAAGAATAGAATATAAAGGGAAGAACAGGTGGGACAAACACAAGACAAATAGCAAGATTACAGACTTAGACCTAACCCTTTCAATGATCACATTAAATGTAAATGGCCTTAATCAGGATTAATTTTGCTTCTCAGCTACCCATTTTCTCTTCATTATTTTTCAGTGAGAATACATGAAAAATTACTAAGAATCCTTTTCTCTTTCCTTATTTATTCTTTACACCCTTCCTGCTCTTTTTTTCGCCCTCTAAAGAGATTTTTTAAAATAAATTTATTTTATTTAAAAATTTATTTGTTTTATTTAAATTATTTTATTTTTAAAAAATGTAAATGGCTTAAACATCCCAATGAAAGGCAATCTGACAACAGGATGAGAAGACAAGGCACAACTATATATAAATATAAAAATATGAACAGGTGAAAACAAAAGGGTGAGAAAAATATATACCATGCTAATACTAGTCAAAAGAAAGCTGGAATAGCTATTAATTTTAGGCAAGACTACCAAAAGGTATAAAGAAGGTCATTTCATAATGACAAGGCGTTAATCAAGAGACATAATTATCCTAAACATTCACGCCCCCAATAAGAGCTGAAAAATACATGAAGCAGGCAAGGTTCTGCCTACCCAAGGCCGCTGCTGTGCGGAGACCCCGGGGGAAGCCACCGTCACCATGTCTGACCAGGCGGCAAAACTTTCAACTGAGGACTTGGGGGATAAGAAGGAAGGAGAATATATTAAACTCAAAGTCACAGGACAGGAGAGCAGTGAGATTTACTTCAAAGTGAAAATGACAACACATCTCAAGAAACTCAAAGAATCACACTGTCAAAGACAGGAAGTTCCCATGAATTCACCCAGGTTTCTCTTTGAAGGTCAGAGAATTGCTGATAATCATACTCCAAAAGAACTGGGAATAGAGGGAGAAGATGTGATTGAAGTTTATCAGGAACAAACAGGGGGTCATTCAACAGTTTAGATATTTTTATTTTTTTTATTTTCCCTAATTCTTTATTTTTAAAAATAGTTCTTTTGTAATGTGATGTTCAAAACAGAATTGAAAACTGGCATCTCTTTAAAACATCTGGTAATTTGCATTCTAGTGTCGATTATTCATTATTGTTTGTTTTCACTGTGCTGATTTTTGGTGATCAAACCTCAGCCCCCTTCATATTGTCGTCTCCTTTTTAAAAATTACATATGTGCACAGAGAGGCCGCCTTTTCCAGGACTGTGCATTTGCACGCTTGTGATAAATAACAGTGACTAATGCAAGTGTTCATAATGACTTTCCAGCTGGCCCTGAAGTTTTAGCACGTGACTGCTTCACTCTTGGACTATGACTTTCAGCGGGAGATGGAAGTTTTTCAGAGAACTGAACTGTGGAAAAATGACCTTTCCTTAACTTGAAGCTACTTTTAAAATCTGAGGGTCTGGACCAAAAGAAGAGGAATATCAGGTTGGAGTCAAGATGACAAAGGTGGTGAGAATAAATGACTAGCTCCAAAGATGGTTTCACTGAAGAGAAAGCATTTTAAGATGAAGGACAAACCTTGTCAGAAGATCCCAGAAAAGTTCTAATTTTCCTTAGCAGTTAAAGTTATTCATGCAGAAGTGTATACAACAGAACACTGCTCTTTTTGACTTTATTTGTACTTTTTGGCCTGGGATATAGGTTTTAAATGGACATCGTCAGTACCAGCTTCATTAAAATAAACAAAATATTTGTAAAAACCATAAAAAATACATGAAGCAATAACTGATAGAGCTGTAAGGAAAAATAGACAAATCCACAATTATAGTCAGATTTCAACACCCCTCTCTCAATAATTGATAAACATAGAAAATCAGCAAGCATATAGTAGACGTGAACAACACTATCAACCAACATGACCTGATTGACATTTATACAACACTCCACTCAATATCAGCAAAATATATATCCTTCTCAAGTGTACACAGAGCACTTACTGAGAGAGACCAAATTCTGGGCCATAAAACAAGTGTTAGTAAATTTTAAAGTATGTTCTCTGAGCACAAATTAAATTAGAAATCAATAACAGAAATATCTCTGAAAAAGTCCCCAAACATTTTGAAACTAAATCATGTACTTCTAAATAACCCATGGGTAAATAAGAAATTAACAGATAAATCAGGAAGTATTTTGAACTGAATGTAATTCACCATGTCAACAAACTAAAAGAGAAAAATCATAGGATCACCTCACTAGATGAAAGAATATACAAAAGGCATTTGACAAAATTCAACATCCATTCCTGAGTACAAAAAAAAAAAAATCAGCAAACCAGGAATTGAAGGAACTTCAAGCTGATGAAGAGCATCTATGAAAAAACTATAGTTAATATCATATTTAATAGTGAAAGACTGAAAGCTTTCTAAGATAAGGAACAAGACAAGAATGTCACCACTTCTATTCGACACTGTACTGGAGGTTCTAACCACTGTAATTAGGCAAGAAAAAGAAATAAAAAGCCTTTCCTCTCCAGACTGGAAAGGTAGAAGAAAAACTGTCTTAATTCACAGACAACATAATCATTTATATAGAAAATCCAATTTATTTCCCTAGAATAAATGAATTTTAGAAAGACTGCAAGATACAAGATCAATAAATGAAAACTAAATTTATACAAACTAGTAAAGAACAACTGGATTTGGAATTTTAGAAACATCAAAACTTATAATAGCATGAAAAATATGAAACATTCAGAGATAAATATGACAAAAGAAGTGAAAGATCTGCACACTGAAAACTGACAGAAATTTAATACATAGTAAATATAAGGAGAGTTATACTTTGTTCATGGATAGGAAGATTTAATACTGTTAAGATGCTGAGGTAGGCAGAATAATAATCCCCACCCAAAGGTTCCCGTCCTTATCCCTGGAACATATGAATATCTTATCTTACATGGCAAAGGGGACTTTGCAGATGTGATTAAGTTAAGGATCTTGAGACTAGGAGAGTATGCTGGATTATCTAGATGGTCCCAATGGAATCCGAAGGGTCCCTATAAGGGAAAGAAGGAGGCAGAAGAGTCAGAGTCAGAGAAGGAAATGTGACTGCTGGCTTTGAAGATGGAAGGGTGGTACAAGGCAAGGAATTCAGGCAGCCTCTAGAAGCTGGAAAAGGCAAGAAACAGATTCTCCCCTAAAGCCTCCAGAGGGAATGCAGCCCTGCTGACACCTTGATTTTAGCCTCATAAGACCTATTTTAGACTTCTGACCTCCAGAACTGTGTGCAAAGCGTAAACAAACTAAGTTTGGGTTTTTGTAAGCCACTAAGTTTGTGGCAATTTGTTACAGCAGTAATAATCAAAAATTCTAAATTCTTTTGTAGAAATTAACAAGCTGATTCTACAATTCATGTGGAAATTCATGAAAAGAGACCATATACCAAGCATTTAAGTCATTTAACATTAACAAAGTACTCACTATGTACTGATCTCTCTTATAAATGTTCGGGAAAGAAAAAAAAAAAAAACATAGAAGGGAATGTCCCTGACCATGAGCTTCATTGATTCATTTGTTCATTCAACAAATATTTATTGAGCACCTAACAGATGCCAAGCGTTTTCTTAGATGGGACACATCACTGAACAAAACATTAGCTGCCCTCATGGAGCTAATGTGGGATGGGATGCAGGGCAAGGGTACAGAAAACTGTAAACAATAAATATAATTAGTGGCACACTAAGGGTGGAATGGTGGGAGCAGTCAACCCTGGTACAGGCAATAAGGGAGTGCTTTGTTGAGAATTTATAAACAATAGTCAAACTGACTAAAAAGCAGCTGCTTTTTATTACTATCATGCGCTAGTAATTCTAATCAATGTCACTGATGAAATACCCCTCCCTGAAAAAAATCTTTTGTTGATCTAAGTTCTAAACAATTGCTATAGTTACTGCTGAGTTTAAATAATACACACGTAAGTTTCAAATTAACAGATTTTTATTATTTATTCTTTAATAAACGTTGTTTTCTACATAGACATTCATTTGGAAAACTCCCAGTTATAAAGCTGGCCCACATACGTGCAGACTTAACCACATACATCTGTTTCAAGAGAAGCTCACAAGGCTTTGACATACTTCAAGCTTGCCTAATGCAAAGTTCTTGTCTCAAACCCTTTCTTAGGATGCACTTCACTTCAACCCTGTGGTATGATACTCTTCTGCATTTAAACCATAGATTCAAAATAAACAATGATAGCACAGGGACTGTAAAGACCAAGAAACAGAACGTGAGTTATTACAATGTTGTCATTTTATGGGACCTTCTTTTTGGCATTTATATTTGTGCTTAAAATTTTAAAACAACGAAAGTGCAAGCAACGGGATGGAACATTTTTGTTTGGCAAATGCAAATTTTAGTTCACACTCAAAATATGTTACTAAATTTGAATAATACCTTTAATATTAAAATATTCTTTTAAAACTGTTAAATGTTTCCAAACTAAATAACAAAAAAGAGAATAAAACATATCAGCAATTTTATCATTAGCTGCCTAGATTGTATGTTTGGAGATTTTCAGTATTATTTTTTAAAATCACTTATAAGTTAAAGAGAAATCAATTACATAAAATATCAGCCTCTAACCAAAGAAGCAAAGTTCAGACATTTACCTAGATATAAAAAACTGGCTAAACATTTGTGGTTTTTTTCCTGCCTTATACTATAGCGTGCATTTCCTTTTTCTTATTTATCTTACTGCCACGCTTATAATAATGAATGTCAATAAATTTCACTGTCTGCATAATAAATTTCATTTATGAAATTTTTATGAAAATAATTTCATCATTTAGGGGAAGAAAGTGTTAAAAATTATCGATTTTGGGTTTCATATGTTCTAGGCACATCATTGAACATAATAAATAAGTAAATTATCTAGTATGTAAGAAAGTGCTAGGAGCTAGGGAAAAAACGAAGCAGGGTAAGGGGAATGGGAGTGTAAAGACAGGGCATGAATGTTAAAATATAAAGAGGGTGGTCAGCATGGGCATCACTGCGGTGAGGCTTGAGCAAAGACTTGACGGCATGGGAAGGTTACTAGGTATCGCGTGGGAAGGATACCAGGTATCTGGGAATTCCACAGTTACTATTTTTCATATATTTGTTGCAATATTTCATCTAAAAGATCTTTACGGTATGCTCAGTTTGAAAATGTCTAATTTAAGACTTCCAAGAGGTTCAAGAAAAAATGTAATTTGATTGCATCCCTGCAGTCTTCCCTTCCTAAATCCAATCCAAATACCAATTACCTTTCCTTGAGCAGTTATTAAAATCAGCATCCAAGTGGGCCAGAAGGGTGGGTTGAGGTCTCAGGATCCGGATGAAAAGAGTTGAGTTTTCCCCCTGGATGAGACTGGAGGCTGTAGCCTAAGCAAGTAGCCCTAGGGCAAAGGCAGGAATGCCCCAGTTCTTGGGAGAGAGACTAACCCGTAGAAATTGGTCATCCCCTCCACCCCCAAGAAGACCAGCCTGTGTATTCTGAAATTCCTACTGGTCTCCCAGCCTCTAAGGTGTCATAGTGGAGCTGGGAAACTTACTTAGCTGAGTCCTTTCTACTCCTCTACAGAAGACCTAGAAGGCTGAGACTCATGCACCTCCCAACACTTAACACTTATAAGGTATGTTGGACTTGAGCCCCAAAAGTAAGAAGAGGCATTAAGTTAGATAAAGGAAAACGACAACATACCCGATAGGCTAAAGCAATAAAGAACAAACAGAAAACCCAGAACAGGTGGCTCCTAGAAGAACAAAACTGCCAGAGGAGATCAACATCAGCTTGAGCCAAAAAATAATAACAATAATAATAATATGGTTATTATTTTAGTTTTTTAAATATTTATTTATTTATTTTCCTTATTTTTTTCAGCTGCATCGGGTCTTAGTTGCAGCACACGGGATCTTTGTTGAGGCACGCAGGATCTTTCTTGTTACGGTGTGGTCTGTTGGGGTTTCTCTCTAGTTGCAGTGTGCTGGCTTCTCTCCAGTTGTGGCATGCGAGTTTTCTCTCTCTAGTTGTGGTGCGCAGGCTCCAGGACACGTGGGCTCTGTAGTTTGCGGCACGTGGGCTCTCTCATTGAGGCGCGCGAGCTAAGTAGTTGTGGCACGTGGGCTTAGTTGCCTCGTGGCATGTGGGATCTTAGTTCCCCGACCAGGGATGGAACCCGCGTCCCCTGCATTGGAAGGCAGATTCTTTACCACTGGACCACCAAGGAAGTCCTAATAATAATTATTATTAAGAACACTTAAGGAGACTTGAAGCTAAAAACATATAAAAATTCAATAGCTTAACTGAAGAACTGGAGACCAAATTAATGGTCTGAAAGATCACGTAGGAGAAATATTCAGAAACACAGAGCATAACTACAAAGAAGAAATCACGTGTACAAGATAATGTGGAGCAAAGACTCAGCCCCAGGAGAACAGATGTTAACAGGAGCTAAAGTGGAAGGGGAGAAACAGAGCAAAGGCAATGATTAAACAGATAGCAGAACAACTATTCCACAACTGCAGAGATATGAGACAGAAGATGGGAAGGTTCGAGTTCCAGGCTTTGATGGGGGGGAGGAGGGAATCAACAATTAGACACACCCTGATAAAATTTCTAAATTTAAAGAATAAAGATCTTAAAAGCTTCCAGTCTTAAAAAAAGTCACTCTCCAACACCAGAAGATTCTGGACAACAAACTCATTTTTTTTTAGTAAATGAAGGCAAAGAATCAAGCACTTATCCTACCTCTCCTATACAAACTGACCTCCAGGTAAACTCTAGTGGATATGAGGAAATCTTTCTTTACTTTTGTAAAGAATATAAAATATTTTATATTCCAGATAATAAATGAAGAAAAATGATAAAATTAGAATATCAATATTTTTGCAACTCCTAATTAATTAATGGCTCTAGGCATTGTGCTTCAATAGCGGCAATACCCCAGAGAGATAAATTGGCATTACACACTTCCAATGGGAAGAAGACTAAACCACCTACTAAGTAGTCTGGCCAAAAATCCCCAAAAACAAAAACAAAAAGCTCAACCTGAATTTGATCAAGCCTCTAGATTCAGTTATCAATTCACAAGAAATACAGAGGACAAAGGATCACATTAACTGCACCACAGAGATGCAGTCAGCAAAATCATACTGTCAGAAATTCTTCAGAACTCGGTTTCTTCAGCGAATAAACTGCAAGGAAGGAAGAGAGGTGGATCACATAGAAGAAACCTTAAAGAATAAAAGAAATACTAATCAATCATCCACGTATGGTCCTGTTTAAAAGAATTATGAAACTTATGAGACTATCAGAAATTTGAGCACTGACTATTTGATGATATTAAGGAACCATTATTTTTTTAGGGTGAAAATGATATTACAATTGTTTTTTTAAGTTCTTATCTTTTAGAGATACCAACTGAAATAGCTGATGAAATGGTATGATGGCTGTGATTTGCTTCAAAATAACATGATGGACATGGATAGGGTAGCAATGAAGCCAGATTGGCCATGAGTTGGTAATTGCTGAAGCTGCTGATATGTACATGTGGGTTTACCGTATATTCCGTCTACCTTTATTATATAGAAATTCAAGCATAATCAAAAAGTTTTACATAAGCCTTTTTTGTTGACTAAGTAGAAGCAAGGGTAAAAAAAGCATTCAGCTTACTACAAAGGATGCTACATGAAATATCCTATCTCTTCCGAGAAATTCCAAACATCATAATGCCTAATATAATCCAAGAAGCTGAGAAAAAAATTACTTATTTCTGGCTCTTGGGAAATATATTTAATGGGTGATAATTTAGCATTTTACTGGAATGTTCACATTAGCACAATATAAAAAACTCAAAAAAAGTTATTTTTAACGACAAAGTCTTCAAAGAAAAAGATTATTTTAAGGTGTCAGAACATATACCACATTCATATCTTCTCTTCTTTCTAGTTGCTAACCTAAATGTTGCTTAAGATTTAAGTCATCAAAACAGTATTATGGTACTGGCAAAAGAATAGACACATAAACCAATGGAACAGAATAGAGAACCCAGAAATAAACCCATGTATATACAAATCAACTAATATTTGACAAGGGAGCCAAGAATATTCAATGAAGAAGAGACAGTCTCTTCAATAAATGATACTGGGAAAATTGGATATTCACATGCAAAAGAATGAAACTAGATCCCTATCTTACATCACTCACAAATTTAACTCAAAATGAATTGAAGACTTAAATGTAAGACCTGATACCATAAAACTTCTAGAAGAAAACAAAGGGAAAAAGCTCCCTGACAATGGTCTCAGCAATGATTTTTTTTTTGATATAACACCTAAAGCACAAGCAACAAAAGCAAAAATAAACAAGCAGACTACATCAAACCAACAAGCTTCTGCACATCAAACGAAATGATCAACAAAATGAAAAGACAAGCTATGGAATGGATAAAAATTTGCAAACCACCTATCTTATATGGGGTTAATATTCAAAAAATACAAGGAACTCATACAAATCAACAGCAAAAACCAAATAATCCAATTTAAAAATGGGCAAAGGACCTAAAAAGACATATTTCTAAAGAACATGTTCAAATGGCCAACAGGTACATGAAGTGGTGCTCAACATCACTAATCATCAGAGAAATACAAATCTAAACCACAGTGAGATGTCATCTCACGTTCGTCAGAGTGGCTATTATCAAAAAGACAAGAGGTAACAAGTGCTGGTAAGGATGTAGAGAAAAGGGAACCCTTGTGCACTGCTGGTGGAATGTAAACTGGTACAGCCACCACGGAAAACAGTATTGAGTTTCCTAAAAAAGAGTTAAAAGTACAACTACCATATGGCCCAGCAATTCCACTTCTGGGTATACATCAGAAGGAAATAAAATCACTATTTCAAAGAGATACCTGTACCCGCATGTTCACCGCAGCATTATTTACAATAGCCAAGACAGGGAAATAATCTAAATGTCCATCAACAGATGAATGGATAAAGAAAATATGGTATGTATACACACACACACACACACACACACACACAAACACACAATGGAATATTATTGGGCCATTAAAAAAAAAAACAAGGAAATCCTGCCATTTGTGACAACATGTATGAACCCTGAGGGCATTATGCTAAGTGAAATAAGTCAGAGAAAGACAAATACTGGATGATCTCACTCATATGTGGAACTAAAGAAAAAACAAATTCATAGCAACAGGACAGATTGGTGGAAAACAGAGGCGGGGGTGGGCAAAATGGGTGGAGGTGGTCAAAAGGTACAAACTTCCAGGTATACGCTAAATAAGTTCTGGAGATGTAATGTACAACATCATGACTATAGCTAACAAAATTGTATTGTATATTTGGAAGTTGCTGACAGTAGATTTTAAAAGTTATCACAAGGGAAAAAAAATTTGTAACTATGTGAGGTGATGGGTGGTTAACTAAACTTACTGTGGCAATCATTTTGCAATATATACATTACCAAATCATTATGTTGTACGTTTTAAACTTATACAATGTCAAACATCAATTATACCTCAATAAAACTCGGGAAAGATTTACATCAACCTGAGCTCTTGCTATTGTAGTATTTTGCCATCAACACAGTAGCACACACTGAGATAACAGAGCCTGCCTATCACAGTTTGTACAGGCACAGCTTTTCAGGCACAGCTTATACACTGGTTAAATGATCAGAGAGCCTTCTCCTATTTTATATTCATGTATTTGTGCAAGACTGTATGTCCTATAGGACTAATCTAAAATTAATTAGGAAAAAGGTTAAAAGAAATATATGAAAATATAGAAAAGTATTTCAAATGTACTTACCTTAAAGTAACTTATACCTACACGAAAGGCTAAAATAGTGTTACTTGTCAGATGTGACAAATTATGTACTTGAGTTTTTTCCTGCTTTTAAGACCCCTCAGAAAGTGTCAGTGCTCTATATATTGGCCCAAATTGCTGATTTATGCATCATAAAATACAAAAAATGTGCAAAATTGTTAAGTAGGCTATTAGCTGCCTCCTCACTTACTCCTGGTAGCTAAAGAGCCTCATAAATTATTTCAACAAACTTGTAGGACATATTATGCTAATGAAAGTGGCCCTGCTACATACCCACTACCAAACTGTAAAATTCAGTATTTTGCTTTTGATGTTTCACAGAAATGCAAAGTGTTAACAGTAACAATAATAATAAATACAATTATAAGAGCATAACACCCAAAGAGGAAAAAAAAAGTAATTATATATACCTGGGGAATCTGTTCTTTCTTTAGAATCTAAAAATATCATCTCATGCATCAGAGCATGAGATGTGATTCCCCTTCTTTTACCACATATACCCAAATAAGATTAATAATTGTGAAATTATCTAGTCCTTTTAAACCTAGCTATTGGAGTTCACTTGATCACCTTGATTAGTAGCCATAAGCAAAATATATTTACTCAAAAGACCTCCCATGCAACAGAGGAATAAGTTCTTTATGCCCTGATTACCAATCAACGCCCCTCTGGTTATTGTTCTTTCTATAAAACACAGTCCTAGGACATTTCTCCAATACGTTTAAAAATCTCCCAAACTAATAAATCCTATGAAAATTACCAAGTATACCAGAAAGTGGTACCTCCCATTGGCACACCTACCCTAGGTCACTGCAACTCTCACACCTGCCTTGCTATCTTCATAGTCACTCTCTTCTATTTATTCACAAACAAGGTTCACTTACGCCCATAACAGTTCCAATATCCAAACTGTATTTCTAAATCTGAGTTCAAGAAACACTCTAATTTATTTCTCGGATGCCATGTTGTCATTTTTTAGGTGAAAAGCACCCTAGATTCCAAATGAGCAGGTACTTGAGCTTAATTGGCTAGATCTTCCAATGGTGATGCCTTAATCATCTCTAAACAGAGCCCTGAATAGTGTCCAGCACATGGTAGGCAGGGAACAAATCCTAAACATGAATGAATTTTAATTTTCTCAGGCCTCATTTTAAACTATAACTTCTTAGACTCCTTCAACAACTAAACTGAAAACAAAAACTTCACTATATTTGTCTAGATAAATTCTACCTTAAATCATGTTATACAAACAAGGCATAGCCTCTATGAAAACTATGTCTGTTACACAATAAAATGAACCTTTTGTTTATTGAAGGAGAAAAGAGTTGGAAATATGTATTTATAATCTGGTGCTTTGGAAAAAAAATTTTGTCATAGGAAATAAAATGTTAGAACATCTGTTAGAAGGTTCTTCCTCAAAAGCCTAAGCAATCTACAATACGTCACTGTATGTGACATATAATTAAACATAACCACAATTATAAAAATTATTTCTATATCAGTCAGGTGTAGGCTAGAGTATGCTGTAGAAATTAACAACCCCCCAAAGCAAAGGTTTTATTTCTCACTCACACTACCTATGCATCCTCTTTCTACCTGTCTTCCCACTCTACCTCACACTGCCCATCTTTCTCACAGTAGGACCTAAGCTGACAGAGCAGCAGATACCTGCAACACTGTAGCAAAGAGAAAGATAACAATGAATCATACACTGGCTCCTAAAGCTCCTGTCTATGACATAGGTCATTTCTGCTCACATTTCACTGGCCAAAACCAGTCACATGACACACAACTTCAAAGAGGCCAGGGATATGCAATCTTAGTATATCTGGTGAACAACACCAATGACTACTACTTTAAAAAAGACATTATCTGGAATCAGATGGATTTAGAATCAAATCCTTGTTTTGCAACTTGGAAGTATACTTAAAAATAGTAATAACTACTTTATAGGGTCATCAGAAAGATTAAATGACATAATGCAAAATCAGATACTTACCAGAATACCTGACCTTGATTCATTCATTCAATAAATATTTGGGGGTATCTGCCAATCACCATTCTAGGTACTGACATATAGTAATTATGTACTAAGTAAGTTTTTTTGTTTGTTGCTATTGTTATTAGAAATGCCTTTTGAGTTCCAACCAGGGCCCCCAGGAATAAGCCTTCATTTCTTAGCAGTCTCCAGATTCAGAAGAGACTTGTTCTCTTATTCTCCAATAACCATTTTCTTTCTTATATGGTAATAGAACCCCTGATTTTTAGCTGGACACATGATCTCGTGGAATTCAGACTACATATGCCAGCTGTCCATACAGTTAAGATGACCACAGCTCTAAGTTCTGACTACAGGAGGAGGTGTCATGTGGCAACTTACCAGAAACTTCCTTAGGGGACAGCAGGTGTGAATCTTTTGTCTACTTCTTCATCCTTTCCTCCACCAGGCTGTCTAGAATATCGGTTCTATCTTGGACTATGAGACCACGGCCGTGCATGGCAGAGGAACAAAATAGGAGGATCCTCATTTCCTGACACTGTGGAGTGTCATACAAGCCCTGTACTGTTATGTGAATAATAAACTTGCGTCTTATTTAATCCACTGTTATTTTGCATTTTCTATTATTCAGAGCCAATCTTAATCCTAATCAATAAAGCAACATAACCTGTTAACTCTTTAAAAAAGCAAGCTGCATGAAAGAATAGTAACTCTTGACACCCGTACATCTTCATAAGAGAAGATATCACTGTCGGTAGCAGCAGTGTACAGCAGAATGGCTTGAGGAAGACAAGACTTTTAGAATCAGTTCTTCCACTCCTATGTAAACCTTTGGCAAGCTATTTAACCTAGCCAGGCATCAGCTTCTTGTATATAACATGGTAATTAGATCTAAATAGAGCTATTAAATGTGAGAATTAGTGTGAAGAGGTTTATGAAAATACTTCATAAATTATAAATCATTAAATAGTATCAGTATTACTTTATCAATTGTTCCCTCTCCCCACCTTTCCTTCAGAAATGGGGCATGAAGACAGATTGCAGTACATAAGAATCACCTAGACAGTCACGCTCAGAGATTCTGATTCATTAGGTCTAGCACAAGAACCATGAATCTGCATCTTCAACAAGCACCCCCAAGGGACTGTTGAAAGTACTCTGCCTACTTACTACACTTTGAGAAACACCGCTCTAGTGATCAGACCCTACCTATTTTTGTAATCCTGTGCTCAAGTGCCCCAATATTTTAAGATTGTGATGAAACACAAGGACAGTTCCATAGCTTCTCCAGTGCCTAACTAAATGCCAAGTACCAAATAGATAATTTAATAATTTTTGTTGAATTGATGAACTGAAGTGGAAAATGACAAAATGGGACTGAATTAAATGACCCACTATGGACTTCCACTTCTGGCCAACATAATGTAACAGGGACCAAACTTGCCTTCCTGCCTGAAAAAGCTAAAAAACTGGACAAATTAGAGGAAACAACAGTTTTCAAGACACTGGATATCAAGTAATAAAGGACACGATTCCTGAGAAATAACAGAAAGAAAGGAGGTGAGCCTTACCGTTGCCCTAGTTACTTCTTGGGGAAAGTTTACAGGCCAAAGTACAAGGAGAAGGAGCACAGGCAGAATCTGGTGAGCTGTCCCTGAGTAGAGGGGAGAGAGCTGCCAAGTCCAGGTAGGTCAGTGTGGCTAGAGTTTGCAAGCCAGAATACCGGAGAAGAGAGAGCTGTACCAAGAGAGACCCCTCCTCAAATCTTCAGCATACACACATGTGTGAGCAAATGACCAGAGGCTGGGCAAAAAACCACCTGAAAGGACTTAAAGGAACAATCCTGAGTGCTTACACAGGGCAGGGAATAGGGTCTGTTCTTATCAGCCAGAGTGAGAAACTTCATAATTTAAGGACACTGGGTAGAGTACGTATGTTGAAGAATTTTGCCTCAGGAGTGGGAAAAAATGATCCCTAGATCAAATGCTGCTCTGGTCCCACCTGACAAAGCTCAAGCAAGACTTGAAAGGATTAAACTGTTTCCAAGTAACTTATCCCAGCAAAAAGCTCAAGAATATTTATAGGAATCCAAAAATATCCTTCACCCAACAGGGTAAAATTCATATCAGGCATCCAATCAAAAATTACCAGGTATGCAAAGAAGAACTACTACTTCACTATTTTCAATAATTTTCTTGGGCTTTTACTGAATCTTAAATTTTCCTTAAAAAAAACCCTACAATCATTTTTATCATTTTCACCCTGTGTGTTAATCTCAAAAGTCCTCATCTACATAACTGAACTGCTATTCCCCAAATGAAATATTAACACTTCTAAGACAAACAGCATAGTGGTTAAAGTAACAAGCTTTAGAGGCATGAAAAACAGGGTCTGAATTCTCTCTTAACTTATCTGTGTTCCTGGGCAAGCCACTGAACCTCTCTGAGTTTTAGTTCCCTTATCTATAAAAGGGGATAATAATATTTACTTCATAGGGCTGCTATAAGAAATATCCCGAAGTAAACAATAAATAGTAGCTATCACATCATAATTAGCACACTATCATAAAAAAAGTTCAGAAGTTACCACACACTCAGACATTTACTGAGCACCTATCATATGCTAGGTAATATGTAGGCAAGAGGAATACAAAGAAAAAAAAGGAAACTGTTAAGAGGACCCAAAGTATATCTTAGGATGAATCTGCATTTAACAGTTCAAGTACAAACTTCATTTTGTATTTCTTAATTTCTAAGTAGGGCAATTATTTTAAGTTCCTTCTTTAAAAATTAAAGGACTTTTTTCCCTTTGAAAGGAAAAAAATAAGAAGTTGTCAGGTTCAACCAATTAGGGCATGTCTGAGAAATCCTTGGAATCTGAAAAACGTGGTAAAACTTTAATTGAAAAGCAACCTGTGGGGGTGCCTTCAAGATGGCGGAGGAGTAAGACGTGGAGATCACCTTCCTCCCCACAAATACATCAAAACTACATCTACACGTGGAACAACTCCTACAGAACACCTACTGAACACTGGCAGAAGACCTCAGACTTCCCAAAAGACGCCCTCAGGCGATCTACATGCAGAGGTGGGGCCAAATCCAAAGCTGAATCCCAGGAGCTGTGTGAACAAGAAGAGAAAGGGAAATTTCTCCCAGCAGCCTCAGGAGCAGCGCATTAATTCTCCACAATCAACTTGACGTACCCTGCGTCTCTGAAATACCTCAATAGACAACGAATCATCCCAAAATTGAGGCGGTGGACTTTAGGAGCAACTGTAGACTTCGGGTTTGCTTTCTGCATCTAACTTGTTTCTGGTTTTATGTTTATCTTATTTTAGTATCTAGAGCTTATTATCATTGGTAGATTTGTTTATTGATTTGGTTGCTCTCTTCCTTTTTAAATTTTTTTTACATATATATATTTTTTTCTTTTTTCTCTTTTTGTGAGTGTGTATGTGTATGCTTCTTTATGTGATTCTGTCTGTATAGCTTTGCTTTTGCCATTTGTCCTAGGGTTCTTACTGTCCGTTTTTTGCTTCTGTTTTGTTTTTTTTTTAGTACAGTTTTTAGCACTTTTATCATTGGTGGATTTGTTTTTTGGTTTGGTTGCTCTCTTCTTTCTCTTTCTTTTTATTTATTACTTTTCTATTTTTAATAATTTTTTTCTATTTTAACAACTTTATTTTCTTCCTCCCTCCCTCCCTCCCCCCCCCCCTCTCTCTCTCTTTCTTTCTTTCTTTTTCTCCCTTTTCTTCTGAACCATGTGGCTGACAGGGTCTTGGTGCTCTGGCCGGGTGTCAGGCCTCAGCCTCTGAGGTGGGAGAACCGAGTTCAGGACATTGGTCCACCAGAGACCGCCCGGCGCCACGTAATATCAAACAGCAAAAGCTCTCCGAGAGATCTCCATCTCAATGCTAAGACCCAGCTCCACTCAATGACCAGCAAGCTACAGTGCTGGACACCCTATGCCAAACAACTAGCAAGATAGGAACACAAACCCACCCATTAGCAGCGAGGCTGCCTAAAATCATAATAAGGTCACAGACACCCCAAAACACACCACCGGACGTGGTCCTGCCCACCAGAAAGACAAGATCCAGCCTCATCCACCAGAACACAGGCACCAGTCCCCTCCACCAGGAAGCCTACACAACCCACTGAACCAACCTTAGCCACTGGGAGCAGACACCAAAAACAACGGGAACTACGAATCTGCAGCCTGCGACACGGAGACCCCAAACACAGTAAGTTAAGCAAAATGAGAAGATAGAGAAACACACAGCAGATGAAGGAGCAAGGTAAAAACCCATCAGACCAAACAAATGAAGAGTAAAAAGGCAGAATTCAGAGTAATGATAGTAAAGATGATCCAAAATCTTGGAAATAGAATGGAGAAAATACAAGAAACGTTTAACAAGGACCTAGAAGAACCAAAGAGCAAACAAACTATGATGAACAACACAATAAATGAAATTAAAAATTCTCTAGAAGGAATCAATAGCAGAATAACTGAGGCAGAAGAACAGATAAGTGACCAGGAAGATAAAATAGTGGAAATAACTACCATAGAGCAGAATAAAGAAAAAAGAATGAAAAGAATTGAGGACAATCTCAGAGACCTCTGGGACAACATTAAACACACCAACATTCAAATTATAGGGGTCCCAGAAACAGAAGAGAAAAAAAAGGGACTGAGAAAATATTTGAAGAAATTACAGTTGAAAACTTCCCTAAAATGGGTAAGGAGATAGTCAATCATGTCCAGGAAGCGCACGAGTCCCATACAGGATAAATTCAAGGAGAAACACGCCAAGACACATATTAATCAAACTACCAAAAATTAAATACAAAGAAAAAATATTAAAAGCAGCAAGGGAAAAGCAATAATTAACATACAAGGGAATTCCCATAAGGTTAACAGCTGATCTTTCAGCAGAAACTCTGCAAGCCAGAAGGGAGTGGCAGGACATATTTAAAGTGATGAAAGGGAAAAAGCTACAACCAAGATTACTCTACCCAGCAAGGATCTCATTCAGATTCAACAGAGAAATTAAAACCTTTACAGATAAGCAAAAGCTAAGAGAATTCAGCACCACCAAACCAGCTCTACAACAAATGCTAAAGGAACTTCTCTAGGCAGGAAACACAAGAGAAGGAAAAGACTTACAATAACAAACCCAAAACAATTAAGAAAATGGTAATAGGAACATACATATCGATAACTACCTTAAATGTAAATGGATTAAATGCTCCAACCAAAAGACATAGACTGGCTGAATGGACACAAAAACAAGGCGTGTACATATGTTGTCTAGAAGAGACCCACTTCAGACTTAGGGATACATACAGACTGAAAGGGGATGGAAAAAGATATTCCATGCAAACGGAAATCAAAAGAAAGCTGGAGTAGCAATTCTCATAAGAGACAAAATAGACTTTATATTAAACACTATTACAAGAGACAAAGAAGGACACTACAGAATAATCAAGGGATCAATCCAAGAAAAAGATATAACAATTGTAAATATTTACGTACCCAACAAAGGAGCACCTCAATACATAAGGCAAATGCCATAAAAGGGGTAACTGACAGTAACACAATAATAGTAGGGGACTTTAACACCCCACTTTCACCAATGGACAGATCATCCAAAATGAAAATAAATAAGGAAACACAAGCTTTAGATGATACATTAAACAAGATGGACTTAATTGATATTTATAGGACATTCCATCCAAAAACAGCAGATTATACTTTCTTCTCAAGTGCTCATGGAACATTCTCCAGGATAGATCATATCTTGGGTCAGAAATCAAGCCTTGGTAAATTTAATAAAGTTGAAGTCGTATCAAGTATCTTTTCTGACCACAATGCTATGAGACTAGATATCAATTACAGGAAAAAATCTGTTAAAAATACAAACACACGGAGGCTAAACAATACACTATTAAATAACCAAGAGATCACTGAAGAACTCAAAGAGGAAATCAAAAAATACCTAGAAACAAATGACAATGAAAACACAATGACCCAAAACCTATGGGATGCAGCAAAAGCAGTTCTAAGAGGGAAGTTTATAGCAATACAATCCTACCTCAAGAAACAAACATCTCAAATAAACAACCTAACCTTACACCTAAAGCAATTAGAGAAAGAAGAACAAAAAGACCCCAAAGTTAGCAGAAGGAAAGAAATCATAAAGATCAGATCAGAAATAAATGAAAAAGAAATGAAGGAAAACAACAGCAAAGATCAATAAAATTAAAAGCTGGTTCTTTGAGAAGATAAACAAAATTGATAAACCATTAGCCAGACTCAACAAGAAAAAAAGGGAGAAGACTCAAATCAGTAGAATTAGAAATGAAAAGGGAAAAGTAACAACTGACACTGCAGAAACACAAAGGATCATGAGAGATTACTACAAGCAACTCTATGCCAATAAAATGGACAACGTGGAAGAAATGGACAAATTCTTAGAAAAGCAGGGCCTTCTGAGACTGAACCAGGAAGAAACAAAATATAAACAGACCAATCACAAGCACTGAAATTAAGACTGTGATTAAAAATCTTCCAACAAATAAAAGCCCAGGACCAGATGGCTTCACAAATTCTATCAAACATTTAGAGAAGAGCTAACACCTACCCTTCTCAAACTCTTCCAAAATATAGCAGAGGGAGGAATACTCCCAAACTCATTCTACGAGGCCACCATCACCCTGATACCAAAACCAGACAAAGATGTCACAAAGAAAGAAAACTACAGGCCAATATCACTGATGAACATAGATGCAAAAATCCTCAACAAAATACTAGCAAACAGCACATTAAAAGGATCATACACCATGATCAAGGATCATACTCCATGATCAATTATCCTGGGATAAACCCCAGCAGGGGGTTTATCCCAGGAATGCAAGGATTCTTCAATATATGCAAATCAATCAGTGTGATAAACCATATTAACAAATTGAAGGAGAAAAGCGATGATCATCTCAATAGATGCAGAAAAAGCTTTGGCAAAATTCAACACCCTTTTATGATAAAAACCCTCCAGAAAGTAGGCATAGAGGGAACTTACCTCAACATAATAAAGGCCATATATGACAAACCCACGGCCAACATCGTCCTCAATGGTGAAAAGCTGAAACCATTTCCTCTAAGATCAGGAAGAAGACAAGGTTGTCCACTCTCACCACTATTATTCAACATAGTTTTGGAAGTTTTAGCCACAGCAATCAGCGAAGAAAAAGAAATAAAAGGAATCCAAATCGGCAAAGAAGAAGTAAAGCTGTCACTGTTTGCAGATGACATGATACTCTACATAGAGAATCCTAAAGATGCTACCAGAAAACTACTAGAGCTAATCAATGAATCTGGTAAAGTAGCAGGATACAAAATTAATGCACAGAAATCTCTTGCATTCTTATACATCATTTTTCCTAATGATGAAAAATCTGAAAGAGAAATTAAGGAAACACTCCCATTTACCATTGCAACAAAAAGAATAAAATACCTAGGAATAAACCTACCTAAGGAGACAGAAGACCTGTATGCAGAAAACTATAAGACACTGATGAAAGAAATTAAAGATGATACAAACAGATGGAGAGATATACCATGTTCTTGGATTGGAAGAATCAACATTGGGAAAATGACTATACTACCCAAAGCAATCTACAGATTCAATGCAATCCCTATCAAACCACCAATGGCATTTTTCACAGAACTAGAACAAAAAATTTCACAATTTGTATAGAAACACAAAAGACCCCGAATAGCCAAAGCAATCCTGAGGAAGAAAAACAGAGCTGGAGGAATCAGGCTCCCGGACTTCAGACTATACTACAAAGCTACAGTAATCAAGACAGTATGGTACTGGCACAAAAACAGAAATATAGATCAGTGGAACAGGATAGAAAGCCCAGAGATAAACCCATGTACAAAAAAGGTTCACCTTATCTTTGATAAAGCAGGCAAGAATACACAATGGAGAAAAGACAGCCTCTTCAATAAGTCGTGCTGGGAAAACTGGACAGGTACATGTAAAAGAATGAAATTAGAACACCTGCTAACACCATACACAATAAATAAAATAAACTCAAAATGGATTAAAGACCTAAATGTAAGGCCAGACACTATCAAACTCTTAGAGGAAAACATAGGCAGAACACTCTATGACATAAATCACAGCAAGATCCTTTTTGACCCACCTCCTAGAGAAATGGAAATAAAAACAAAAATAAACAAGTGGGACCTAATGAAACTAAAAGCTTTTGCACAGCAAAGGAAACCATAAACAAGACAAAAAGACAACCCTCAGAATGGAAGAAAATATTTGTAAATTAAGCAACTGACAAAGGATTAATCTCCAAAATATACAAGCAGCTCATGCAGCTCAATATCAAAAAAACAAACAACCCAATCCAAAAATGGGCCGAAGACCTAAATAAACATTTCTCCAAAGAAGATATACAGACTGCCAACAAACACATGAAAGGATGCTCAACATCACTAATCAATAGAGAAATGCAAATCAAAACTACGATGAGGTATCACCTCACACCAGTCAGAATGGCCATCATCAAAAAATCTACAAACAATAAATGCTGGAGAGGGTGTGGAGAAAAGGGAACCCTCTTGCACTGTTGGTGGGAAAGTAAACTGATACAGCCACTATGGAGAACAGTATGCAGGTTCCTTAAAAAACTAAAAATAGAACTACCATACAACCCAGCAATCCCACTACTGGGCATATACCCTGAGAAAACCATAATTCAGAAAGAGTCATGTACCACAATGTTCATTGCAGCTCTAGTTACAATAGCCAGGACATGGAAGCAACCTAAGTGTCCACTGACAGATGAATGGATAAAGAAGATGTGGCACATATATACAGTGGAATATTACTCAGCCATAAAAAGAAACAAAACTGAGTTATTTGTAGTGAGGTGGATGGACCTAGAGTCTGTCATACAGAGTGAAGTAAGTCAGAAAGAGAAAAACAAATACCGTATGCTAACACATATATATGGAATCTAAAAAAAAAAAAAAAGTTCTGAAGAACCTAGGGGCAGGACTGGAATAAAGATGCAGACATAGAGAATGGACTTGAGGACACGGGGAGGGGAAGGGTAAGCTGGGACGAACTGAGAGAGTGGCATGGACATATATACACTACCAAATGTAAAATAGATAGCTAGTGGGAAGCAGCCACATGGCACAGGGAGATCAGCTCGGTGCTCTGTGTCCACCTAGAGGGGTGGGATAGGGAGGGTGGGAGGGAGATGCAAGAGGGAGGAGATATCGGGATATATGTATATGTATAGCTGATTCACTTTGTTATACAGCAGAAACTAGCACACCATTGTAAAGCTATTATACGCCAATAAAGATGTTTAAAAAATAAATAAATAAAATAAAAGCAACCTGCAATTAACATCACCTTTCAAAATTATTCTCAAATTAGTAAACTAAATTACATTCAGCCATAAAATACATAAAATGGAGCAATCTGTTATTATGATAATCCTTTCAGAAAGGCTGGGCTAACAGATGTAAGGAATTAAAATCAAGTTCAAGATGTATTTCATTTGCTCATTCCACTTAAATGACAGATGGTTTAAATATTAACCGTATTAATAAAATGTTTGCATATTCATTATGAATCTGATTGCCTTACCTCATAACTCCACAAATTTATTTTATTAATTTTACTATAGGGCTGCCCATTTCATTCAAGGTCTTCTACACTCTTGCCTCGCAGTCTGGTCCTTGAACCAACAGCATCAGCATCACCTGGAAGCTGGTTAGAACTACAGAATTTCACTGCCCATACCAGACCTACTAAGTCAGAATTTGCATTTTTCAAAAACATCCCCAAGTGATTTCCATGCACATTGACATCTGAGTAGCACAGTTCTAAACTGTTGATTTTTTTTCACACTTTTTTTTTTTTACAGTATTACAAAAAGTGTATTTGCTTCCAAATTGTGGTTAACTTATCTACAGATAGTAACTTTTCATAATAATTCAATTCAGACAAATAAATCAATATATACATTCCATAGTCTATATATAAGATGTCTTAGACTTGACTTTACCTCTTAACTAGGACTTCAAGTCTTAGAAGTACCAGACTTGTTGTACTATTCATTTTTTCTCTTAAGTCAACATTTTTGCCTTAGCATGTAGCCACTGTGATGAAAGTCTTCTCTGTAATTAAACAACTATATAGAACAGTACCAGGAAATCAGATTCTCCCCACAATTTCAGGAAAAAATGAAAAAACTCAAAATAGATTTCAAGGTTGAACTTAAAAGTCCCCTAGAGAAAAAAAAGCCCAGAATGACTCTATTCTCCACAATAATATATTTTTATGCTTTACCTAACACATTTTTTTACTGCAGGTACCACATATTTTTAAAATGAAAAATTCACATGGGACTTAGTGAAGCTCTTTAGATGGCTCATCTTCTATCATTACTATTGCACAATAGTCACAGAACTCATAAAATAGAACAAATCTTGTTTTCTCTTTCGTTTTTCCCTCCCAAAATGACAGACCTGGGCTGAAACTGATCACAGCAGGTAGGATGGTTCGGCACAGATTCAAAGGAAGGTACAAATGTTCAGTTTTCAAAAGCACTGCAAAAGCCAAACCTCATCCCTTGTCACTGTAGCTGTGGCTTTATGCCAAACATCAGAAAACTGTTGAAAAGTGCTGCTCCTTATACGCAATTATGAAGAGCTTTGCAAAGAAAAGGGAAAAAAAGTAATAACAGCTCCTTCGGATGGTCAAATGTCCCTGGCCTCTGGGTTGCAAGATAGGAATCTAATAGTTACCCAGTTGCATCTGAGGCCATGCATCCAACAAAGACGCCTGAGGAGAAAGGGTTTAAAGGGTGTTTAGAGAAGGTATCAAGGAACCTGTTGGGCAGTTTCAAAAATTAATTATGTCCTCAAACGTTCCCAGTTTTTTTTACAAGATCCTATTATAGATTAGTCATTCTTCAATTTAACTCTTTATTCACCCTATTTTGCATCTGCAGTCTATACAATTTCTCAGGATATCGTTTTCCACCATAGTACAATTAAGTATTTAATGCCTTTTTTAATGGTCTTAGCTCTAATAGTCTAGATTTGGTGAACAATTCATTATGCCCCATCTCTACTCACATTCACAGCCAAGTGTCTGAGAAGAGGTGTCCATGCACATTGGCCACACTTCCTCACCTACTAGTCACTCTTCAGCCCACCCCTATCTGGCTTCCACCCCCTTCACTCCACTGAAACTTCTCTTGGTAAAGACCATTAAGGACCTTCATGTTGCTAAATCCAATGGACACCCCTTAGTCGTCATTATCCTTCACTCTGCAGCATTATTCAACAAAGTTAATTGTTCTCTCCCTCCTGAAGTAACTTTTTGTAGCTTTGATGGATCTGCTTTCTCCTGGGTGCCTCCCAACTCTCTGTCCCTTGCCAATCTTCTTTAGGGACTCGGTCCCCTCCTGACCTACCTTGGGGCTTGGTCCTGGAATCCCGTATCATCTCATAACTATAAATGTCACCTTCGTGTTGATGACACATTTACATCTCCAGCCCAGATGTTTCTTCTGAGTCTAGACCAGCATACCCAACTACCCACTCAATATCCCCACTTGGATGCTGCATAAACACATTGAAACCCAATACATCTGAAACTGAAGTCTTGGATCTTTCCTTCAGTGTTCCTCCTCCAATGTTTCCCAACCCAGTTGATCCTGCCAGAAACCCAAAAGTTCTTTACTCTCACCACTTATACCCAATCAATCTCCAAGTCCTGTCATTTTGGCCTCCAAGATATAGCTTTAACATGCCCGGTCTCCCCATTTCTACTGCCATCCTCCCTCCCCATCCTCCCACCCCTGCCCTCCCGTCTAAGTCATTACCATCTCTTGCCTGCCACACTGCAAAAGCATTCCATGTGATCTTCCTGACTCTACTCATATTCCTCTCCAATTCTATTCCTCTCCAATTCTATTCCTCTCCAATTCTATCTCCACACTTCAACCAGAGTGAACTTTCAAAGATGAAAATGCTCCAACTTAAAATCCTTCAGTGGCTTCCTATTGGTTTTAGGACACTGTTCACGAGGCATCTGCCTACCTCTCCAGACAACCTCATCCCATGTTATCAGTCTCCTTGTTCTCTAAGCACCAGCCTTACTCTTTCTGTCTGCACATTACAAATGCTGAGGTTTTCCAGGTGCAGGGCCTCTGCACACGTTACATCCTCTACCTGGAATATTTGTTCTCTTTCTTTTACTTTTCTCCTACCCGCTGCTGCCCAAACCACACCAACACATACACACATGCATAATCCAAAACCCCAGGGTCCACATCCAATAGTCAAGCCAGACCAAAAGGAACTGAATGATCAGCAACCCATGGCATTAAAACATATCACCAGGACAAAAAAAAAAAAGGAACCCTTGGTTCCATAATTAAGGGTTTATCAGTAAACCCTTACATAACTTTACATGAGGCACTGTTCCAGGTGATTTATATATATTAACTTAATCAGTGCTCACAACAATCTTACCAAGTAGATACTATTACTATCCCTATTTTAAGATAAGGTAAATAAGGTACAGAGAGAATAAGTAACTTAACCAAGGTCATAGAAATTCAGTGGCAAAGCTAGGATTCAAATTTAGTCCTTCTTCTGTGTAATGCTTGACTGCCTGAAGAAAGACAACTTGATTAAAGACTATTCAACCCTCCCTTCCACATAAGGGATGTGAAACTAGTTTACATAATTATACAGTATATGCATAAATACTATGTCCTCCACTAGACTAAAAAAAAACGAGGGCAGGGATCATTTATACCTTGTTCACTGATATACATCCCCGAGCACCGTGAATAAAATCTAACACATAACTGACGCTCAGTAAATATCTGTCGAATATGTGAACGTTTACCAAGCCCTTGCATAATTATTTTGAGAATGCACTGGGTTCCAATCATTATACGTATTTCCTACGTTAGCTGTCGGCTAACCGCCCCTATCAATCCTCTCCTTCTGTCGGCGTAGCTCTCGGCAGGGCACTCGGGTACCAGGCCACAGTCTCCCCTCCCTCCCCGCGGCGGGGTGAGAGCCTCCCGGCCCTTCCCGCCCTCAGGCCTCACCTTCCATGTTGGGGAAGAGGCTGTGACAGCTTCCTGGCCAGGCCCAGGCGGCTCTCCAGTGCCCGAGGGCATGAAGCGGCCATACCGCTGCAGAGGCCACTGTGCCGCGTCTCCTCCCGGGAGCCCGAAGCCCGCGTGCTCTTTTCCCGCCTCCGCCATGTTCGGCCTCCTGGCTAGCGCAGCCGCAGCTCGCGGGTGCCTGCCAATCGGCTCAACTAACCAATCAGGAAGCGAGGTGACCCAAGGCCCACCCCCCCCAAGAGTGGAAGCCAATGGACAGGCCCCGGAGACTCGAACGGGAAGCTGGGTGAGGAGGAGCGGGGTGGGGGAGTTGGAGGGGAGTAGGGGTTGGGGGCGGTGCTCTTCGGGTTAAAGGCGTAGCTGTGGACCTTGGGTGTCTTCTTGTCGTGGTGGACAAAGTGAGGATGGTAACTTCCATCTTGAAGTGGGGCTGTGACGCTTATAAATGGTAGTTGGTCTTGCCTTTGCTTCGTTCGGGCCCTCCCCTTCCCTCAGGCAGCCCAGGTCATTGTCCGGCCGCTCTGAGACCTTTGGGAAAACTGGACGACTCCCTGTGACTTCTACGTGGTGGGACTAGGCCGGCTCTTCGAGGCTGTCTGGACAAGTGTGTTTTCCTTCCTCACAGAAGAGTTTCAGAAGACAGTGGCGCTGCTCACCTCAACCCCACCGCAACACAGCCCCAGTTCCACCCACCATTCAGGAAGTAGGGTTATTTCCTCATCATCCTGCAGCCCACTAGACATATTCCCTCCAGACGGGCAAGTTCTCTTTTAAAGCAGGTAGAGAATGGGTGGGATGTTGCCGACAGTGAAAGGTGTGCCGCAATCAAAAGCAGGTGCAACTCGATGACAGGCCTGCGTGATTTATAATCAACAAAGCACTTCTACATCTGTTATTTCATTTGTCCTCTCAATAACCTTGTGGTAAATTAAAGAAGCAAAACAGAGATTATTACCCCCGTTGAATAGATGGAGGCAAAATAATGTCCTGAGAGTAGAAGCAATTTGTATAAGGTTACACAGCCAGAGTAGAACTGTGGACTCTGCAATCTCTCCATGTGTCCACCCCACTTGCAAAGAATTTGGGTATCTATCCAGTTTGTGTCAAATCAGAAGCATTGTGTATGGAAGATGGAAGCTATGTTAACCAAACTAATAGAGTTAAAATGCAAACAGTTTTTAAAACCATGCATTTCAAAGGGTATTAAATGTATAGACAATGGTTGGAGAAGTGGTAATTTATTCACTCAACAAAGCACCATTAAATATCTACAGTATATAACTATGTTAGTCACCACAGGGGTTATGGAAATGGGTAAGGCAGCATCTATCCTTCTAGGACCTAAGGATCTAATAAAAAAGACAAAGAGAGGTACCTATGATACCCGACAGTTAATGCGAAGTGAAAGGTGCTCTAAGGATTCAGATAGGGTAAAAGTCTACAAACAGGAATGGCAGTGACATTTCAGTCCTAACTTGAAAGGTGAGAAAAAGCATCCCAAGGGAAGATGGAAGAAACTGGTATTCCAAATGGAGGGCAAGTTGAGGAGCAAAGTTGCAGAGATGAGGATAGTGACATAACCAGCCAGAATGCAAGGGATTTTAAGGAAGATGAGGCTACAAAGGTGAGTTAGGCAGAAGAGCACTGAACAGCAGCTAAGGAGAGTGAATTTTACTTGGTAGATGGTGAGGAGCATGGAAAATTGGCATAGGGGAGTGACACTATCATAATGGTGGTCCAGGCAGACTAATCTTTGAGGGACATGTAGAATAAATTGCATTCAAGACAAGGGATATATTTTAGTTATCTTTCCATTAGTCCAGTAGAGCTTGAAGGGGTCAGATTTTAGAAATGGCTTCTGAAGGTCCTTAAATGACACAGTAGTACTGTATTTAATATAGTAGTAAGTGGTTAGAAACTTAGTTTGAATCCCAATTCCAGCACTTGCCAGCTGTGTGACCTTGGGAGGTCACTTAACTTCTCTGTGAAACAGGGTTAGCAAATACCCACCTTACAGGGTCCTAGGGAGGATAAAATAAGATCATACATGGGAAAATTCTTGGTAAATTACAAAGCGGTACACTGTGGGTACTTTCTATTCGCAGGGTTAAAGTGACTTTCCGTGGGCTCCCTAAAGGCAGGAGGATGGGAATGGGAGCCTGACATTCGGTCTCAGAGGCGCTCACCTTCCAGGCCCAGGGCTGCGGATGCTGTCAGAACCCTTCACAGGAGCAGATGGTGCTCACAGTTGGGACCCTGTCAGTGCCCAAGGACACCCAGGGTCCTGCTGGGCTCCCACCTGCAAGCTCCCTTCCTAGACAATGCACCTGTGCTCAAGCTTCTGGGGCCACCAGCGTCTGCCAAGAACAGATCATGTCTGCAAAGGGAGATTAAAGCCACAGCTCAATGCACAGAGGCTCTTAAAAACCTATGATATTAACAAATGTGACTTGAGTGTTCAAGAGGTCCCAGACACTGTACTAGGTGCTGGGGATATAGTAGATGACAAAACCGATGTGGCCACTGCCCTCCTGAAGCATATGCTCTAGTGTCTGGGTGCGAGACGGGGAGGTAGACAGAACACTGAGCAAATTACTCTGTGTTTTTAATGGCCATTGCGTTTTCTTTGTTAAAGAGAAATCTGTAATATTAAGGTGTAATTTTATACAATAAAAAGCACAGATCTTATATGTTCGATTAGGCAAGTTTTGACACCTATATACATTCATGTAACCACCATCCAAACAAGATACAGAACATTTCCAAAAGCCCCAAGTTCCCTTAGGATTGCCTCCTTCCGGTCAGTCTCCAACTCCCAAGGGCAACCATTTGTCTGATTTTAATCACTGTAGATGAGCTTTCCTGTTTCTGGACTTAATATATATATAAAACCATACAGAATATACTCTTTTATATCTGCTTCTTTTGTTCAGTGTTATTTTGTCTTTTAGCTTCATCCATGTTGTTGTATGTACCAGTAGTTCATTCCTTTTTAGTGATGAATAGCATTCTATTGTGTGATTATATCACAATTTGTTCCTCACCTGTTGATGGGCATTTGAGTTGTTATTCTGTTTGTTTGGCTTTTTAAGCTGTTATGAACATTTTTTTGTACCAGTCTTTTTTGTAGAGATGTGCTATCATTTATCTTCAATAAATATTGAGTGAAATTGCTAGTTTCTAGAGCTAGATATGTTTAACCCTATAAAAACTGCCAGAGAGTTCTCCATAGTGGTTGTACCATTTTGTACTCCTACCAGCAAAATATGAGAGTTCCAGTTGTCCTTGCTGACATTTGTATTGTCCAGTCCTTTCAGTTTTAGCAACTCTAGTGGATATATAGTGATATCTCATTGTGGTTTTAATTTGCATTTCCCTGATAATGAATAATCTTGAGCCCCATTTCAAATGGCTTACTGGCTATTTGTGTAGTTTATTTCATGAAGCATCTGTTCAAAACTTTTGCCATTACTGATTTGTAGGAGTCCTTTACATATTCTAAATACAGGTTTTTTGTCAGATATATGTATTGAAAATATTCTTCCCATTCTATTACTTGCCTTTTCATTTCATTAACAATGTTTTCCAAAGAGCGGAAGTATTTAATTCTGAATGAAGTCCAATTTATTAATTTTTCAGGGTTTTTTTTTAGTGCTTTTTTTGTCCTACCTAAGAAATCCCTGCATACTCTAAGGTTGTACACATAGTCTCCTATGCTTTCTTCTAGAAACTTTATAGTTCTATCTTTTACATATGATCCTCCTTGCATTAAATTGTTTGTATAAAGTGAAGTAAGAATTAAGGTTCATTTTCTTATATGGATATAAAATTAATATTACACAGGAACAGCCCTCAACCAATGACTAATGGAAACTGGCATATACATACCCCAATTTCCTCACTCCTCAAGTGGGACAACTCTGAGATTTGTGTAATACCCCATTCCCCAGAGTTCACCCGTGGGATCAGGCTCCAGTTACCCATGATGTAACTTGCTTGGTGATGATTCTTTTTTGGCTAACTTCTCTTCCCCGTCTCCCTCCCCTACCAGTGTTGCCTGAGATCACTTCTCAAATAAATTACGTGCACTTGAATTTTTGTCTCAGGGTCTGCTTCTGGGGGAACCCAAACTAAGACAGGGACAAACAAGGCAGATGGTTCCCTGCCTTCATATATTTAGCTATAATATAGTCACATGCAAGAAGATGGTACAAAAGGCAGTAAGAGAAGGGAAAAGCCACTCTCGCATCCAAAGCAGACCCTCCAATGCCTTGCTGACCAGCAGCAGTAGAACAACAGCATTTGTGATCAGGACTAATGAATAACAGGTGACTATGAGCTACTCCATCCCCCTCTTAGGAGACTGTTACCAGCTTTTTAAAACCTAGCCCCAAAGTATAAAAAAACGGTCATTTATTTCACTGAACATTTTTTGATCCCAAATCCTTTTACTGTGTAACTCTATTTTGCAGGTGGCACAAATGACAGAGAGATGCTGGTTTCATGAGTAGTCAGCATAATCGTTGGAGGCAGGCTGCAGGGCTGGTTTTGGAATCCTCACACGTCTCTTTCAAAGCAGGCCAGGGACCCCATCCAACCCCTCTCCCTAGGATGTTGAGTCAGCAAAGGAAATGATCGCTTCAGTCTCCTTGGGTCTCCTAGATGATAGAGAAATATGCACCCTTACTTTGCCTGCCATGTCCCTCAGCAACAGCTCTGGGGACCACACAGTGATTGCAAACTGCAGGGCACTGCTGGCGGCTGTGGGGTTTCCCAGAAAAGCCCTGTTTGCATAAGTCAAGCCAGGTGAGGTGTCTCCATGATGTCAGACCTGGGGATGCTGTGTAAGAAAGGGATGTTTCCATGGAACTCTACACTCACTTCTAGAAAGCAATTATTTTCAAGTTTCTGCTCTGTTTCTTTCGCAGGCAAAAACGAACTGCTCCATTTCAGGTAATTGAAGGGATTTCCATGTGACTGAGCACAGACAATTCCAACCTGTCCACAGGCTGCTGATCACTGGCACAACATGAAGAGAGATTAATACAGACTTTTTCCACTTGTTAAACACACAGAGAATACTAATAAGCTAGTAAAATGTTTGCCTTCTGGTAGATTTGGGGGCACGTTTTACCAGTCTGGATTAGAGTCAGAAATAGGAACTTGAAGCAAACGCTAAAGAAAGACCATGAACTCATACCTTCAAGGGAGGGCTTATATTTTACTTATGTTGGAATCCAGAGTTCCTGGCACATGGTAGGTCCTCAATTATTTTTAACAAAAAGATTGCAAATTTTAATATGGAAGAGTGAAATGGGTAACTTAAAAATCATTTTGAGGGTATAAAGGGCTGACACGGGAGAGGTGGTTAAGAACCCTTTCCTATCTTTATCTCCACACAAATTGGAACAAGAAGAAACATCTTCAGCCATATCATAAAGAACTGAAGCTAAAGCTGAGGAAGAAATTTTTGTATCTCAAAATCTTAATCTCAGAGCTGTATATTCAGGAAATTTACAACCCTGAAGCCTACAAATATATAGTCAAATATCAGAGCATAGACAGGAAGACCCCCTTGAAGTCTCTTCCAATCTGATGCATCACTTATTCCATCATTTGTTGCCTGACCCAGGAGAAGTCATTTAACCCACCTCTGTAGAGTGAGGCTGCGATATTTACAATTTACGCCTCAGAGGACAGATGAGAGCATTGTAAAGAAAACGCTTTGTGCCCGAGGGTGACTCAGCAGAAGCATTTTTGAGCTTAGTTGTTGAGAATATTTTGAATATTTGAGCCTGCAGCCATTGCAACTGCACCTCCAGCAGATGGTAGGTTAGGACTGGCAGAAGCTGGGAGGTCAAAATTTTAGGGGGACCCCAGGGAATGGTCAGGGCTGCTTGCACTGTTTTCGCATGCCAAAGACTTCAGCCCTGAGTGCATCACAATATGTTTCCAAATGAAAATCCTTTCCCCAGGGGATCATTCTAACAATAAATTGAGAGACCCAGAGAAAGAGTGATTTTTTTTTTTTAGTGGTCATGTGAGTTCAGCTAATTTGTTCATTCCTTTATTCAGCAAGCATTTGTTGGGCTTACTCTGTGCCAGACACTAAGCAAGGTAACAGAGAAATCTGAATAGGACACAGCTCTTCTCTTGAAAATGCTTATAGTCTGGTAGAGAGACAGACACAAAAACAACTAATTTGCAGTGTAATGTGGAAGATGCTCACTAAAGGTACAGACCAGGTATTTTGTTGGTGCAAAGTAGGAGTGATACATTCAAAAAGAAGCAGTAGGGAAGGTGTGCAGAAGGGTGGAGACTCTTTTTTGTCTTGTGGTAAAATTCACATAACATAAAATTCATGATTTTAACCATTTTAGTGTACAATCAGTGGTATTTAGGACAGTTACAATGTTGTGAAACCATCACCACTATCTAGTTCTGGAACATTTTCATCACTCCAAATGGAAACACCATACCCAGGAGCAGTCATTCCCCATTTTCTCCTCCCCCAGTTCCTGGAAGCCATTAGTCTGCTTTCCATCTCTATGGATTTGCCTGTTCTGGATATTTCATATAAATGGAATCATACAATAGACAGCCTTTCATGTTTGGCTTCTTTTGCTTAGCATAATGTTTTCAAGATTCATCCATGTAAATAGCATGTATCATTGGTACTTCATTCTTTTTAATGGTTGACTAATACTCCATTATATAGATATACCACATTTTGTTTACCATTCATCATTTGATGGACATTTGGTTTGTTTCCACCTGGGTGGGGACTCTTGAACAGTGCTTTATTTATCTGAATAAAAATGGCTTTGCATGGGACTTCCCTGGTGGTGCAATGGCTAAGAATCTGCCTGCCAATGCAGGGGACACGGGTTCAAGCCCTGATCCGGGAAGATCCCACATGCCACGGAGCAACTAAGCCCGTGCACCACAACTACTGAACCTCTATTCTAGAGCCCACGAGCCACAACTACTGAGCCTGTGCGCCTAGAGCCTGTACTCCGCAACAAGAGAAGCCACCACAATGAGAAGCCCGTGCAGCGCAACAAAGAGTAGCCCCTGCTCACCGCAACTAAAGAAAGCCCACGCACAGCAAAGAAGACCCAATGCAGCCAAAGATAAATAAATAAATTAATTTTTTAAAAATGGCTTTGCTATCCTTGTAAAACAAAGCAATACAGACTTCCAGGCACCATAGTATATAGTTAAGTTTACTACTCCAGGGGCTTCCCTGGTGGTGCAGTCGTTGAGAATCTGCCTGCCAATGCAGGGGACACGGGTTCGAGCCCTGGTCTGGGAAGATCCCACATGCCGCGGAGCAACTAGGCCCGTGAGCCACAACTGCTGAGCCTGCGCATCTGGAGCCTGTGCTCCGCAACAAGAGAGGCCACGATAGTGAGAGGCCCGCGCACTGTGATGAAGAGTGGCCCCCACTTGCCGCAACTAGAGAAAGCCCTCGCACAGAAACGAAGACCCAACACAGCCAAAAATAAATTAATTAATTAATTAATTTTAAAAAACTTCGACCAAAAAAAAAAAAGTTTACTACTCCACAGCTTCTTCCATCTCCAGACACATAGCAATGATGGGTCAGGTATAAGAAGAGATAACCAAAAAGAGATAACTGGGATCAAAGACAAGGCAAGCATCTCTGGGGCCAGAAATTCGCAACAGTGAGCAAGGATGAAGCCAGAGTCATGCTGGGCTCCAAGTCTGGACCCAGACAGTCCAGGAGACTCATTCCAACAGAGAAACAGGAGCCAAACAGCTCCACACAAGGCACAGAATAGAGTCAGGTTCCCTGTACGAAGCCAGGAGTGGGAGTCAGTGCCCCTCCTTTGAAGGGGGACTAACAAGGCTGCCACCCTGCTGCTTGATGTAATTGTTTCCAGGTTGATAGGAACCTAAGGAGGCAGCTGAACAGACACAACCTCACAAGCAGGAACTGAGCCAAGTCTCCTGTAGTTTCTGTGACGGGATAGCCCCAACGTTGCAGCAGAAGAGGGGTGCTGAAACACCCCTATAAGACTTGGTTCTGGACTGGGGCCTGGGGGGTTAGAGGAAGGCTGCAACACATCCCTTCCACTACTAGAAAGTAAAGGAAAGAGCGGATATATGTATATGTATAACTGATTCACTTTGCTGTACAGCAGAAAGTAACACAACATTGGAAATAACTATACTCCAAAAAAAATTGTTTTAATTTAAAAATAAGGAAAGAAAGTAAAGGAAAGATGAAGAAGAGAACTTCCCACTTAAAATGACTTTAAAAAATCGAAAGTCTAAAACGCATGAGGAAATATAATTCTAGGAAAGACAACAAAAGCAACAATAGCAATACAAACTCACTTCTGAAAAAATTAATTGTATAAAATAGACTAACAAAAATGTTTTAAAATGATCAGTACTGTTATGACCTACAACAACATGGGTGAATATAATTCATGGATTATATTATATATCATATATAACAATACAGATAATATAATATTGAAAAAAGAAGCTGGACACAAGAATACACAATAAATGCTTACATTGACATAATGTGAAAAAAAAACCAGACAAACTAACCTACAATGTTAGAAGTCAGGACAGTAGTTACCCTTGGAAGAGGGCCCAAAGGGATGCTAGAAATATTTTATTTCTTAACTTGGGTGCTTGTTACATGGATGCCTTCACTTTGTGAAGAGTCATTGTGCTACATATATAGTCAATCCTCTTTATTTGCAGATTCCATGTTTGCAAATTTGCCTACTCACTAAAATTTATTTGTAACCGCCCCTGCCCCCCACACCCCAAACAATACATGCTACACCTTTGTGGTCCTTCATAGACATATGCATTGAGGGGAAAATTCTGAGTCATCAGACACTTGTGGTCCCACCTAAGGTGGAACAAGGCAACACTCAGACTTCTTGTTTCAGCTCTCATATCATAAACTAGGGTCCTTTTTGTAGTCTACCTACTGCCATGTTTTTCACATTTTTATCTTTTTTGTTGGTGATTTCACTGTTTAAAATGGTTCCCAAGCATAACGCTGAAGTGCTGGCTGGTGTTCCTAAGTTCAAGCTGTGACATGCCTTATGGAGAAAATATGTGTGTTAGATAAGCATCCTTCAGACATGAGTTATAGTGCTGTTGGCTTTGAGTTCTATGTTAATGAATCAACAATATATATTAAATAAGGTATCATTAAACAGAAACACACATAAAACAAGGTTATGTATTGATCAGTTGATGAAATGTGGTGACCAGAGGCTCTCAGGAACCTAATCCTGCATTTCCCCTAGGAGCAATGGTTCAATATTCACGAATTCAGTGTTCAATTTAAGCAATAAATACACTTTCAATGTAATAACAACTAAGAAAGTTTATACTTCCAGACACTCACTAAAATAGTTATTAAAGGATTTATTTCATGATAGCACAGAAATTTGTTTAAAATGCGGAGAAATTGACTGGTAAAAAACACTTTTTGTGTAAAAATGTAAAATGGAAATTCTAAAGAAGTGCAACAAGATGGAGGACAAGAGATGTTCAAAAACTAGTTAAATTATGGCAATTATGGCAATGTCTGAAAGTAGGATTAAAATATTTAATAACATCAATTTTGTTAGAAAAGTTAGTTTAGTGTGTATATGTTCAACAAATTAGAGAAACTACTAAAAAAATAGAAGTATAATCTCTGTTCCAAAGGAGTAGACTAAAACAAGAGGGTTGGGATAAAGAAAAACCTATCAACAAAAAGGAAGAATAAAGAAAAATGGTAAAGAGAAATCATGCGTAAGCTGGTACTGAAAATTCAAACATATAGATACTCACAAAAATGTAAATAGATTATACTCTTATTAAAAACATAAATTTTCAAATCATAGTTTTCAAGTTTAGGTATATGATAAAATTAATTACATTATATAAAGTTAGAATTATAAGATTATCAACTAGAAGAACATTAGACTATAAAATGTTCAAATTATCAGATGAAAACACCACACACACAGGTACACACATAGAAAAGTAATCACAGATTATAAAGTGAAATATCAGTATAGCAAAATATCAAAAAAGAAGTATTGAAAACAAAGAAATATAAAAGACCAAACGTATTTTCATATTAATAAATGTAGATATCAACTCACCTGGGAGAAAAAGACTACGATCTCAGAGTAAAGTAGAGGAGAACTTTGTGAACTTTGTTCACATTTCAACAAGTTTCTGAAGAGAAAAAAATTACATGAGGAAGGGTAACTGATAGAGTAGATCAAAGGAAACTGCAGCCTGGAGAATCTTAGAAGGATGATATAGCCTAGAAGAAAGCCAACATGCCTGGCAGAGATGGCATGTATCCCCAGAAGGCAGAGTAAAATGTGGGGCAGAAAACAGATGGATTAACGGAATGTCTATGAATGGAACACCTTCTCACTACTTGAATGTAAAATACCTAGCCACAGGGTTTCTCCTCAAGCAGAAGGTTCTTTCACGGAGAGATTAAATGACTCCTATTTATCTGGCATTTGGGGGCTACTCAGAGTAAAAGTGAACTTCCTATCTGATAACATAAAGCAAAGTTCACCAATTCTACAGCCCAACCCGTTTTATAGCTGCAATCAGTTTTTTAGTGCCTCACTGTTAAATAAAAACCCACAATATTATCAGATATTTGAGAAAAATCTCCACCATAAAAAAGAGACTACAAGAAAGGATAAATAACCACAGAGAAAAGAGATAACATAGAGAAGAAAAGAAAAATAATAATTCAAATCTTCAGAGAGACATGAAAATCTATTGCATCTGTAAAACAAGAACAGGTGCTATGAAAAAAGAAGCAATTAGAGAAAAGAGTGCTTTCAGAAAATAAAAGATATGTTGAACAAATATAAAAGAAAGTAGAGGAGTTGGAAAATAAAGTTGAGGAACTCTCTCAGAAAGGAGGACAAAAAGACAAAGAGGTAGAGCATGTGAAAGAAAAGAGAAGAACAATCTGGGAGTTCCAGTAGATCCTACTCAGCCATTCTGACAAGCATACAACCTGGAAAAGTAAGAGAGTTAACACCCCATAGGACAATCCTGGACCAATGGAAGCTGGAAGACCATGGATAAATGTGCTCATCTTCTATCCCTGGGGAATACATTTTCATGGTGCTTTCTCTGTGGTTCCCAAAGAAATCTATAGTGGAATGGAGCCCCACTAGAGTTGCTTACAATGGTGATCAGTTAGATACCTATTCTTGGACTGGCTTTCCTTCCTTCCCTCTTTCATTCTTCCCAGTTCCCCCACCTCTATTTCCAGGAATCACTTCACAAAATAAACGTGCAAGACTTTGTCTTGGTCTCTGTTTTTGGGGTGAATCTACACTATGACATAAAATGTTCCCAAATTTATCATGATTACAAAAAAAATCCAGCATTATTCTTTTATGTGTTTCCAAGTAACCATGTATAATTTATTCTCTAGGGTGTAAACCTAAAAATAGAATTGCTCAGTCACATGTATGCATTTTCCCAATTTTATTAGCATTTGCCAAGTTTCTTTCTCATGTGGTTGTACTAATTTACATTGTTGTCCATGCTGTTGAAAAATCACATTTTCCCACACCTTCTTCAATACTGGTGTTGTCTGATTTTACTTCTTGCAAATAACAGTCATTATTGTTTTGATATCCATTTCCTTGATCACTAGTGAAATTAAGCATCTCTTCATATGCTCACTGTCCATTTTGTTTTCTTCTTATATGAATTCCTTGTTCATATCCTTTTTTTTTTTTTTAACTTTGGATTTATTTATTTATTTATTTATTTATTTATTTATGGCTGTGTTGGGTCTTCGTTTCTGTGTGAGGGCTTTCTCTAGTTGTGGCAAGTGGGGGCCACTCTTCATCACGGTGCGCGGGCCTCTCATTATCGCGGCCTCTCTTGTTGCGGAGCACAGGCTCCAGACGCGCAGGTTCAGTAATTGTGGCTCACAGGCCTAGTTGCTCCGCGGCATGTGGGATCTTCCCAGACCAGGGCTCAAACCCGTGTCCCCTGCATTGGCAGGTAGATTCTCAACCACTGCGCCACCAGGGAAGTCCCTGTTCATATCCTTTTGAAACTCAATTTTCTATTGAGTTTGTCTTTTTGTTATTGATTTATAGCAGTTCTTCGTATATTCTAGATACCCATCCTTTGTCTGCTAGATATGTTGGGAATATTTTCTCCCAGTGTTTTACTTGTGTTCTAACTTTCCCTATGATAATTAGTTTTTTATTCTTAATGGACTCAAATCTATTTTTTCCTTTATTGTTTGGAATTTTTATGTTTTATTTAAGAAATCCTTCTTTTCTTGGAAGCTCATAGTGATATTTACTTATTTTCCCTTCTCACAGTTTTACAGTTTGGTTTCACATTTAGGTCTTTAATACATCTGAAATTTATTTTCATGCATGGTGTGAGGAATCAGTGCTTTTGAGCTAATAAGTATCGAGAAGAAGTTTTTTTTTTTTTTGCCTTAAATAATGCTTCTTGCAGAAACATCTTGGCATTTTGCACAATGCACGTTGGTCAGACCTAGAAATGGCAGAAAGGTAGCAAAGGCGGGAGGAAGCATGAAGAAACTAGGGATAGTAAAGGAATTTCACATATCGTCCAAATGTGAGTGCTGAAACCTTGTTTAGGCAAAGCAATCATACAAAAACTACTTCGAAAATGTTTATAGTGGGTCTCAGTGGAACATTAGTGAATATTTTTCCATCCCCTTACACCCTCTAGTCAGCTGAAATATGTTCAGGGAGATTATGAAAACTATGAGAAGAGAAAATAAGTAGTTTCACTCTGAAACAAACACAATGAAAAAAGGAGGTCTGCAGCAAGAAGATCACTTTTCAAAGACTAAGCTAAAGGGTTTGGGAATGTTCTGCTATTTTGGAATAGCTACACACCCTATATTCATTCATTCATTCAACCCACATGTTTGTTTTTGTTTTAGAACACATGTATTGAGCACCTACATCATTCCAGGGACTATCCTGGGTGCATGTGAGCTATAGAGATGAATAAATCCCTCTCCTTGCCCTCAGTGAGTTCCTTTCTAGGCAAAAAGACAAATACGTAAGGAAATAAATCTCCATCCTATGCGATAAATGTAACAAAAGCAACTACAGGGCACCACACAAACTTAGCACAGAGCACAGAGGAATGATGTATCTAGGTCCAGAAGGGGAGGAGGTCAAAGACATGTTCCTAGAGAAGCTAACACATGAGAGATTATTCAGAGGTGAACAGTTGTGCACTAGGTCGACAAGGGATGGACATGAGGACCCTTTGGAAGACGTTCCAATTTGAGGGAGCAGAGAAAGCAGATATGAGAGGCAATTGTGCCTCCAGGTAGTGGGGGAGGGTTTGAAAATGTCACAGAAACAACATCTATTTCTCCCAATTTTCTATTTTTTCCTCTCTGATTTGAACTTGTCTTAGTTCTGAAGAAAAGATACAGTGTCAGCAAAGAGAACAAACATGGGCTGAAATTTACCTTCTTTTGAATAAATATCTAGATTTCTTTCATTCACTAATAAAATTTACAGTTAAGCACCTATTGTGTGCCAGGTGCTAGAGACACAAGAGAAATTCTTGTGAAAAGATGGTCATGTTGTACACCTAAAACTAATACAATGTTATATATGAATTGTATTTTTAAAAATAGATAGGCAGGCAGGAATACAGACATTGTTAAGATAGATCCTCCAGTGAAGAGTTGTGCCCAGGTCCAGCACGTGTAAAGACAGCACCCAATTCTGTTTGGGAGAATCAGGGAAGAGAAACCAGGGAAGCATGTGGTCCCTGAGTTCAAACTTGATAGGTAAATAGAAAGTTTGCCAGGCAGAGAGGTAGGAAGGAGGTCATTCCAGTGGAGGTCGCAAGATGTTATGTGAGAATACTGATCATAACCTCCCTTCCAGCTATACTGTCTCATGCACAACACATAACTCAAAGAAAAGCAAAGCATCCTCTGAAGTACACAGGCCACTGATTGGACGATGGGTGGCCTCCTGACAGGAAGACAGTGTCTTATGAAGTAACTGGGCACAAAGTGCTTTAACCAATTAAGAGGCACTGGAAACTGAATTTAGCCAATCAGACTGAACCCCTTAAGAATTTAGAGAATGCAGCGTGGGCTGTCCAGTCAGAGTAGAAGGATGATGAAGCCTGTGCTCGGAGAGAAGAGGGGACCTGGTTAGAGCCCCTGGTGCCTGGAGTCCCCTTGAGTACTGGATAGCTTCTTGATGCTAGATCCTGTCCACATGTGTCCTTACAATAAAGTCCCTTCCTTTCTCAAGTAGCCTCATAACTCCAGGTCTTGCAGCCAAGCCCTGCGCAACTACCCACACACATATACAGTGTGCAAAGTAATGGAGTGGGTAGCAAAACATTTCAGGGAACCTGTAGTTTAGGGCAACTCCAGGTAAGACATAAGAAAGGTCATAAGAGTTAACATTACTGAGTGTTTACTATATGCCAGGACGGTTTTAAGTGCTTCACAATATAAACTAACCTAATTCTTAAAAGAACTCCATGAAGTGCTATTAGCCCATTTTACCAGTAAGGAAACCCAGCGATAGAGATGTAAAACAATATCCCCAAGTTTGCGCAGATAGTAAGTGCACAGATAGCAAAGAATTTGAATGCAGGCAGTTTGGTTCTAGAGTCCTTGGTGGCTTAGCCACCAAGCCACACCCCTTCTGTAGCATTAAGAGATGTTGCTGGAGAGGTAGGCAGGGGACAGATCATGAAAGACCTTGTATGCCTTGCTAAGGAGTCTACGTAATTCAACAGAGCAGTCCTGCATTTAGCTGCTTTACATATTGCACTTCTGTTTGAAGATTTCATTTAGATATAGGGTCTGCTTCTAAAACTGTGAAGGCAATGTCAGTGACAGAGGAATTTTGAGCTAGAGAGTGATGTGGTCTTTTGATTTGCCTTTTGGAAAGATCAAGCTGGCATCGGTGTGGAGAATGAATTGTTGGTATCTGCAACCATAGGCAGGGCCATTGCAATGGTCCAGATTGGAGGTGAACAGGTCTGATGTAGAGCAGGGTAGCAGGAATGGGTGTGAGATGTATTTAGGAGGGGGACTCAACAGGACAGAAGAGACTGATGGAAGGTGGAGGAAGGAAGTAGGGGGCCTGGGAGGCTGGGACTTGATACTCCATACTCAAGGGCGCACCTCATTCATGTGCACATTGGTTTGTATGCACACACTATGCGTAGAGGAGCATTATTAACTCCAGGTAGGAAGACACACACTCAGATTCACAAATGCATTTCCACACTAGGTGTGGAAATCTGCAAAGCTCCCTTCCTCCTCTTACTCTCTGTCAGGATCCTGTTCTGAAATTGGATGCTGTTCTATCTATTACAGATAGATTCGTCATAGATCTATCTATCTGCGTGGTTCTCAGCCTGGGGCATCCCACCCCTCCGTGAGGGGAGGTTTGAAAATGTGTGGAGGCAATTTTAGTTGTTGCAATGACCTGGACATCCTATTGACCTTTAATGCCCAGGGACCAGAGTTGCTAAACGTTGTGCAATAAAAAACTGTTTCACCCCAAATACCCATAGCACCACCTCTGAGAAATACTGGAAGAACTTTGTAGTCCAAGAGCCCTAGGTTTGAAACTCATCGCCTCCCTTTACTGGATGGGGCAAATTATCATTTTTGAGCCTCAGTTTCTCTACCTGTAAGATAGGAATCTATTACCCGCCTCCCAGGATTCTTACAAGGATTCTGCAAGGTGACATAATGCTTCACATGTATGGAGTTCTTGGTAAGACTAGTTTCCTTTCCTTGTTTAGCATTGCAGTCCTTTTCTCAACTTCCTTTTATGGGTCACTAACTAGTGTTCTAATTTCCAAGAAGCAAATGTTGCACCCGCCCCTCTCCTGATCCTGGGTGCAGAGCAGGCTGTGCAGTCCACTTCAGGGGTAAGTGATTGACAGCAAAATGTCCCTTGAAATAACTCATGAACAGCTTGTGGAAGTTAGCTGTCAGAAATTCCAGTTCAGGAAGAGCTGTTTCCAGCACTAGTGGCTGTCAGCCCATTATATTTATAGAGACAGGGGCAGCGTGGATGAATGAATGGTTCAAGCCCAAAATGGGGGTGAAATGATGGAGAGGTCTGTGGCTGAGTTTCCTTACTTCCGAAATCAGAGAGCTAATCTTTCTACAAGGATGTTTGTAAGCCCCTGGGTTGACTGAAGTTTTTCAACCGGTGTCTTCAAGATGGTAATAACAGATACTTATGTTCGATTAACTCAGTGATTAACTAAAGTATCTGGCACTGAGCTAAACACTTTATTTACATTACCTCTAAATGTTCATAACCAATTTTCAGGGCAATTCCTGTATTACTTATTTTATAGATGTGAACATTGAAGCTTGGTAAAGTGGAATAGCTTGCCCAACATGACACAGCTACAAATGATCAAGCTCATTTTGACACCGGCTTGTCTTGACTCCGATGCTGTCTCTCTTCACTAATCGCAACAGATGACCAGGAAGGCTTTTGCTGAGTTTTATTTTTGTTCTCTTTAGTCCATGGTTCCCTTGGTGTTTGACAGTGACAGTCCTGACCTCCCTTGAAGCTGTGTGTCTGGTGGTGGGAATCCCCCTGTCCACGTACAGTGATGGGCTGGGTGTCGGTGAGGATCCCTGGGCTATGGGATGCCCAGCACTGGTGACTGAAGGTAGACCAGACAGTTGTATGTGATGGTGTCTGCTAAATGACAATAACTATAATTGTGGCTGAGGTCACTGCTGCAGCGTAAGAGCCACTGACCACCTGATTGATTGGGTGACCACCCTGACTGATTAATAATTGTGCCATACTGCTCATTAAATATTTTTAAAATTTATTTATTTTACTTTTGGCTGCACTGGGTCTTCGTTGCTGCTTGCAGGCTTTCTCTAGTTGTGGTGAGCGGGGGCTACTTTTCGTTGCGGTAGGTGGGCTTCTCATTGCAGTGGCTTCTCTTGTTGTGGAGCACGGGTTCTAGGTGCACGGGCTTCAGTAGTTGTGGCGTGCAGGCTCAGTAGTTGTGGCGCACGGGCTTAGTAGTTGTGGCGCACGGGCTTTGTTGCTCCGCGGCATGTTGGATTTTCCCGGACCAGGGCTCAAACCCGTGTCCCCTGCATTGGCAGGCGGATTCTTAACCACTGTGCCACAAGGGAAGCCCTCATTAAATATTTTGAATATCACCCCTAATTGTATTATTAAATTAAGGCTGATTTCAGAATGCTGGCCTCATTCTATACATCACTATGAAAAAGTCTAGTGAAAGGAGTTTGCTACTTTTTGTTGCATTTAGAACACTGTTATTATAAATATCAAAGAGCATTTTTACATTTATGGTTTCTAAATTCCCAAAGAAATACAAGTTCATTGTAAGTAAAAATTTGGAATACACTTAAATACATTTATCTGTTAGCTGCCTAGCCAGCACTCTAGCAATACCCAAGACTTTTTTCAGATATCTACCCCTCCCCATGGTAGCCCATCTGCTTTGGGTGGGCCTTGCTTGTCCCGAGATAAGCAGGATAATGATTCACTAATGGAGATGTGTCACAATATGACCAAGGAGACTCAAGTGTCAGTTGTCTGGGCCATATGAGAAAAAAATTTCCTCTTCTTTTGAAAGAGCTACCAGGAGAGAGGTCCTCTCCCTGGGACATCATGGTAAGTATCAGCAAATCTTAGAACTTCTGTAGCCACTTTGGCACCATGAAGGGAGCCAGCCTTGGGGTAAAGCTGGAGCCTTGGAAGGCAGAGCAAAAAGAGGGAAGAAACCGGTCTCTGAAGGGGAACAGCATCGCTGAACCTTTGAACCAAATTGGCCCTGAAGCTCTCCTCACCTCTGTCCTTTTCAGTTATGTGAGCTCATAAATCCCCTGTATTTTTCAATCCAGTTCGATTTGGGTTTTCTATTTCTTGCAACTCAAAGCATAGTTGTTGGTTAACTGCCATAGAAATCTAAAAGGAAAAAAAAAAAAGCAAGCTCAAAGCAGCCTACTATCAAATCAAAGACACATTGTGAAGGCCATCGGGCCTGCATGGCAATGTTTAAAGTGACCCTCATTTCCTTCAGCTAGAGAACAGATTGTGCTAAAAATCAGGCCAAGATTTGATTATGAAGGAAGATGAATTCATAGCCCTAACAAATCTATGCTAAAATCAGGGCCCTGGTAAGGTGAGATCAGGACCCTGACACATGGGATAGGGATATTTGGGTAGAAGCCTTTGAGAACCTGGAATCCTCTGGGCCAGCAGGGGTGCCCCCCACCAACTTCTAGGAGAGCAGCCTTCCATTGCCACCCCTAGATTGATAACTAGGGTCAGGTTTCAGCATGGCTTAGGGGGAAAATATTGTCCTTCCTATGGAATAAAAGAGATTATTTCCCAAAAGAGCTGCAGAACATAGCAAATATGTGAAAAAACATATATGGGGATGGACCTCAAGATTACTGGACAAAAAGCTTTGGATATAAAGCTGGTATGGAAGATTTAATGATATGGAGACACTTCCATTACTTTGTCTTTAATATCATGGCAAGGGTGCCTGGAGCTGGCACTAATAAGCTGTTGGAATGGCTCCTTGAAGCTTGGAACCAATGATGGTCTATAGGAAATAAGGTGGAGGTGCCTTAGCAGGGTTAAGGAGGAGGTCAAAACCCTCAAAGAGGTAAGTATTAGAATGGGCTTATTATGTAATACCAGAGAGCACTCCAGTTGACTGTGTTCCCTGGGAAGGCCCAGCAGACACTTCCTTCATTAAGGCAATGAGGAATATGCTAGTGAGGGGGCTCAGTGTTGTCTGCCTTCTGTAGGCCAGGGTTGATGGTACGAGATGCTGCTGCAGATCTGGCAGCCCTAGCGTCAACGAGATGATAGAATTCTGGAATAGAGAGGTCAGGAGGCAGCACATAACTTCAGAGACAATGTGGGTGTAATTACCATAATGAACATCAACACTTGTTATTTTGTGTTTGTTTTTTTAATAGTCACCCTAGTGGGTGTGAAATGGTATCTCATTGTGGTTTTAATTTGAATTTCCCTGATGGCTAATGAAAGACTCACTTTTCTTTCTTTTAAGCTTGACCACACATTAAAAAAAAATAATGGTTGTTATATTTTATGTCTAAGTCTTTGTAATGGACATGCTCAGAATACTTTTCCCACCACAACACAGAGTCTTTCTCTGCAGTCAAGGATTATTAGGGTTAAGGAAAAAAAAAAAAAGATTAGAGTTAAGCATAGAAATGCAAGGCTAGAGGGAGCAGTATGTTTTAGATTAGCCAGAATTTGTATCAGGAGAGGATTTCACATAAAAGTTTTTGACATATGGAATAACTGGCATAGAAAAGAGATGGCTATTAGCAAGGCAAGAGTTTGTTGAGGAGATGGCCTCTCCAATTACAACAGAATGCTCATTATGGGAGCATATATTTGGAGAGACATGGAAACTGCTCAAACCTAGCTTCTCCTATGTCCGGAACCTTCTCGAGCTCTAGATCCTAAAACCATATTTTGAAATTTGGGATTTAAACTGTATCCAAGCAACCATCCAGATTACCCACTGGGTTGTCAGTATGACAACACAGCTGTAAATCATTCATTCATTCATTCACTCATTCATTCAAGAACTAGTTTTCGAGCACCAAGGACCAGCATTGAGAACAGTGGCAGACACAGGATATATGGGGCTCAACAAAACAGAGCAGGTCCCTGCTCTCCTGAGTCTTATGTTATAGCAACACCGAATACACAGCACTAGATGGCCTCTGAGCATTCCTGGACCTGCCCCTCTCCCTTTTGCACAGAGTTTCTACCCTCACACAGGACAGTCACTTCTTTAAAGCTCCCATGGCATGCTCTAAGAATGCAATTAGAATGATCCAGATAGAGACTATCAAGTGTGCACTTTCACAAAGAGACAATCTCGATTTAATTAGAGCGAAGATGCCATTAACCCATTATTCAATCAACTGAAAGGCCCTCTAACCTAAAAATTTGGAAATGCAAATGTAGGCAGACACAGTTGGATAGATTTTTAATATCTAAGTGTCCAAGGGCCAGATAACAGCTCACTCCACATGCACAGTTCATAGTCTCCAAGACTTTTCCCAGTAATTACTATAAAAAGCTTTGAGATAGCTTGAGCATAATCACAGTTCCAGGAAAACAAATTAGACAGCACATTAATTACGCTGGTTGCTGAATATATGGGGGGGGGGGCCAGGGGGACCAAATGAAGAAGGATTGGGGCCTTTGGGATAGCCAGGATGGAATAGTGTACTTCAACTTGTAAAAAATGCAAACCAGGACATCTGGGAGAACCGTCATCTGGAACCCAGATGGTCATAGGGAAGAACACTGCTGACAGAGAGCCCAATGATTAAAGGGGGATTCGGCAAAGCCACCGAGTGCAGATCTCTGGGCTGGGCCCCATAGAGGAAGCATGACCTCACCGTGCAGAAGCCCTGGCCGTGATGAGCCATGCGGTAAAGCTCTCCTGAATGCCAAATCAGAAAGGGCAGAGAGACACACTGACTGAATTGATACACTCCAACCTGAATGATTCTCTGAGGGCAAACCCATCATTATCCCCCAAATTGGCTGGAATTTACCCACGTCACTGCCATTGCCCATGCTGTAATATCTTCCATTCTTTTTCCATTTATCAATTTCTGTTTATCCTTCAAGACTCAGTTCCAGTGTGATTTCTTGGACCAGATAGCCCACAATTGCTCTCTCCCTTCCCCAAGCATTGGTGGCTTACAAAGTCCATATACTCATCGTGGACTGCCTTGGGTAAGGAATGGGACCTTTATTCAGCTCCACCCATCCCCATCTCACTCCCAGCTCCTTCTCGCCCAACAGCCCTCCTAGGCTGGCCATTCAATTAATGACCACCCAACCCTCATTTAACAAATGACCAGTCAGTATTGCTTGAGCTCTTTGTGCCAGCCCCTGTGCTGGACACTGAGAATATAGTGCCTAGCGGACAAGACTTACATGGTTCTTGCCCTCTCAGAGCTTATACTCTATGTCTCTTAGGTCATTCTTTTCTTGACTGAGAGGAAATAAAAGGTACAGTCACAAGAGCTGGTCACACCAGCCAGGACTTTTAGGTCCATAAGGGCCATTCAGGTAATGTGGAGCAGAGCAGGGAAATAAGAGGAGATCAATCCAAAAGAAATCAGGGTCAAGTCTCCAGTCTCAGTTCCTAATACTCCCTGGACCATCAGCATGGGGCTGGAACCCTAGGAGAAGGAGAAGGCTTTTTTTACCTGCCCTAGTGATAACTGAGGTCACCCAGAAATGGTCTTCTCTCAGCTGTGCTGCTAATCCTTTCTGATTCGAACTATTGATGCGTGGGCTGAGACAAATGTAAAGTAGATTGAGAAGAGTCTTTACACTGGAAGCAGGAGGTCTGGATTCTATTCCTGGTGCTGATGATTGAGCCTTGGATGAGTCATTTAAAGCTCTCAGACTCAGTTGCCTCATCTGAAAATGGGGATGGGCCTAAATCAGAACGTCTCTTAAAGTCCTTTCCGAGTATAACTCTGAAATATAATACCCAGGGAAGTACATAAAACATGAATGTAGATTTTAATCATTCTCATGTAGTGAACACCAGATAATCAACAGGTCAAGAAAGAATATTTCTAGCACCATTGATGCACCTCTATGTGTCCCTTTCTAATCACAACCCCCTTTCTCCCCAAGAGGTGTATGCTATCCTGATATGTACAGTAATCATATCCTACCTAAGTATGCAAGCCTAGATGAGGTAGTTTAGTTTTGCTGGTTTTTATACGTCATATGGATGGAATCATGTAGTGCTTATTCCTTTGTTTCTGGGTTCTTTTGGTCAAAACTGTGTTTGTGAGATTCATCTATGTTGTTGAATATAGCTGGCTTCATTTTTGTTGCTGTATAATATTCCATTGTATGTATATACCACAGTTTATCCATTCTACTGTTGATGAACATGGGGGTTTCCAGTTTGATGCTTTTGCTGGCAATGCTGCTATGAACTTTCTTGCCCATGTACGTTCTTATTCGGGAACTTCTGAGTCACAGAGTTAGCAAATCTTCGACTTTATTTGAAAATGCCAGTTTTCCAAAGTGGTTGTGCCACATTACACTCTCATTAACAGTGTAAGAAAGTTCCCCTCGCCCTACACCCTAGCCAATGCCTAGTGCTGCCAGACTTTACAATTTTATTTAACCCATCTGATGGATGTGTAATAGAATCTCATTGTGGTTTTAATTTGCATTTCCTTGATGACTAATAAGATTGAATCCCTTTCCTTAAGTATATTCACCATTTCGACCTCCTTTTTTTTACAATGCGTCTGTTCGAGTACTTTTTACCATTTTTAAAATTATGTTGTCTTTTTCTTACTGATTTGTAGGTGTTCTTTATATAATGTCAGTGTGGAAAATATCTCCCTCCACTGTGTGTCTTGTTTACTCACTTTCTTAATAGTGTTTTTGATAAACAAAAGTTTTTAATGTTGAATAATTTTCTCTTTTATTGTTGGTACCTTTTGTGTGTATTATGAAAATTTTTCCTGCCCTAAGGTCATGAAGGTATTCTCCCATATTATCTTTTAAAGACTTTATTATTCTACCTTTAATTTTTAGGACTCCAATCTATCCAGAATGTTCCAATCCATCCAAAAAAATTTATTTTTGTAGATGATGTGGTGATAGGGTCAGATTTTTTTCCACATAGATACCCATTTATATGATCACCTCCCATTTCTCATATCTTTTCCCCAATAATCTGCAATATTATTTTTCTCATATGTTAAGTGTTTATCTATGCACAAGCTATTCTTGAGTTCTCTATTCTACTCCATTGGCTCAATTTTCTATCTCTGCACCAAGACCACACTGTCTTAATTGCCATAAGTTCATAATAAATCTTGATATCTGCTAGAACAAGTTCCCTTATCTTGTTCTTTCATAAGAATGTCTTGGATAATCTTCACTTTCTACATTTCCACATAAATTTTAGAATCATCTTCTCATGTTCCATAAAAGCATCTTGTGATTTTAACTGGGATTGCACTGGATCTAGTGATCAATTTAGGGAGAATTTATATGTTTACAATATTGGCTTCCAGTCCAAGAACATGGCATATACATCTATTTATTTAGGCCTTCCTTAAATCTCTCAAAAATTTACAGTTACCTTCATTGAGGTCTTGTGGTGGAGCATCCGCAACAGCTGCTGACCTCAGAACTATCTCAGTGCTCCTCTCTGGCACCATCATTCACCCCAGGTCTCTCTGTCCACTCAAGCCCAAGCCAATTCAACAGGGACAAAGGCTCTTCCTCCACCTCTACCTTCCCAAGCCATTTACCTCTTCACCATTTCTCTTTTAAGCTATCCCACATGCTGTAACCAACCTCTACACCAACTCAACAATGAGCAAAATTCTCTGTTAGCCCCGATGCTCCTTGCTGGTGCCACACAAAGTTGCTGGCGAGTGGCCTTGATATGTTGGCCGTATACATCCCCACGGTAATGCTCCAGCATCAGAAAGGTCCATTTCTCAAGAGCTACTCAGTGGCCTCAAGAATTCTACAAGTCTACATTTCCTGTCCAAGGTCTGGGGATGCCTACAAGAGGCACTGAAGCCAAGGAGGCTGGCATAGACACGGATGAAAGGTACTCCTTCACCTCTCTCTGTGCAATGCACAAATTCTCTACAGGACAGATTGACATATTGTATGTGGTCCACATTCCCTTAGTTAACTCAGGCTCATCATGTGACTTCTTTTAGCTTTAGTTTCCTCATCTGTAAAATTGGGATAACACCTGCCCTGGCAAATACCGTAGATCAGCTGGTTCAGCATTCATTTCAACCATGTTATCTCCTGCCTCACTCTACCACAGAGGCTGGTAAGTGAAATACTTGAATTGTAGTTTCTTTTTCAGATAGAGGTGGCCATGACATGACACAGCTCTAGCTGATGAGATGCAGGCAGAAGGCCCCAGGGAGGCCTTCCCTTCTAGAATAAAAGGCAATGTCTGATAAGGGGGAGACTTTTTACCTCCCTCAATCCCCTTTTTTCTGCCTGGAACATGGATGGGAGGTCTAGAGGTGCAGCATCCATTCTATTTTACTCAAGGAAGAAAAACACACTAATGGTGGTAAAACATTGTAGAGAGAAGAAAACTAGTTCTTCATAATGACCTTGACCAGCCATACAGTCCTGAATTTTCTAACCTGAACATATTCATACAGGAAAAAAATAAACTCCTTACTTGTCTAAGTGGAAGGGTTTTCTAATGCTCATGGCCAAAAGCATTCTTAATACACTTACATCACAGGTTTGTCATGAGAAACAAAGACAGTGTATGGAAAGCCTCAACAGTACCTTCTGCAACTGTTAATACAGACCCCTGTGTGTGAGCCTATTGCTGTTTTAACAGACTAGAAACTTCCCAAAGACAAGGCCCAAGAAAAGGGACTGAGCACACAGTGGACATAAATACAGACTGAACTGAACTGAACTGAAATGAACTCTCTCTTGGGCAAAATGTTACATACAGATATACCTGTTTTGGGCTTCGCTTTATTGCGTTTTTTACAGATTGAAGGTTTGTGGCAACCCTGCGTCAAGCAAGTCTATTGGGACCATTTTTCCAAGAGCATTTGCTAATTTCATGTCTTCTGTGTCATGTTTTTGTAATTCTCGCAATATTTCAAACTTTTTCATTACTATTATATTTGTGATGTGATCAGTGATCTTTGATGTTATTTTGCAAAAAGATTGCTACTTGCTGAAGGCTCAAGTGATGGTTAGCATTTTTAGCAATAAAGTATGTTTCATTAAGGTATGTACATTGTTTTTTTAGACACAATGCTATTGCACACTTAGTAGACTACAGTATAGTGTCAACATAACTTTTATGCGCACTGGGGAACCAAAAATTCGTGTGACTCACTTTATTGCGATATTTGCTTTATTGCAGTGGTCTGGAACCAAACCCACAGAATCTCTGAGGTCTGCCTGTACTTAGGGGATCTAGCAGAGGGTGGATGCATCAAGCAGTTCAGTGCAACGAACATAAATCATTCTAAGTATTTTGTGCAGAAGGAGATTTAACACAAGGAATTAGGTATGTTTTGGGAAGAGATTTGTGGTGTGGAAGTCAGGGTTCTGCCACCAGGCTGCTGAATAAATGAACACACCACTGAAGCTATCAGGAATGCACTACTGCTGCCAATTCTACAGACACCACTGGACTTTAATGCCACAAAGCTGGACACTGGACAATGGAAGTCTGAGTCTAGCTGCTGCCATAGCCTTTAAACCCTATAACCTTGCTTACCACCGGCAGCAGTAAGATGGCCTCCCCCTCACTTCTTATTTCCAAGTATAATTTGAGAGCATTTATTGGCGACATCTACTTTGAATCCAGGAGCTTAGCTGCAAAGGAGTCTAAGAAACATAGCTTTTATCTTTTTCATCAATATAACTAGAAGGTAGAATGGAAGTTGAGAGGCCAATCTTCCCCAGCAGGGACATGGCGAGGAGAGGAGAGGAGAGGGGTAATAGGAGGGGAGGGAGGGAAAGATGTGATCTGTGCTTTTCCTGCAGTTCTGTTGGAGGCACCAAGGAAAGGGGACCAACCATGGTATTTTCTAATCACTGATGGTTTTGCAAGAATAACTTCTGACAGGCCAGCTGACAGCTCCTGGGAAAGGAATAAAGCAGTCCACATGCTCATATGTGTCTCATTCTCTTAGTGAAACAGAAACAAATAAGCATGACCTGGGGGAAGCCATACCAAGGAGAGCAGCCTCTGTGAATTGACATGCTCCTGTCACTTTTCTTTTGTCTGGCTCCACTGCGCTTTAGAGGGTTTGCGAAGGGAAGCCAGGGGAGGGGAGAGAGGCTGGAGCTGCCCTTTTAGCATGCTCTCTCATCCTGGGCTTGGTCAGGGAGACACTGCCTGTCTGAGACTTCTCTGGAAATTCTGTGAGGACCTCTGCTCACCTAGCATCTCTCCAACCAGCGCCCAGAGTTGCCATCATGGCTTCTGCAACACTGTGTGCCAGGCCCTGTGCTGACTGCTTTGTGTATGGGTTTCATTCAATTGTCAACAAACATTCACTTAACAAATATTGGAAAGGTGGAATGCCTTTCGTGTAGTAGGCTCTGGTCTAGATGAACAAAGGAAACAAGAATATCTGCCCTTATGATAGATGTAAATGAGAGTCAGTCATGATATAAATGAGAGTCCTCAGATGCGGGAATTTTCCCATTTCTTTATTTTCACAGGCCAGAATAAATCAGTCTCTGAAGCACCTCAACCCTTTAACATATAAAGAACTGCTCACCACGTCTACCCCAATGCTTTGGTTCCTTTTCCCTCACTATTGGGCCATACTTGGATCTATTCTTTTTTTATTATTATTATTTATTTTAAACTTATTTATTTTTGGCTGCGTTAGGTCTTCGTTGCTGCGCGGGCTTCCTCTAGTTGTGGCGAGCGGGGGCTACCCTTCGTTGCAGTGCGCGGGCTTCTCATTGTGGTGGCCTCTCTTGTTGCGGAGCATGGGCTCTAGGCGCACGGGCTTCAGTAGTTGTGGCTCTCGGGCTCTAGAGCGCAGGCTCAGTCGTCGTGGCGCGCAGGCTTAGCTGTTCCGCGGCATGTGGGATCTTCCCGGGCCAGGGCTCGAACCCGTGTCCCCTGCGCTGGCAGGTGGATTCTTAACCACTGTGCCACCAGGGAAGTCCCTGCACTGCTATTCTTGGTGGAGTATTGACTCACCCATTATAGCTATCTACCTACTGACCATCACTCTTGTGCCATTCCAGCCTTCCTCCAAATCAGTTTGACCTACTGCCTCGAAGGTACATGCCACCCATGACACAGTGGGGCCTTCACTTGCAGAAGGACCCCCGGATGTGGGTCTTCTGCTTGTGTGAGCATTCCTCAGAGAAATTCTCCCATTTTCTGAGTGAGAGGAAAAATGGCTGGTCAGAGAGGCAGCTGTAAAGCCTGAGGACACTGCCTCAGTGGGGCCTGATCTATATCATCGTGAATTCCAACTGCAGCTGGATAAAGAGGAAATGCACCCTGTTCTAATAGTGGTGGTCACCATCCTCCTGCATCCTCTGTAGATGAAACTAGCCTGCGTACAAGCCCATGCTGAAACTCTGAAACTCAGAACCATCAACACATTAAAGGAGAAAATTCATACGACTTTCTTAAGAGATGCAGAGAAAGCAGTTGATTCAATACCCATTCACGATTAAAAACAAAAATCCTCGTAGTGCAATAAGACTAGGAGGGAGCATCCTCAACCTGATAAAGGATACTAATCAAAAAGTTACAGCAAATGTGTTAGAAGCATTCCTTTGAAAGTTAGGAATAAGACAAGGATGGCCACCAATATGACTTCTTTTCAGTAAGGTACTGTGAGTTCCTAGCCAGTGCAGAAGAAAAAAAAAAGATCTTGGAAAGGAAAAAAACATACCTCTAATAAAGCATAAGGCAATTAGTACAGAGCTGTCAAAATGTATTTAAAATGAAGAAGCAAAACCATCATTATTTACAGAGAAATTTGCATTAGAAAATTATTTGCATAGAAAAATCCAAGACAATCCACAGTAAAATTATTAGAACTAAGAATAGAAGATGAAAATGCTCAAATATCAATTTCAGTCATATACAGTAGCACTAACACTTATAAAATATAATTTAAAAATACAAGTAAAACAGCAAAACAAAAACAAAACTAATAATTAAGAATAAACCTTGGGCTTCCCTGGTGGCGCAGTGGTTGAGAATCTGCCTGCCAATGCAGGGCACACGGGTTCGAGCCCTGGTCTGGGTTCGAGCCCTGGTCTGGGAAGATCCCACATGCCGCAGAGCGGCTGGGCCCGTGAGCCACAATTGCTGAGCTTGCGCATCTGGAGCCTGTGCTCTGCAGCAAGAGAGGCCCGCGCACCGCAATGAAGAGTGGCCCCCGCTTGCCACAACTAGAGAAAGCCCTCGCACAGAAACGAAGACCCAAGACAGCCATAAATAAATAAATAAATAAATAAATAATGTTAGCTGTTAAAAAAAACAAACAAACAAAAAAAAAGAATAAACCTAACCAAAACATTCAGGGCATTTAGTGGAGAAAATCACAAAACCCTATTGAAAGATTTTAAAACAGACCTAAGTGTGTGTGTGTGTGTGTGTGTGTGTGTGTGTGTGTGTGTGTGTATGTTATGTTATATGTTTTATATATATATGTTTATATATATATAATATTTATATTTGAGTAAACCCAAAATTGTAAAGATGGCAGTTATCTCCAAATAAATATCTACAATCAATATATTTTCAGGCAAAATCTCAATAAGGTTTTTAGTGAAACAAGACAATTTGATCCTAACATTTACCTGGAATAGTGAAGGATAAAAAACAGCTAAGAAAGATTTGAAGGAGAGACTCCCCTGACCAGATATCAAGATTTAGTCTAAGCTATGGTAGCTAAGAGAGTGTGTTATTGGAATAAACATTGACAAATTGAAAATCCTACATAATAGAAAGCCCACCAACATGTCTGTGCCTATATGGATGTTTCATGTATTATACGATAGAGTAGAATTTTGAATCAGAAGTAAGTGGTTGATAAGTACATTGGTTATACTCATGTAAAAAATTAGAACTCTAGCTCATACCATACACAAAAATAAATTCCAGATGGATTAAAAGATCTAGGGCTTCCCTGGTGGCGCAGTGGTTGAGAATCTGCCTGCCAATGCAGGGGACACGGGTTCTACCCCTGGACCGGGAAGATCCCACATGCCGCGGAGCGGCTGGGCCCATGAGCCACAATTACTGAGCCTGCGCATCTGGAGCCGGTACTCCGCAACAGGAGAGGCCGCGATAGTGAGAGGCCCGCGCACCGCGATGAAGAGTGGCCCCCGCTTGCCACGACTGGAAAAAGCCCTCGCACAGAAACGAAGACCCAACACAGCCATAAATAAAAATAAATAAATAAATAATTAAAAAAAAAAAAAAAGATCTAATTGTGAAACGCAAAACCTTAGAACTTTCAGAGGAAAATATAAAAGGGTATCTATGTGACCTTGGAGTAGAAAAGGATGTCTTAAGTTAGGGAAGAAAGGCATCAACAATAATAAAAATAAGATAAATTCAACTACATTAAGAATAAAAACTTTTGCACAAAAAAGATAACTACTGAGAAATCAAGTTTTTGACTGGGGGAAGAGCTATGCAATACGTAAAACCAACAAAGGGTCAGTATATAGAATATACAAAGAACTTCTACAAATCAATGAGAAAAGGACCAACCATGCAAAGGCGAAAAGGAAGCTTCAGTGGCCAATACAAGGGAAAAGATGCACAGCCTCACAAATAATCAGTGAAATGCAAAATTAAAACAATATGGTGTATCATTTCATACTCAACAGATGGGTAAAAATTAAGAAGTCTGATGTATACAGCAGAAACTAACACAGCATTGTAAAGCAGTTATACTCTAATAAAGATGTGTAAAAAAAAAAGAAGTCTGATGCAACACAGACTCTTACACAACTGCTTTGGAGAGGAGCTGCTAAATATAAGATGCGTACATCCTAGAAATCAACAATTATTTTATTACCAGCTATATAGAAATCCAGCTATATACATGTGCATGAGAAAACATAAAAAATTTTCATTTTAGCATAGTTCGTGTTAGAGAAATGTTGGAATCGACATAAATGTCCATCACCAGAAGAATAAATGAATAAATGTGATATAATCAGGATCAACATAGATAAATCCTACAAAACTGTGAGTGAAAGAAAGCAAATTGCCAAAGGATACTTAGGTGTGATACCATTTACATAAAGTTAAAAAATATGCAATCCACAGGGAGATCAGCTCAGTGCTTTGTGACCACCTAGAGAGGTGGGATAGGGAGGGTGGGAAGGAGGCGCAAGAGGGAGGGGATATGGGGATATACACATATAGCTGATTCACTTTGTTATACAGCAGAAACCAACACAACATTGTAAAGCAATTATGCTCCAACAAAGATGTTAAAAAATAAATAAATAAAATAAACTAAAATAAAAATATGCAATGCAGTACTAATTATCATTTACAGATACGTACCTATGTAGTTTAGATATTAAAACGTTCATAGGAATGATGAACACCAAATTGAAGCTAGTGGTTACCTCTGAGGAGAAAGGGAATTGCAGACCATTCATGAAGGCTTCAGCTGTATCCATAATATTTTATTTCAATTTATTAAAAAGGTCTGAAGCAAAGATGGCAAAATGTTAATATTTGCCAAGCTGAGTGGTAGGTACATGGATGTTTGTTCAACTATTTTATATACTTTTTTTGGTTCCTGAACTTATCTCCTAATTTTTAAAATTATATGGAAAAGAGCTACCATGCAGGTCAAGCCATAAATTCTCAGTAACTCTTCTGTCATCTGTCATCCCAGTCACGCTTGATCGTCTAATCCCCAGTCTTCCTGGTGTAACCTGACCTTAAATAGAACCCTCTTTGTGGAAGGGAGGGTTGGAACAGTCCACATCAAAGTAGCCATACCATGTGTTGCATGCACAGCTGGAATCCTGGAAAGGACTAATTAGTCCTTTACTTCAGGTTCAAGTGCTATTATCCAGCTTTTATGGAGCTGGTTAGGAAAGTTACTTGCGTCTGGGGCCCTTCATGGGTGTTCTTGTTGCCTTCCTCCTGCACTCTCCGGGAGAAGCATGTGGCCACCCTCCCAGGAGGCAGGCATATCTCTGCCTCCCCCCCATCTTCCTGTCCTTTTCCATTTCATTTTATTATTTTTAACTTTGTATTAGGAAAGATTTCAAACATATAAAAAGTAGAGTGTGGGGGCTTCCCTGGTGGCGCAGTGGTTGAGAATCTGCCTGCTAATGCAGGGGACACGGGTTCGAGCCCTGGTCCAGGAAGATCCCACATGCCGCGGAGCAACTAGGCCCGTGAGCCACAATTACTGAGCCTGCGCGTCTGGAGCCTGTGCTCCGCAACAAGAGAGGCCGCGATAGTGAGAGGCCCGCGCACCGCGATGAAGAGTGGCCCCTGCCTGCCACAACTAGAGAAAGCCCTCGCACAGAAACGAAGACCCGACACAGCCAAAAATAAAATAAATAATTAAGTAATTTAAAAAAAAAAAAAAAAAAAAGTAGAGTGACTGGTGAAATGAACCCTCATATCATCACCCAGCTTCAACAACTATTAATATTAATACTTTGCCAATCTTATTTCATCTATCTCCATGATTTCTTTTTTTTTTGCTGCAGTGTTATAAAGCAAATCCTAGACATCATTTCACCCATAAATACTTGTGTTAGCAGATGATTTTTAAAAATTACCATAATACCCTTACCACACCTAACCAAATTAATAATAATACCTCAATCTTCTAATATAATAATATAGTATTACTTTCAGATCTGAACAAGTCCCTGTTCTTTAGAGGTTCCCACATATTTCAAACACACAGAACATAAATTTATTAAGGATCACAAGGGCACATCTACCACTCTGGATACAGCACTGAGGTCTGGCACAAGTGGCCCAGAGCCCTAACATCCACTCTTGTAACTAACCAATTCAGGCCCCAGAGAATGGCTTATCCACCCTTCTTGCCCCAGGGCCTCTAGGTTAAAGGTCTGCATTCAAACACTCAGTAGGCGTCTGAACTATGCTGCTCTTAAGGTTGGAGATGTGTCCACTGCCTGCAGGATTTTAGCAGCAGAAGCACTTAAGTAGAGAAAAGACAAATTAACTTGTCAAATCCTTCCTCTTAGAGAGCATGAATGCAGTAGATTTTGTGTAATGAAGTATCCTTCCTAGTAGTGCCAAGAGACCATTTTCTTGCTTCTCTTCATATTCTAGTTCATGGTTCTGGAGTCACTCATGAATTACAGTATTTGCAATAGTTGTATATGGTGACTGAGGAATATTTTGCAAAATTAAAGAATTCATGTTACTCTTAAATTTGTATGTTAGATCTAGATGTGATACCCCTGAAGTATGATGCTGATTCTTAACTCTGGCAACTAGAAAGACAATGAATGCTAAAATTTTTAATTGTTTTTTTTTTTGGCTGTGCCACAAGGCTTGCGGGATCTTAATTCCCCGACCAGGGATCGAAGCTGGGCCCCGGCATTGAGAGCACCAAGTCCTAACCACTGGACCACCAGGGAATTCCCATGAATATATATATTTTTTTTTTCAATGTTTTTTTTTTTTTTTTTTTTTTTTTTTTTTTTAGCACTTTTCTTTTTTATAGCTACTTTATTTATTTATTTTATTTTATTTTTGGCTGTGTTGGGTCTTCGGTTCATGCGAGGGCTTTCTCTAGCTGAGGCAAGTGGGGGCCACTCTTCATCGCGGTGCGGGGACCGCTCTTCATCGCGGTGCGCGGGCCTCTCACTATCGCGGCCCCTCCCGCTGCGGGGCACAGGCTCCAGACGCGCAGGCTCAGCAGTTGTGGCTCACGGGCCCAGCCGCTCCGCGGCATGTGGGATCCTCCCAGACCAGGGCTCGAACCCGTGTCCCCTGCATTAGCAGGCAGATTCTCAACCACTGCGCCACCAGGGAAGCCCCTGAATATATTTTTTTAAATTTTATTGAAGTATAGTTGATTTACAATGTTGTGTTTAATTTCTGCTGTATAAAATTCTGAATATTTTTAATAAAAATACTCAAGATATAATAAAAAATTTAAAATAAAATTTCAGCTTTAGCTAAATAATTTGGATTTAAACTCCTGATATATGATTTGTATTTTTTCCTTTTAGTTCAGTAGATAATTTAGAATATTTCAGACCAAGGGTTGCAAACATTTTCTGTAAAGATCCAGATACTAAATAGGCTACATATAGCATACAGTCTCTGTCCCATATTCTTTGTTTTTGTTTGTTTGTTTATTTGCTTTTACAACCCTTTAAAAATGTAAAAGCCAACCACAATGAGATATCACTTCATAGCCACTAGGATAGCTAAAATAAGACATACAGACAATAACAAGTGTTGACAAGGATGTGGAGAAATTGGAATCATCACACATTGCTGGTGGGAATATAAAATGTACAAACTCTTTGGAAAACAATTTGGTAGTTCCTCAAAAAGTGAAACATGACCCAGCAATTCTACTCCTTGATGTAGACCTAAGAAAATTGAAAACGTATGTTCACACAAAAACTTGTGCATGAATATTCACAACAGCATCATTCATGATAACCAGAAAGTGGAAACAATCCAAATGTTCATCTACTGATGAATGGATAAACAAAATGTGGTATGCCATGGTATGATAAAAAATACATTTGGTCTTTGTCCCCCGTTCCTGGCACAGAGCTCCTAAAACTCTTGGAATGTCCTGAGTGATAGGAATGTCTTCTGTTGTTCCTTAGAGCCCTTTTAGACCACACCTGATTTTATGCTAATGACGTGACTCAAGGTGGGGGTCTCTAGATGGCTTCAGCATGGGAGCTGGTCACCCAAAAGACCAAACACATGATTAGAGGGTGAAAACTTTCAGCCCCATCCCCTGACCTCCAGGGAGGGTGTGAAAACTCTTGAACAAGGAGATTCAGAGTTTCTGGGTTGGTGAATACATTGACATACTGGGAAGATGGCGCCCCCTAGAGAGGGCATGAAAGCGCTATGCCTCACTCCGGACCCCCTATACCTTGCCCTATGCATCTTTTCCAATTGGCTGTTCATTTGTATCCTTTATAATAAGCCAGTCATTATAAGTAAAGCATTTCCCTGACTTCCATGAGTTGTTCTGGTGAATTACTGAAACTGAGGGGTAACAGCTCCTGAATTTGTAGTCAGACAGGCAGAAGTGTTAGTACCCTGGGCACTCTGTTTGTGGCTGGCATCTGAAATGGGGGCAGTCTTCTGGGACTGAGTCCTTAAATTCTGAGGTCTGTGCTAACTCAGATAGTTAGCGTCAGAATTGAACTGAACTGTTGACATGCAGTTAGTATCTGAGAATTGTTTGTTTTTGGTGTGGGAAAATGACATGTACTTGGTGTCAGAGAAAAACTCCACACATTTGGTATCAGAAGTGGTATCAGAAAACACCACATCTATATCCATACAATAGAATATTATTCATACACACTACATATATGGCACATGCTACAGCATGGATGAACCTTAAAAACATTATGCTGAGTAAGAGAATTCAGGTAGAACAGCTCACATATTGTGCAATTCCATTTATATGAAATGTCAAGAATAAGTAAATTCATAGAGACAGAAAGTAGATTACTGGTTGTCAGGGATTGTGGGGATGGGTGATGGGAAGTGACTGCTAAAGGGTACAGATTTCTTCTGGGGATGATGAAATGTTCTGGAATTAAATAGTGGTAATGGTTGTATAATTCTGTTAATATAATGAAAACCACTGAATTGTACACTCTAAGAAGGTGAACTTTATGGTATGTGAATATCTCAACAGAGCTGTTATTTAAAAATGTAAAAACCATTTTTAGCTCAACAGCCATACAAAAACAGGCCAAGAGCTGAATTTGACCTGCAGACTGGAGTCTGCTGACTCCTTTTTAGATGACAAAAACGTTTTTTTGAAACATGAGAAAAATAATTTAAATTTCTGCTCTTAACCCAAGCTGTGTAAATGTAAGGGATGTTCCTGATCCAATATCTAATCTATTTTCAAATTTTCTTGATTTTTTTTCAAAATGTCTTTAACACATTCATTCTCTCCTCCCAAGGTTCTGTCCTGTCTTGTGTCTCCCTCCAGAGCCGGTAGTTGGTCCTTCCCTATCCATTGTTTCATCTGATTCCATACCAATGGAGGAAGAAGAGACGTGGGGAGAGGTCCTGGATCAAATGTCTAAAACACAAGCAGACCTATCACACCGTGGAGATTCAAGAGCATAAATCCTCCGTATTTTATGGAATGATGTAATTAAGGGGATGATGGGAACAGAGTAAGGGTGGTCAGGGGTGGTGATAGTGGGGAGGATGTGTTGGTGGTGCCGGTGGTAGTGGAGGACAGAGTTCTGATGCAGATAATAGCAGTCCATAATGGGACGATTACCAAAAGGGAGATTTTGAGAAGAGTCCCTTTTTTCCTAGCAATTTTGCTATTTTCTCTCATTTTTGAGTTGGCCTGGAAAATGAGTCTTTGCCAGGGTCTGGGCAAGTAGGAGTCTGCAGTAATATTTAGAGTTCTATTTTGTGATTTTATGGAACTGCTGAAAAGGTCAAGAACATTTCTTTAAATGCCAATGGCCTGAGGGTCCAATTACCCAGGGGAGGACATGCTTGGAAGAGAAGCTTTGTGAGTCTAGCAGAATGGTGTGGGAGGAGCTCAGCGAGCAGGGACCCAAGGAGTGGCCCCAGGCTTCCCAGGGAGAGGGTCCTGGACAGGGAAGCAGAGGGAGGATGGGCTCTTGCAGAAGCTGTTGCTGCATCCCCCCGTGGACAGAAAAGCCCAGTAGAGCTTCCCTCTCTGAGTAGAGCACACTGCCCTCTCCGCCCTCCCTCTAATGCTGGGTCCACAGAGCCTACCGGAGCCTAAGGAGCACCCTTCTCCCAAACGTCAGACTGTGGAGTCCCCAGGGTCCTTTGTGCAGATCCCTGGGACTGACCTAAGGAAGGCCACGTGTTCAAACCCCTGAGCAAGTGTTTTCAGACTTCAGCGAACATAGGTCTCTTCTGGAGAATGTATTAAAAATGCAGAGTCCTGAGCCCCACATGGATTCAGAGATCTTACAATGAGCAGTATTATTATTTTATAATGGGAAAGGAAGTTATTTTCATGGGAGTTAGGCAGCTTCCTAATATGCATATTCCCAGGCCCCCAACCCCATTGAATCAATACCTGGAGGAAGGGATGCATGGAGGGAGGTGATGGGACCCAAGCACTTGCATTTTCAGCAACTTCCCTGGGGGATTTTGAGGCTGGTCCCCTCCAGGCCTCCCTCTAAGAACCAGTGCATTTGACTGGAGAATCCTTCGTCCCCTTTGGATCTCTCCTTCAGAAAACTATGTCTGTTGAAATACCAGGTGGGCAGCAGGATAACAGGGCTTTGAAATCAGACATATCTGGGATTGAATGCTGGCTCTGTCACATTCTGTATGACCTTGGGCAAGTTACTTAACCCTTGAGCTTCGATTCCCTCATCTGTAAAACAGGGATACTAACGCCCAGATCTGGGGGTCATGGAAAGTATTCACTGAAATCGTGAAGGCAAAGAGGTTAGCCCAGAGCCTGGCACATGCTAAGTGCTCTGTAAATGCAGCTCAGTTACTATTATTAAGGCATCTGGGAGGCTTCAGGTAGAGCTTCTGGTCCTGGCCATCTGTTTCCCTCTGCACACAGGGCTGGCAGTGTGTGGGTGCATGTGTGTGCCCATGTCTTTGATCCTCCTTGTTGCACCTCACCCCCGACCCATCACTACTATGCCTACCAGCTGGGAGCTCAGGGATGCTGGCCCAAACAAGGCACTGGGATGTGTTTTGCCAATATCCCATACCTGGTCATGGCCAGCTCCTCAGAAGGGGCATTCTGTGCTTATACACAAGGCTGATTTGAACACAGATGCAGACCGTGGCCCCATGGGACCCTGCGTTCAGGGTTTTCACCCTGGCCTGAAACATTTGGAAGCTGGAGCTTACTCTGGACAGATGTGGCCAGGGTCCCATGCAGGGTCCCTCTCCCCTGATCCACTCTGCCCTCAGGACAGACTCTGGGGAATCAGTCCTTTCGCTGAGGCCAGTGGCAGGCCTGAGGACTTTCACCTTGTCTTTGGCATTCTCCCAGCAAACAGGGAGCTCCCCAGAGTTGGCCTGAAGGGACGTGTGTGGACTTAGCTGGGGAGGGGGATTGAGGTTCCCTCCCTCAGCCTGCATTTGGGAGCCTGGGACTGGAAGACAATCCCCACCACCTTTCCCACCTGCCACAAATAGCTCCTGCTCAGATACAGTGGTCTTGCTGTTTGAAAAAGGAGCTGCGAAGACTCTACACCTTGTCATGGCTTGTTTTCAGGCTACCACTTATTGAGTGCTTACTAGGTGCCCAGAGCTTACATTTCCTACCTCTTATAACCTGTACCATAACCCCGTTGATTAGGTACTATTATCATCTTCATTTTACAGGTGAGGAATCAGGACCTCATAGAAACTGTTTAAGATCCAATAGGTAGGGAATTCCCTGGCAGTCCAGTGGTTAGGACTCTGTGCTTCCACTGCAGGGGGCCTGGATTTGATCCCTGGTTGGGGGACAAGGATTCCACAAGCCGCGCGGCGCAGCCAAAAAAAAAATCCAATAGGTCGTAAATGGTGACACTTAATTCAAACTTCAAATCCCAGGCTTCTGTCTTTGGACTTTATTCCAGCTGCTAAGTAAAGCTGACCAAGATGAGAGGATGCCAGGGCAAGAGGGTAGGTGTGGGTTACCAGGGCCAACATCTGGGGTGACAGGTAAGAGCAGTCCATGAGTCAGGATGACAAGTTAGGAGGTGTGAAGGAGGGAAGGAAATACATCCAGCTTGTCTGTGGCCCTAGCAAACCAGAGCTGGTGAGAGTAATATTCACAAAACTTCTGTAATAGGACCTGCAAATATATCCCATAGTCCTCCTGGTGAGAGAGCAGGTGAAGTAGATACCTACTCTCCATCCCCCCTCTCAGCTTCTGGGGAGGGCCCACCTTCTCCTAGTAAATTGCTCCTTCCCCCTGTCCACTCACTGTAGGGTTCCCATGGGAGCTGCCATTTCGTTATTTGGTCCGCTGGCCATAGTTGAGAGCGCCAGGGGCAGTAGCACCCAGGTTGAGCCAATCAGACATCTTTGCTAGGATTTTTTGAACTGGTACTGAGATAAAGAGCCCATCTCTCTCCAGGAGCTACAGGTGTTAGGGGAGAAGCTCAGGAGGTGTAGGAAGCTGATCTGTAGTCAGATGGAAGCAGAGACAGGGATAGAGGCGTAATGTGGAAGGCAGATTCCTAGCCGCATTCGAGACTTGAGTTCAAACGTTCCTGAGGCCCAGTGGTATTCCTGCTCCCCCTAGATTGACTGTTCAACACTTCTTTTGGTTGGGATGTGTTTGCCAATATCCCATACCTGACCCCAGCCAGCTTCTCATAAGGGACAACCTGGTACCACCACATATACCAACAAAGTCCCTTTTTGTGCACAAGTTAGTATGAACTGGGTTCTGTCCCTTGCCACCAAGAGACCTGATCAATCTATCCCCTCATCCATCACCACTGCTTGAGGAAGACACAGCCAGCATGTTCCAGAAAGCTGGGGCAATGAAGCCAACCAGAGGGGCCCAGGTGCTTGATGGTGAGATGGGGCCAAGTGCAGGAGAATCTCAGGCCTGGAACAGCTGGCCCCAGTTCTGGGCTGCAGAGCCCTGGTCAGAAGCCAATCTTCTGGGCCAGGCTGGCTCCTGGTACCCAAAATGGAAGCCAAAGGGGCCGGGCTTAGAGGTGGCCTCTTTAAATTTGTCATCACTCAGATGCCTGAGCCAGAAATGATGCTTTTCTTCTGACCTGGGCAGCAGGGCTGAATTTCAGGGAATCACTGTGAAATGCACTGGGCTTTCCCTGGGAGTCCAGGGCCTGGACAGATCCCTCAGGAACTCCTCAGCCAGACGTCCCTCGGAGCCAACATGGTTGGGAAGCAAAGAAAGGATGGGAGGGAGAGAGGCAGGGAGGAGAGGAAGAGGGGGAAAGAGGTACTCTGAGTAGGGAGAAGAGAAGAGAGACAAGGAAGAGGAATCTGCAGAAAAATCTATCTTTATTTCTTTTATCAGCAGTTCCCAAGAGGTGCTTCCCCCTTTCCTTCCTCCAGCAGACACCGTGGACTTTATTTGCCTTTTAAGAAAGAGCTTTTCTGCTCAGCTAGAAGGAGTGGTCAGGAGTGTAGGGCTGAACAGCAAGGCTCAGCAAGGCTCCTGAGTACCCCTCTGGGTCTCAGCTACCCCCAGGGGCTTTAGGTCCTAGGGGAAGGTCCTAGAGGACGCCCATTTTAGGATGGAGAGAGCTGGACCCTGAGACTCTGCAGCTGGCCCTCCTGTCCATACTGGAAACAGAGCTGAATATTTTGGCCTCAGTTTGCTGCCTGTGAAATGGGGTGGTGTGAATAGGGTCCAACCACTGTTGTCCTAGTGGTTCTCCTGTTGAGGCTTCAGGGCAGTAAAGAAGTGCCTTGCCATCTCCCGCATACTCACTACCCTACCCCAGTCTCCTTTTGGCTTACACTAAACTTTCTGTTGTGTTTTCTCACGGGAGGTTCACAAGAATCCCCAGAGGAAGGCCAAGCAATCGCCAGCATCTCTACATCTCTACATTTCTGGAAGGATAAGTAGCCAAAATGGGAGGCTCCCTTGTTCAGAGCTGCTCAGCACATCCCCAGAGAACAGAGTTCTGACCACTGCACCATCTGCCCTCTCCTGCAGCCCTGTCCCCACCTCTCTGCGGCCCCGCAACTTGGCATTCCCAACCTAGTCACACGTCTTTCACCGAGCATTTCTAGCTTTTGTCATGGGCTAACTTTCTACGCGTCATGCTCAGTCTCTTTGACTAGAGTGCACTGGCAGAGGTTCGAGGCTGTGTTTCACCGTCTCTCTGTTCCACTGTCTCTCTGTGCTCCCACCCCTCGCCCCTTCCCCTCCAAGAGCAGCCCCTGCCTGAGGACACAGTGGAACTCTGAAATATTAGGGGAAATGCAGGCTGACTGGCGGAGCATGCTGTGCTGTGAAAAGCTGTTTGGACCCCATCCTAGCCCCTCTCCCCTTCCTCTCTAGTCTTTCCAGACACCCCTGAGGTCTCTTCAGGGCACACCAAAAGTTGGTTAAGCCCCAGGGTGCTTGGGAGGTAGGGAGGGGAGGGGAGACTGTTCATTAAAATTCACATCAAGAGAAATAACTAATCAGAAGCCGTTTGTTGCTTAATTGGTTTTAAACTTCAGGAAGATTTCTCATTAGCCTAGGGGTGACCTCTGCAGAGCAGCCCATTTGGGAATGGGAGAACAACAGGTGGCGGGGAAGGGGGGGAATGAGAGCAGAAACCCCTTCCCCTGCCCCCTTCTCCCCAGTTGGGCAATCAGAGATGGTTCTGCACTTCCTGCAGCAAGCTCCCAGGGCCAGGGTTGGCTTTGCAATCTTTCGTCCTTCAAGGCCCCCTCTTCCAGGAAGCCACCCCTGACTAGCCAGGGGGATAGCTCCCCAGACTTGAGCTCCTTCTGCACTTACAGTCTGTGCCATATAAGCTGGGTACCTTTTAAAGCAGTTGATTGTGTTTCCCAGCCGGAGAGCTTCCAGAGAGCTGAAGCTTCCTCCCCATTCTCCTCCTCATCTCCTTTCCTTCTACTTCCTCTGCTTCCCTTCCTCCTCCCACTCTTTCATCTCCTCTCCTTCCTCCTCTTCACCTTCTTCCCTCTGCTCACCCACATTCTCCCCCTTCATTGTCCTTCCTCCCCAGTCAACTCCCCTTCTGTGGCTAAGGGAAACATCAAGTTAGTGACCAGCACAAAGGGATACTAAAGCCCCCGTTATTTTCATCAGCATTCCAAAAGCTACTTCTTAAGTCTGGCCCCTATTCTGACCTCTACCAGATTGCTGCCTTCTACCCAGGAGGAGGAGGGGGGTTGGAAATCCATTGTACTCAGAGAGATGGAGGAGCTAGAACAACTTTGCTTGGAGAAAAGAAGATTGGGGAGGCCATAGTGACCCTACATATCTGTGAGGGGCTGGCTCAGCAGAGTGAACAGCCTTGTCTTGTGCAGGCCAGGAGGACAGAGCTAAGGCTGGCACTGGACTCAGGGCTGTCAGAGGGACAAAGAATCAGGCCCAATGTAAGGAAGAAGAGTAGTGAGCATCCACTGGTTTTCCACAGGCTTCTAGAAACAGCATTCCTCCCTTTGCAGATCCTACCCTCCCACACTCCGCGTGGTTCCAACATGGCTACATTCAAAGTACACTGTCTCCCATCCTCTGGTCATGTGACAAAGCCTGGCCAATCATGATTGTCCATGGCCCTGCCCCCAGTGATTGGCTCAGGATGGGCATGTGACCCAAGGCTGGCCTGTCTTAATCCTCCCCTGGGAATTTATATGCGGTCACTGGGAGAAAGAAGCTCTCTTCTGGTTCACTAAGATGTGATGATATATGCTGAGAGTTGTTGATTGCCTTCTCCCCAGTCACATGGAAAAACAGAGCCAAGAGCTACAGAGGGAGAGAAGGAAAGTCCTGATAACATTGTTTGGATCTCTAGAGCCCTTGAGGTCACCTCCATTCCTGCCCTTACCAATTTCTTGGGCCAATAAGTCCCTTTTTTGGTGAGCCATTTGAGTTGAATTTCTGTCACTTCAACTCAAAGAGTTCCTGACTGATGTAAGGACTTTCTCACAGTCAGAACTGTGCAAATGGGGGCTGGGCTGCCTCAGGACATGGCAGCTCTCCAGGCAGAGCAGGACAACCTCCTGCCAGGGACACTGTAGAGAAAATTTCTGGATCCAGTTGTGCCAGATAACAGCTAACATTTATCGAGTGCCTGGCGCTTTATAACCATTACCTCAGTTAATCCTCACAACACCCCTATAGGGAGGCATTATTCCCCCCATTTTATAGATGAGGAAACAGAGATTCAGGGAGGTTCATCAACTTGTCAAGGCGGCACAGATCCAGGGTGAAGAGCAAGTCTTTCTTGACTTTAGGACTCACGCTTCTTCCTGCAAGCCCAGAGATTCAGAGGACTATTGCCCACACCCCACCTCAAAGCCTGGTCACCTCTGGAGGGGGCAGATGCAGACCCGGTTTCTGCAGTCAGTTCAGCAGCTCCTAAATAGGACAGTCGATAGAGGCACAGTGCTGTGTCCAGGTGAGCAGAGAGGCACATGGCCCCAGCTGGCTCTGGGGACAGGCTGCTGGCAGAACCACGGGAGTGGAAGAAACCCAGAGGAAGGGGGGAGGGCCTCAAGAGAGGGGGCAGGCCAGCTGGAGGCAATTCTTCCTCCGAAGACCTGGATGAGGGGCTCTGCACCTTTTTGTGTATCACAGCTGCAGGGAACAAAGATACATGTGCAAGTATGTGATGTTTTGCACACAATTTCAGGGGCTTCGGAGACTCCCCTGGAGCAATGCGTGGAACCCTAGCAGCCCAGTTAAGAACTCCTGATCAAGAAGCATGAAAAGTGCTCAGGGGCCGGCCCCAGGCCAAGTGGCAGTAGCAATAAAATCTCAGAGTCACGGATCTACCACAGACGATTATTTTAGCCAGCAAGTCTAACTAGGGAAGGCGACCAAATGTCTTTGTCCCATTTCCCTTAGGACCCTGCCCCCCAGTATCTTACTGACCCACAGTTCTCCTACCTCCAAGACTGTTCCTGCCCAGGGGAAGGTGGAGGGATGTATCTGATGAGCTTCTTCAGTCTGAGATGGGGGAGGGCAGCTGAACGCCCCCGCATGTTTTCTCAGTCCATGTCTATCCCAACCTGCAGTGCCATGACTTTGACCATCGATCCATTCTCCCCAAAGTTTTGCAAGCGGCAGAGTGACATGGGCAGCATTTCTTCCCTCCAGAATCCAACAGCCAAAGATCCACAGAGTAAGGTCTAGGCCTGTGTGGTCCAACAGGGTACCCACATGTGGCCATTTAAATGAAAATGAATTAAAGTTAAATGAAATTTAAAACTCAGGTTCTCACTCAGTCACACAGGCCACATCTCACATGCTCAATAGCCATGTGTGGCTAGTGGCTACTGTACTGGGTAGTATGGATATAGAATATTCCCATCACTGCAGAAAATTCTATCAGACAGCACTGGTTTAGACAAACAGATTCTGAGCAAAGACATAGACAGAACCACAATCCAGGAGTCAGGCTGCCTTGGTTCAAATCTGTACTCTACCATTTAGTAGCTGAGGATCAGGGTAAGTTCCTTAACTTCTTTGATCTTCAGATTCCTTCTCTCTAAAATGGGGATAATAATAATGCATGCCTCATAGGGTTGTCATGGTCATTAAATGAGATGACCCACGTGACAGTTTAGCACGGTGCCCCGCACATAGTCAGATGAACTGGATAGCTTCAGTGTGCCCCTCCAGACCCACTCTCTGCACTTTTCCACCCTACTGTGGAATGCCTGAGAAGCTGACCCTTTGGACTGCATCAGTGGATTTCCTTGCCCTCTGGCCTCTGGTTGGATTTGGTGATTGGAAGACACCATAGAAGACCAGAGGGCAGGTTGGGGTATTTGTTCCATGGCACCCTCCCTGCCAGGCCACTGTGGGTGGGCTCTGTCCCTCTGTGAGAGCCCACAGCTTCTGTCAGGTGGCCCTCTTTGGAGAGGTCCTCACTCCAGGTTCCAGTAACTGCTCCTTCCATTTGTCCCTTCAGGCCCAGGGTGGAAGCCACTTCTCGCTGTTTCTCAGTGGGCTGCTGCACTGTCCCTTGTTGGTTTCCCTTTATAAATACTCTTTTTAAATTTTTATTTTATTTTATTTTTTTATTTATTATTTTTTAGCTGCGTCGGGTCTTAGTTGTGGCATGTGGGATCTTCGTCGAGGCATGTAGGATCTTTCCTTGCAGCACACGGGCTTCTCTCTGGTTGTGGAGTGTGGGTTTTTTCTCTTCTCTAGTTGTGGCACACAGGCTCCAGGGAATGTGGGATCTGTAGTTTGTGGCACGCGGGCTCTCTAGTTGAGGTGCACAAGCTCAGTAGTTGTGGCCTGCGGGCTTAGCTGCCCCATGGCATGTGGGAGTCTAGTTTCCTGACCAGGGATAGAACCCACTTCCCCTGCATTGGAAGGCGGATTCTTTACCACTGGACCACCAGGGAAATCCCCTATAAATACTCTTTATTAACCTGTGCTCCATGACCTAGTGTGAATATGTCTTCTCTGTCCTGCGGGGCCCCTGACTGACACAGAGGTCCCTGTCTTTGTTAGTCCTCCTGCTAGGGCTAGGAAGGGGAGGAGGAGGAGGATCATGGATGTCCCTCTTTCTCCATCTCTGCCTCTGCCTCCAAACTTTCGTTTCCCAGAAGAGACTGAGTTTCCGGAGCTATCCAAAGGAAGTGTGGAAGGAACGGCTCAGGGTGAGCTGATGAGGCAGGAGGGGTGAGTTGCTAGTGAGATGGAGAGGCAGCAATGGGAGGATGGAGGTGAAAAAGGAGAGAAGGGAGATGAGGAGACACCTAGGACCTCCTAGAGAAGCTTTGGCTTCAAAACAAGACAGATTCGAGGTTGAAGAGCAGAACCCAGTTTGACTGCCTGGGGGCCGAGGGCCTGCTGAGAGGGTCCTGGAGCTCAGGCCTCTGCTGTGGGGTCCATACCTCCCCCATCACATCCCCTCAAACAGGACAGTGGGTCCTTTCCTTCCCAGGGCCTCCCTCTGGAGCCTGACACCCCTGCCTGAGCCCCCTGTATCTGAGCAGACTGCCCTGTTTATCTGTCCCCTTAGACTCTGAGCTGTGACTCTTATCTGGATGCCTGGGCCCCTGGAGCCGGGCATTCTCAGAAAAGCAGGAGACAGAGCAGCACAGGAATGCTGGGGGTATGCCCCTAAAGAGACACTATCTAACAGGGTGTCTGCTCCCCACCCTAAGCTCCCCCCACCTAACCCATCACCCCAAATCTGTGCTTCCCTAGCCAGGTGCACCTCCCTCATCATAACTGCCCATCTCTTCTCTTGTCATGGCACTATCTAATTACCATTATATCACCAGCATCTAGCAACTTGCTTGACACATAGTAAGTATGCAGCATATAGTAGGTGCCCAACCAATATTTATTTATAAGAGAAGCTGCCTTTCCCCTCCCTGCCCAGAGCAGAAGACCCCAATCACACAGGCATGGAGGGTGGAAAGAGCCTTGCAGGGTGGGAGCCAAGAGACCTGAATCATGCTTTCACTCCATCAGTCTGGTGGCTTTGGACACTCCCTGCTCTTTCTGGACCTCAGTTTTCTTATCTGAGACTTGGACTTGATTGGACTTGAAAATCTACCATTCTTGTGCCAAAGAAAGATTTTGTAAAGTATCATGATTAATACATAAAGATGATTAATACATGAAAGTTTTGAATCACAGTCATAAACCTTGGCATGTTAGCCTTTCTTTTTTACTCATGGCCAAGAACCATAGGTATTTTTATCTACCCTCCCCATTCTAAAAAGAGTCCATCTCCTCAACCATACATGTAAGGCCTCTGTGCCCACAAAATTAGGTAATTGATTAATTCACTCCCACTCTCATTTAATTCAACAAATATTTATGGAATGTCTGTCATGAGTCAGGGATGAATCGTGTATTTCCCTCACTGTCTTTTTGGGAAGCTCAGAGAGAGCTAGTAGGTACCAAAGATGGCATAGAATTTCATATGGGCATGGAGGTGGGTCAGGGGAGGGCCCTCCCTCATCACCTGCCCATTTCACTCCTTCTGTTGTTGAGCAAAGGTGCTCTTCTTGGGAGAGATGGCCCTGTTGCACTGAGCAGAGGTCTGGCTGCTTCACAGGCTTCCCATGGGGCAGGTGGTGACATCTGATTCAGGGATTGAAAGCTCAGAAGTCTGGAAAGAGCAGAGGGCCAGGTAACCTCCAGACCTTTCCACATGGCCCAATGGAGAACCACTCATATCCATCAACTACACATACCAGCCAGATGTAGGTAGGAAGCATCATTAGGTTCCTCTCCAATGGGGCTGACCTGGAGCAAAGCCTCTGAGTCCAGGAACTCCCCAAAGGATTTTCCTGAGTCAGACTCACTGATGCGTGGAGGATGGACCGACAACCTAAGGCAGGATGAACGTGTTCACCTTCCTACTCAGGGTTGAATGCTAAATAGGACCCACCAAGGACTCTGACTAGAACTGAAAGGGCCTTCCCTCTGAGTGCTGGGTTCTGGTCTGGCAGCGTGTCTTTCTCCCACATAGCCATGGAAACTATCTGATAGTGTCCTCGTTCTTCTGTCCACAGTCTGTTGGTACAACCATAGCTTCGTACAATGTGGCAAACACAGCATTCACATAACCAGAGTCACAGCCACAGCAAACAGCAGTCTATTCCTTCCAAGAATCCCTTGGATATTTCAGCCTTCCTAAAACCTCCTCTCTCCCTTTGGTCTTAGGTACAAATGGGCTCAGAATAGTTTGTCCTCAGGGTGAAGAGGAGGGGAAACTTTCATTTATGTCATCCGGGTTGAAGATGCCAGCTCAAGGGTGGCGGGCTGTCTGTGGAGCCCCAGATGGGGAATGTAGGGCAACTCCTCCCGACGTGTCCCATGGGCGACACCTAGCAGCACTGGGCTAGGTGCATGGCTAAATTTGGCCAGGTTGTTTTCCCTTTGGAAAGAGAAGCTGCTGAGGGCAGCTGGAGAGAGTACACCCAACCGCATCCACTAGCCCCTCAACAGCTTCCTCCCTCAGGCTCAGGTTGGGGTCCTATGGCTGCTTGGCAATCCTTTCACAAAACAAGTGTTATTCAACTTACCAAAAAAAAAGGCAATACAAACACATCATAGAAAATTTAGAAAGTCAAGGTAAGTAAAAAGAAAAATCACCCTTGATTCCACATTGCACCACCCAGAAACAGCCACTGCTAACTGGTATATATTCCTACAATCTTATATCTGTCCTTATATAGACATATTACATACTCTTTTCAAAAATCAGATTGTTGGGTTTATACTACTTTTTCAATTAATGCATCCCAAATACTTTTTCATTTCATCAACTTAATTTTATTTTCCAATATCATTTTGAATGGCTGTATACCATTCTATTACATGAACCTGCTTTATCAAGTTGGGGTATAAATTAGATAAATATTTCACAAGTATTTTTTTCTTTTAGCTGCACCATGGGGCTTGCAGAATCTTAGTTCCCCAACCAGGGATCGAGCCTGTGCCCCCTGCAGTGGAAGTGCAGAGCCCTTTCCCCATCATAAGTATTTTTAATTAACCACTTAAGACCATCTGAAGTAACAAGAAATGCAGTATCTCTCACTTGGGTTCGTCCTCCACACTGAATTGCTCAAGCACATCAAAGACTTCCTCAAAAGGGCGGTTCATCCAAGGCCAGGTGACAAGAGCACTGGAGCCTCTAATTAGCTGTGGCTTCTCTTGCTACCCACAACATGTCCCTGTAGAATTTGGTCCTGTATAGTCTCAGTGACTTTGTCCACCAACACAGTGATGTTCTCACTGGTTCAGATTTCTAAGAGTTTTCTAAGGTAATTCTCCAATGGAGGAAGACCCCCAGTATTCCAAAGTGCCTAGGATGGGAGAAGCTTCCAGCCCCATATACACACCAGCCAGAAACCTGCCAACTTAGTGCCTGGCACTGAGCTTGGACAATCTGTCAGTTCCCGCCACCAGTGGACCTTATTCAGAACCATCCTTATCTATCAGAGAGGGTCTGACCATGTTGATCCCCAAGGGAAGGGGTGAAGTGTTTCCAATCCTTTCCTTTTGGAGGCTTTTTGCCCTATATGGATTTGCCCACCTCCTTCTCAGCAACCATTCTTGAGAAGTTAAACGAGTTTCCTCAAGTTTCCTCTCTGCACCTCAACTTTATGCCGGTTTGTCATGCATTCGTTTACTTGCCTCTCATAACAGAACTATCCTTCCTTCTCTTCCAAGCTAAACTCATGTCTTGCATAGGCTCTTGATACTGCTTCCTTCCCCTCCTATATGTCCTCTCTTTATTATTTATCCTGTCTGTATCATACATCTTCAATCTCTCCCTCTTTACTAAGTTCTTTTCCTCCCCAAACAGACAAATTCCTCAAGACTGCAAAACCGACAAGCAAATAAACCCTTCTCCAATCTTAATTTCCCTGCAGCTATGACCCAACTCTCTCCTTACTTTTCTGGCCAAATTATTTTATTTTATTTTATTGGAGTATCGTTGATTCACAATGTTGTGTTAGTCTCAGGTGTACAGCAAAGTGATTCAGTTATATGTATATATTTATTCATTCTTTTTCAGCCTCTTTTCCCATATAGGTTATTACCCAAACTTCTAAAGAGAAGAAGTGAGAATCTACTGTTACTGTCTTGACTCTTCAAACCCACACAACCTGGGCACCTCAGCCATCATCCACTGAGATCACTTTCTCAGGGGTCAACGCTAATCAGGGTCACCATGTATCCCAGTTTACCAGGAATAATCCTGGTTTATCCCTGTTGTCCCAGAGTCTTCTCCAAGTGTCCCAGTTTAAACACTAAGTGATATGGTCACCTTACCAGTAACCAGCTACAACCAACACAGCCCACGGCTTCATCACAGCCATTCTCCACAAACTTCCAGCAACACTGGCCTCTATTGACTATGCCATTCTTGAACTTTCCTCCTCCTCTGGCTTACTTGACACCTCTCCACTGGTTTCTCACCCCTCCTTTCTGTTGTGCTTGCCCTCATCCACATCCACTGCATTCACTTCCCCCATAAATGCTGGAGCTTTGCAAGCTTCTGTTCCTCTCATTTAGCATTTACTCTCCTTCTGAATTTCACCCGCACCCACAGCTTTAGCTCATCATCCCTGCCTTAGCCCTCAATTCAGTGCAAATCTAAAGACTTCTGGGAATCATGGTGGCTTAAATGCAGGTTTACAAAACTACCCTCTCCGAACTTGACAGAAATGAACAAAAAGAAACAAAAATGAGGGCTGAAACCGTGGCAAGATTCTCCTCAGACACAAAAGAAGATTTAAATAGAGACAGACCTTCCTCTTGCCCTGATATAAAGATATATATTCCCCCTAAATTAATTTATAAATTCAGCACTTTCCTAATCAAAATACCAGCATGATTTTTAACATGATCAAATAATTTTACAGTTAATCTGGTAAAAGAAATAGCTAAGAGAATTCTAAAAGAGATGAGCAGTAGAGGAGAGAGACTCCCTTATCTGTTTTTTAAAAAGATAACAGAAAAAAAAAAAGATAGTACATTGCAGTAATTTGGGGGCGTGGGGCAAGGAGTGATACTAGAATGGCAAAAGGAAAGGAAATCATGGAACAGATATAGAATTCAGAAATGTATATAGAAATGTAGTAAATGAGAAAAGAGACATTGCTAATTAATGAGGGAAGATGGATTATATATGTATATGAAAATGTATTTATGGACGAGAAAATGTAAGTGAATATTTCTTGAGGTGGGGAAGAGCTCTTTAAGTATGTTGTCTAGGTCAGAGATCATAAAAGCAAAGTCTGATATGCTTCAATATATAAAACTGAAAATTTCTGCATGGCAAACACTCTATAACAGAAGTTAAATAACAAATGAGGTGAGAGGGAAGAAATATTTGTAGCAATAAATGATAGAAAAGGGAATATTCTCCCCAATATAGAAAGTGCTCCTTCAACTCTATAAAGAAAAGATGAAAACTGGGCTTCCCTGGTGGTGCAGTGGTTGGGAGTCCGCCTGCCAATGCAGGGGACACAGGTTCAAGCCCTGGTCCGGGAAGATCCCACATGCTGTGGGGCGGCTAAACCTGTGCGCCACAACTGCTGAAGCCCACGAGCCACAATTACTGAAGCCCGTGCGCCTGGAGCCCGTGCTCCGCAGCGGGAGAGGCCACCACAATGAGAAGCCCGCTCACCACAACTAGAGAAAGCCCGCACGCAGCAACGAAGACCCAATGCAGCCAAAAATAATAAATAAATAAAATAAATAAATTTTTTAAAAAAAAGAAAAGATGAAAACTAAATGGAAAGGGGGAAAGGGGATGAAAAGGGTTTGTAAGTCATTATTTGCTTAATCAGCCACCTTGTATAAAGGCAGGGAGGGTGTAGTCAGCTGGAAGAGCGACAGAGCACAAATGTTATCAAACCCTCCCAGTCTGGGACTATAAATAAAGTTCCATTAACATCCATCACCCAAAGTTCCTGCTGTTTCTCTTCCAGCACCTACAGGACCTCTGCCCTCTTCCTCCTCTGCCACAAGTATTTCTGGGAGTTCCAAAAAGGGAGGCCACATATGCTGAGGCATCACCCCGTCAGCCACAATCCCCATATGGCTTCTCCGGGATTCTTCCTCTCCTGTCCTAGTTCAGTGCCGGCTGCCAGCAAAGCCATTCCAACAGTGACCTGCGTGTGACTACTGCTCTGAGGAGGCACCTCCCTCCTAATGTTCCCAAAGCCACCATTCCCTGGAACCAGAGGGCACTGAGCCCCAGGTAGAGGTGAGGAGGATACCTCCTCTATCCCGCCTCCCTGCTAACACCAAGGGGATTAATCCAACTCAAGAGGAAGTGGGGTGGGGAAGGGGGGGCGGGGACAGAGAGGGAAGAGGAAAAAGGACAGCATGAGTTTCCTATTGCTGCTGTAACAGATGACCACAAACCTGCTGGCTTAAAACAATACACTTTTATTCTCTCACAGCTCTGGTGGCCAGAAGTCTGAAATCAGTTTCACTGGGCTGAAATCAAAATGCTGGCAGGCTGCGCTCCCTCCAGAGGCTCTAGGGGAGAATCCTTGCCTTTTCCACCTTCTAGTGTTGCACTGTGTTTCTTGGTTCTTGGCCCCTTTCTCCATCTTCAAAGCCAGCAGCATAGCATCATGCTTCAGGGGTCACGCTGTCTTTTTGTTCTGTGTCAGATCCCCCTCTGCCTCCCTCTTATAAGGACACTAATGATTGCCTTGAGGGCCTACCCAGACAATCCAAAACAATCACATCTGCCAAGTGTCTTTTGTCACATAAGGTAACATTCACGGGTTCCAGGGATTAGGACGTGATTATCTTTGGGGACTATTACTCGGACCCCCACAGGGGCAGATGCCTTTTCATCATCCTCCAGACTGCTCATCTCTTTTCTTCCTAGCCCCCAACCACCTTCCCCATTTTAGGAAAATAGCCTCCATGCATATTTATAGATGCAAATATATGCTAATATTGGGGGGTGTTGTCCATACAAGGAGTATCAGATCCCCAACCTGGCAAACCAAGTAAGTGCCCCATGATGGGGGTCAGTCCTGGACGTACATGGACAGTGGGTGGCAGGTCAGTGCTACAGAGTGAAGCCTCTGAAAAGGACAAAGCACCCCATCGGCTGATCACAGACAGAGTCATAGCAAAGAGAGGGCTTGGGGCACCAACTGACTGGAGCCCCTTTCCTACAGTCCCGTGGCTGACCTTGTCTGTCTCCCCACCAAGTGCTGATGGTAGCAGCATCTTTACGTTTATCACCTTGTTCCTCTACCTTTGTTGCCATTGCTGCTCCTTCACCAACATGCTGGGCCCAACTCAAGGCTAGAAAAAGATGGACATTGGATGTAGGTTCAGGCTGATATCCAAGAGTCAACATAGGATGATAGCCTGGGCCTGACCAGAGAGTCCTAAAACAACCCTAAGGGAGATGGTTCTGAGACGGGCACACATAAACAAACACGAGACAGGACTAAGGGAGCACTGTGGGATGGGGTCTGCCTCCAAGGACTGCCTTTGAAATGTGGTGGGCAGTGTTTTAAAGTCATCACTGTAATTGTCAACAACTGACATCTCCATAATCACCAGTGCAAGGGTGTCCCCATCACCATAAGCAGAAAGCCTATGAAAGTACAGGGCTGTAGAGTGCCAGGGTAAGGAGGGTACTGATGGGAGGGAAGGCTGGGGAATTACTGTCAGCCAGGCTGAAAAGCAGCTTACTTGCCAGGTTAGAGAGTTTGGGTTTTATTCTAAGTCCAGTGGAAGTCATTGAAGAGTCTTCAGCAGACATGGCCAGTTTTACATTTTGGAAAACCACTCTGGTAGCATCATGGATAATGGATTCTAGCTACACAAGGCTCGAGGCAGGTAGGTCAGTTAGGAGGCTGCTGTCATAGCCTAGGCAAGAAATAATTTAGAGTTGTGTCAGTTGTGTCAGTGGTCATGGTAAGAAGTAGACATATTTGAGAGATATTTATGAAGGAGAAATAGCAAGACTTTTGAATTGATTGGATGTGGGAGGTGAGGGGGTGGAAGAAGATGTCAGGAATGATGCCCAGGTTTCTGGCTTTAGCCACTAGAGGGATGCTGGTATCATTCACTGAGTGGGAAGAACAGGGGGTCTTTGGAGAAGAGCACGTGGAGGGGGAGGTGCTTGTAAGACATCCAAGAGGCCATTGATCAAACAGGTCTGGAGTCCAGGGGAGCGGTCTGGGCTGAAGGCAAGGATGGGAAGTGAAGCCAAGGGCCTTGTTGAGAGTGTCCAGGGAGAGAGATGACATGAGAAAAGAAAGGGCTCGCAACAGAGTCAGGAATAATGCCAACAGGTGAAGAGCCAGCAGAGGAAAGCTTCCTCCTCACATAAGGGAAACTGAGGACTGGCCAGGGATATAGAAAGAAAATCAGAAGAGTATGGATTCCTGAAGTCAAGGGAGGAGAATGGGGGAGGAGGGGAGGTGGTCAGTAGCATCACATGATGCTCAGGGGTCATGTAGAGACAGGAATGCAAGGTGGATTTGGTCTTGCTGAAGACACAATGGGTAGCAAAGCCTGGTTTCCGTGGGCTAAAGAATGAGTGGCAGTTGAGAAAGGAAGGCATGTGAAGTCCACCCTTTTAAGAAGATTAGATGTGATGGGAAGGACAGAAAGGGACAGTGGGGTTCAAGGAGGACCTTTTTTGGAGAGAAAAGATTTGATCAGGTTGAAATGTGGATGGGAAGGATCCTGCAGGAAGAGGTTGGACACTGGGGAGAAGTGGTAACTGATGGACAGGATGAAGACAAGGCAGATAGGAAAATACAATGGGGTTGCCGGGCAGGCAGCACCAAGGCACACTAGATGATGAACTTGAGGAAGAGCAAATCTGGGCGGCTCTGTGATTTTTCCCTGATTGCCTCAGCAGGGCTGCTGTAGCCCATGAACCTCAGAGAGGGCTGGTGGTTGCATTGATCCAGGGCTGGAGTTTCCAGGTGGATAAACAAAAAGGATTGTGGGGCTGGAACAAGGGAGCAGAGGACACTGGAGGTGAAGGTTGAGGTGATGGATCTTGCAGTCTAAGCTGGGGAAGGAAGGGACTGAGGCAGGAGGTTGGTGGACAGAGCTTGCTCTACCCTCAAAGAGCAGGTGTAATGGGGAGACCCAGAGAGGGTGGAAGGAGACGAGGCTGAGGTCGGACTGGGGAGCCTGAATTTCAGATTGTAGAAGGTGGAGCGGCGCTAGGTGTTGGCCATGGAGTGGGTAGCTGAAATTGAGAAGAAGGGCTCTGAAAACCCAGAGTCAGGGCCAAGGATCAAGCACAGCCCTCTGCAGGACTTAGGTGGGGAGGAAGCCAGGTGGCAGTGATCCCTGGGTGACAGCCCTGAGGGGGCCGGGTGTGGGAACCTCAGAGGAGCAGGTGGGTGGAGGAGTTTTATGGGTGGCAGAGGTCCCAGTGGTCTGGGAGAAGCCGTAGGGAGTAACCATGTCACTTCCTGACCACGGGGCAGGGGTGGTCTGGGAGAATGAGGAGCCATCCCTCAAGGACAGCAGAGGAGGGGGTCTCTGTGAAGAGGCTGAGGGGCCCTTCCTCTCAAGGGGCCTGGCAGAGAATTTCCTTTCTGAACATGACTCAAGAAGCGTGTGAGACAAGGGGCCATCAGAATAGCCTGCAGAGTTAGCACAGCAAGAGAGGACAAAGACTCCTTGGCCAGAACTGTTTATGACCCACGTTGGTCAGTGAGAGCCTGACCGAAAGCTGCAATGACAACCATAGCCCTTGGAATCGTTATAGCTCTTCTGTGCTCTCCTTAGGCAGAAAATCATGTCCTGCTCATCCCCAATTCCCAGTGCCTTGGGGGGTGGGGTGCAGAGAGGAGATGAGTTCCCCAAATGCCCATGGACTGAAGGAATTCTTCCCAGTAAGTCCCAGCCAATTGGAGTACAGGGACCTCTTTTTCACTAAAAAAAAACACTTGACTTTGAAACTTCAAAATACATCTGACATGGGAGCAGTTGTGATTGAGAACATTGCCAGTGGTGGATGAGGGTAAGAGACTGGGTCAGACACAACTGCCAGCAAACCCTGGCTCTTCCTCTAACCGTGGGAGTCTGGACAAGTTAGTCAACTCCTTGAGCCTCAGTTTAATCATCTGTAAAATGGGGATAATACCACTTACCTGACAGGCCTCTAGCAAGGATTACATGAGCTAATCCATACTAAGTACTTGGCGTGGTGCCTGGCACAGAGCTAGCTCTCCTTAAACGTTAGTTATCATGACTATGAATTCAATTATGCTTTAAAACAAATGTGTGTTTTTACTCATCACACTAACACCCACACATGGGGTAAATGGTTGTTCATATACATGGAAGGCGCATTTCTTAGTCAGCGGGCTGTGCTTGGGGAGACTGCGGAGGTTCAGAGACCCCCCTGCAATAACTTGGAGCCTCACAGGTCAGTCCATGTTAGCCCCTATCTCACTCTGCGATCTGATCTCTCCCCAAGGCAGGCATTATCGGGGAAACCGAGGCCTAGAAACTTGCCCCTGGACAGACGGACAGGAGTGCACAGCAGAGCTGGGCGGGAACCGGCCTCACTCACCTCCCTCTTGCTTTCTTCCTGTGGCAGCTTCAGCCTGTTGGCGTTTCCACAGACGCTGGGCCTGTGTGTTTGCAGTGTTGCTGCTGTCACCGCCAACTGCGCTGTCGGCCGTGGGAGTGTGGGCCTGGGCTCCAGGAACTGTTGTCCCAACTCTGCCTGTGGTTCCAGACTTAGTCACGTTTCCCCCTCAGCTCCTACCCAGTCCCTGCCCAGTCCCTGCCACAACATCTGTCACAGTGAGTGTCACAGCCTTTGTCACAGTCTCTATCACAGCGTCTGCCATAATCCCCGTCACAGCCCCTGTCACAGCCCCCATCACAGCCCCGTCACATTCTCTGCCACAGTCTCTGTAACAGTCTCTTTCACAGCCCCTATCACAGCCCCGTCACATTCTCTGTCACAGTCTCTGTCACAGTCTCTGCCACAGTCTCTGTAACAGTCTTTCACAGCCCCTATCACAGCCCCGTCACATTCTCTGTCACAGTCTCTGTCACAGTCTCTGTCACAATCTCTGTAACAGTCTCCTTCACAGCCTCTATCACAGCCCCGTCACATTCTCTGTCACAGTCTCTGTCACAGTCTCTGTCACAGACCCTGTCACAGCCCCCATCACAGCCCCGTCACATTCTCTGCCACAGTCTCTGTCACAGCCCCCGTCACAGCCCCCATCACAGCCCCGTCACATTCTCTGCCACAGTCTCTGTCACAGCCCCTGTCACAGCCCCATCACAGCCCCGTCACATTCTCTGCCACAGTCTCTGTCACAGTCTCTGCCACAGTCTCTGTAACAGTCTCTTTCACAGCCCCTATCACAGCCCCGTCACATTCTCTGTCACAGTATCTGTAACAGTCTCTGCCACAGTCTCTGTAACAGTCTCTTTCACAGCCCCTATCACAGCCCCGTCACATTCTCTGTCACAGTCTCTGTCACAGTCTCTGCCACAGTCTCTGTAACAGTCTCTTTCAGAGCCCCTATCACAGCCCCATCACATTCTCTGTCACAGTCTCTGTCACAGTCTCTGTCACAATCTCTGTAACAGTCTCCTTCACAGCCTCTATCACAGCCCCGTCACATTCTCTGTCACAGTCTCTGTCACAGACCCTGTCACAGCCCCCATCACAGTCCCGTCACATTCTCTGCCACAGTCTCTGTCACAGCCCCCGTCACAGCCCCCATCACAGCCCCGTCACATTCTCTGCCACAGTCTCTGTCACAGCCCCTGTCACAGCCCCATCACAGCCCCGTCACATTCTCTGCCACAGTCTCTGTCACAGTCTCTTTCACAGCCTCTGTCCCAGCCCCATCACAGCCCCGTCACATTCTCTGCCACAGTCTCTGTCACAGTCCCTGTCACAGCCCCCATCACAGCCCCATCACATTCTCTGCCACAGTCTCTGTCACAGCCCCTGTCACAGCCCCCATCACAGCCCCGTCACATTCTCTGCCACAGTCTCTGTCACAGTCTCTGTCACAGCCCCTGTCACAGCCCCATCACAGCCCCGTCACATTCTCTGCCACAGTCTCTGCCACAGTCTCTGTCACAGCCCCCATCACAGACCCATCACATTCTCTGCCACAGTTTCTGTCATAGTCTCTGCCACGGTCTCTGTCACAGCCCCTGTCACAGCCCCATCACAGCCCCATCACATTCTCTGCCACAGTCTCTGTCACAGCCCTTGTCACAGCCCCTTCACATTCTCTGTCACAGTCTCTGCCACAGTCTCTGCCACAGTCTCTGTCCCAGCCCCTGTCCCAGCCCCTATCACAGCCCCTGTCAGTCTCTGTCACAGCCTCTATCGCCCTCTCCCTGACTCTGACTCTGCTCTGGACCCTGCAGGGTGGCCTGTGGGGCTCAGCTTTCATTACACAGCGGAACTGTCTCTCCCTGGAAGGCGTCCAGCAGAAGCCTCATGTAATAGCAGGTTATCCTGATGTGCAGGGCTTGCGGGAGTGAGGCTGGGCCATGGGGTTCATACAAAAGATGTGCTTTGCAGGGAGCTGGAGAGCAGATCTCCCCAGCAGCCGCCTGGCCCTGGCTGTGGCTCACTCCCTGCCCCCAGGGGTCGGGGGTCCAGGTCTCTGTCCCTGGGAGGATGACTAAATGGTCTCGTGTGACCCCACTGTGAGCCTCCAAGAGCAAGGACTGCCTCTTATTCTTTTCTCACTCCCTCACTGCCGAGCTGAGCATAGGGCTGGGCTCCCAGGGTACCACCCGATGGTCATGCCCAAAGTCCTGGCTTGTCTTGAGTTGGTTCCAGTCACTTCCCTTTGCCTCCAGAACGAAGCCACCAAGGGTCCTTGTGCTCACTGCTCTGGACCACCAGGGCTGCGGTCTCCCAGACCCATCCAGTGCACGGGGTCCCCGGTGCCTGGCGCTCCCACCTCTCTGCCTCCACTCTTCCGAACCACATGTGCCTTCTTCAGAGACCAATTCAAACATGACCGTCTCCCCTGCTCCCCTCCTCTATGCCCTTCCCCCTCCATCCTCTGCTCTCCAGCCACTTGTCCACATCACAGGACCCTCATCCCTGCCTTCCAGATGGGAGTTTCTGTATCTGTCTTATTCCAGCCACAGCCTGAGGTGCCTGGAACTTAGGGGCTGGACCTTATAGCATCATATAGAAGGTACTCCACAAGTGGGCTAGATAAATAAACGGGTGAATGATTGAATAAATAAAAGGAGTGATGTGAAATTGGCGGAAGGAGAAAATGTAGAGGGGTGGGGAAGAGGACGGAGGGCATGTCAGGGAGGACAGCATGGGCAGGGCTTGGCGGTGGGGGGGGAGCCCAGTGCTCATGGGGGGCTGTGAGCCCACTCCCTGGGCCACCTCAGGGTTCCCGAGTGAGCCCCATCTCCCCAGGTCTCCTCACTCCCCTCCTTCCACCCTCCATCTTGCCCCATTTGCCAAGCCTCCTCCCTCTTACCCCTCTCCCAGGCCATCCTGTCTCTTCCTTCCCTCCCTAACACCTCCAGCCCAGGCTGTTGAAACCACCCCCGGGGCCCCTGTCTAAACTCACTTCAGCCCTGATAGATGGTGAATTCCAGACATGGGGCAGAGGAGAGTCTGGTCCTTATTCCTTGGCAGCTCGGCTCAGCCGGCACCTCGGGGGGCCTCCTCCTCCCCCAAGTGCCTCACTCTCCAACCTGGCTCCGAGTCCAGGTGGCCCAGACGTCCTGGAGCCCCAGCAGGACACAGAGACACAGTCCAGGACTGGCTGAGCCGTCAGCACATCTTTCTTCTGCCTCCCTGGGAGGAGAGGGGTATGGTGTCCCGGCCAGGGCCCTGGCAGAGCGCTGGGGGAACAGCTGGGAGTGCAGGATGGGGAGACTGGAGAGATCAAGGGCAGTGGAGCCAGGGTTGGCCTGGAGATGAAAGCCCTTTGGGCTCTGTTGGGCTCCGGGCACTCCCAGATGGGGTCCTGCACAGAGGCAGGGGGTGGAGAACAGAACAATATAATAGTTCACACTCGCAGATCCTAAAGAAACCAGGCAGAGCTGAGAAGAAAGCAGGCAGCAAGCCCAATAGGAAGTTGAACCTGTGGGGGCTTTCTTTCACTAGTGCCTTAATGTCACTGGGGAAGGGTGGGCATGTGGGCTCCCGGGGCATTTTTGCAGCCAGAGTCTGGAGGGGACGATGTTGGGAAGGAGGGGATCAGAAGGACCCAATACCCTCCTTCTATGGGGACAGCAGACTTCCTCCTAGGGCAGGTTTAGGGCAACAGCTTAGTGGTCCCTTAAGGTGGACCTTTACTCTAGCCCTGCCCTCTGGCGATGCCTCGCTTACCCCACTGAGAGAATGCAGCAGGCCTCACCCCTACCAGGCTGTTCCACTCACGGTTTCCCCCATAACATACACACACACACACCAGTAGAAAACCCTACTAGAAAACCCAGTCCACTTTCCACCTCCTCCAGGAAGCCCACCTTGACCATACATACTCAGGAGGACAATTGCTCTGAGCTTCTGAACCACTTACTCTGACCCTTGATTACAAACCTCTGAGATAGCCTTTCGCTGCTTCAACCAGACTGGGAACTGCCCATGCTCTGCCTTCTTGGCCTCCATCCATGTGTGGCTGTGCTCAGGGACGGAGGCTGAGACTGGGTGGTTGACTTGTTCTTTTCACACATCAACATCCAACTGGGCCAGCTCCCTGTGTGCCCCATCCCCCTTCCCGTTTCTTCATCAGGAACCCTCAAGACAGGAAACCCGAGGGAATGTAGTGAATTCTCAGGGGCCTAGTCCCCAGGTCAGGACTCCCAGCAGCAAGTTGATACGTCCCTGCTGCAGCTCACAGAGCAGACCTGCCTCAGAGCAGAGCAGAAGGTGCACTGGGAGGATGATATCTACGCTAAACAGAAAGATGAAGTTGCACCTGTGTCTGGTGGGGGTCTCGAGCACAGGGTCAAGGGTGTGACCTCTGAGTCAGTTCCCTCTGATCCCACTTAGGCAAATACCCATCCCAGAGAGAAGAAAGTCTGCCTTCTGGACACCTGGCCAGGGCATATCGAGGATGGAGAATTCAGAAAAAGCAATCCTGTATAGCAAGACAACCCTTTCATCCCAACAGCAATTAAGATGAATATGACCTAAAATCAGACTCCAAAGGCCAAGTGTCTCCCCCTCTGTTGGCTAACAGTGGTTTCATTCAATATTCCATTGTTCAGGGTTTATTGAGAACCGACCACATATGAGAAGCCATGCTCGCCACATTCGTTTTCTCATGTAGTCTTTATAATAACTTAGGAGATACATATCATTAAACCCATCTTACACACGAGGAAGATTGAGGCATACACAGGCAGTAAATGACAGACATATTTCATTCTAGAGCTTTTGTTTTCCAGTTTCATGCTCTATCATTTATAGCAGGGGATCCCAGACTTTTGGAATACACAGACCAATAACATTTCAAAAATGACTTTTGGGAACAAACACAGGACCCTGTGCCAACATTTTATTTAGCCAAGGACACAAAAAATACCCTCTCCCAGCACTATGATTTCATAAAAGGGCATTTTAACACAGAAAATGCGACAAGGATATAATGGTAGAATAAAGACAGCCTTCTAAGAAAGGACAGTTGGCAATCTTACCCTAAAATATCCTACATTGTTCTCTCTTTTTTTGGTTAAATTTCAAGCAGAACTGGCCAAAACCTTGGCATTACACAGTGTGGGAGCCAAGAGCTGCCTCTTTAAGCAAGAAAAATGCCCTCAGACCACGAGCAAATAAACTTCCAGAATTTCCCATCCCCATCTGCCCATCCAGGTTGCCACCAAGTAAGACCTGAGGATGATATATAATAATCAGCTACATCCCCACCCCACCCCCAGCAGGTCATCTGAATCTCACTGACATTCAGCGTCCCTTCCAGGGAAGGAAGCCCATCTTTCCCAGCCCCTTCTCTCTTAGACCCAGCTCTTTTCTGGGTTTGCATTCCAGGAATACCCAGGCCCCCTGCAGCCTGGCAGGAAGCACATCTGTCTCCCAGAGGTACTCAGTTCCCCATTGCAGATGATAGCCACAGATCTTCTCCCTATCTCAGTCTAAAGGCAGGGCCTTTCCCTTGCTAGGGTCCCCAGGTCCTGTGTATTGTGTTACAAGACCAACCAGAGCAGACCTCAGGCTTTCTAGGCAGTGCTGGAAAGGAGAGGGTGTGAGACCTGAGTGGAACAATGGGGAGAGCACAGAATTGGGGGGGGGGGGGCTCCGTTCTTTACCTCCTCTCTGCTTTAGCCATGCTAGACTCAGAATTGCCTCTCCCTCCGGTACATGGGCCTGTTCCCACCCCATCTGTGTGAGTCACCTGGGCAGCAGAGAAGAGCCTGACCTGTGGAGCCCTTGGCTGGAGTTCCAGCTCCACCATTTTCTTGCTGTGGGACATTTAGCAAGTCACTTAACCTCTCTGTGCTTTAGTTCTCCTGCTTGCAAACAGGAGTAAGAATGTTAGGTTTAGGGACTTCCCTGGTGGTGCAGTGGTTAAGAATCCTCCTGCCAATGCAGGGGGACACAGGTTCGACCCCTTGTCTGGGAAGATCCCACATGCCACGGAGCAACTAAGCCTGTGTGCCACAACTACTGAGCCTGCGCTCTAGAGCCCATGAGCCACAACTACTGAAGCCCACGCACCTACAGCCCGTGCTCCGCAGCAAGAGAAGCCACCGCAACGAGAAGCCCGCACACTGCAACAAAGAGCATTCCCCACTTGCCAAAACTAGAGAAAGCCCATGCGCAGCAACCGAGACCCAACACAGCCAAAAATAAATAAATAAATAAATTTATTTTAAAAAAAAGAATGTTAGGTTGAGCTATGTGAAACTGGAAAAATTTGACCATATTTGGCCCACAAAAATTTCACGTGGTTTAACAAATGAAGTGTGAACTGTAAAGTGCTGGATACATGTCTCTCATCAAATCTGACCCCTCCTCCAGGAAGTCCTCCCTAGCTATCCACAAGCCTCAGTGAGGTCCCCCTCCTCAAATCTCATTGGTTGAGGCATGATTTAGTACACACTTCTTTTCTGTCTTGAGTTTTATCCTCTTTCCTGAACATGAGTGTAGATTCCCCACAACTTGGATCCCATCAAGGGCAAGATCTGGGTCTCCCTCTCTTCTTTCCCCCAGATTGCTGGCATGCCACAGCTATCCTCCATTATGGTTTTCACAGAGAGGAGACAGGAGAGACCAGGCCTCACAAGGGGTTCCCATGTGCCTGCTTTATCAAACGGTCATTTCTTCACCCAACGGTGGTCCTAGATGGTCCTGAATGGCTGGTGTTAATTAAATTGAGAGGAAGTGAGGTGCTAGAGGGAGAGGAATTAAGGGACCCTGACCCCTGGCCAGCCTGTGGCACCAGTGTCCCAGGAAGCGGAACCCTGGTTGTATCCAACATCTACTTCAAGGAGCCCCATTCAGTGGCATTAACTAACTCCCGGGGTCCCTCATTCATGTGTTGAGTTGACATTTATGGATTTTCTCTCTGTCCCCCCTGAGTTGGTGTGGAGGTCCCTGAGATGAATCAGACCTATCCTCCCCTCAGGGAGCTCAGTCCTGAAGGGGACACAGACTGTACTGTGTAATCAGTGCTCAGGTTGATGGGAGATCCTGGGCCATGGGACCCCAAAGGGGGGACATGGCCAAGATTTGGGTGGCCAGGAAGAGGTTTCTAGAGGAGGAGATGTCGCTACCATGGGTCACTGGGAAGCCTGTCTGGGTAGGGCAGCCTAGCTCCTGGCTGACACAGAAGCCCAAAGAAGTGAGTTAAATGGAGGTCTTCCTCCTGTGGCTGGCACACCAGGGCAGGCAGGGCTCACCGCTGGTTAAGAACACTCTTTCTCAAGGAGACCCAAGGACATTCAGGGATTAGGCCTCCCAGCATCTGTGCAGAGAACTGTCAGCTCAGAGCTGCTCAAAAGTAGAAATGCCAGCAAGCAGTGATGTCATCACCCTAGTCATTCCCTCTCCGCATGGGAGGTCCTGTGGTCCAGTGGGTAGACAGCAGAAAAGCTCCTGCCAGGCTGCCCCCAACCCCCAATCTTGCTTCCAAAATTTCTGCTCTGAATGGGGTGGGAGAGATGGTCACTAGTGGGCTAAGAATGAGAACAAAAAATTCTTTGAAGAAAAACTTCATGTTATTCCTCAGAGAGATGGCAGGGCTAGGGGACCTTTTTGCCTCCCTCCTGTCAGACTTTGCTGAAAATCCACCTCAACATTAACCCAGACTCCAACCTTCCCCAGCCAACCCCTTTCCTCTAATGACCCATCCCCACTTCTGAGCTAATCTGGCATGTTGGCCCTGACAGGATCTGAGTAACCCCTGCGCCATCTTGGCAGCCCCCAGGCCAGGGAGAGGGGGTCTGGCAGCCCAGCCTGTGTGGATGGGGGTTGGGCTGTCAGGCTGTCCTAGAGCGCTGGAGAGGAGCAGTGCTGGTGGGATTTGTCCATAAACCCGAGGCTGCACACAGAGAGAGGACCACAGCCGGGATGGCCGGCTGCCCTGGGGGGTGGGGGTGAGGAGCGGACTCAAAGGGAGTGGGAGCTGTGCAGCTGCTTGGGGGTAGGGGGCCTGGGTGGAGCAGGAACTCCCCTAGCGTTGGGTGTCACAATTTGGATGAGAACCCAGGGAGAAGGAGGTCCACAGCTAGCCCCAGAGTGCCAGGTCGCCCGGAAGAGCCCGCCTGCTGGCTCCTGCTGCAGCAGGCTAGTCTCCGAAACCCGCATCGGAACCACCCCGGGAGAGGTGCGTGCGGGATCGGACCCCGCATCCGTGACTGCTGCAGGCTCATTTCCTCGAAGTCTTACCTCGAACGGCTTGGGTCTCACCCGCGCGCCCTGTGCCTCCCGGAGTTCCCCCACGCCCTCCTGGCCGGGTCGCTGCGAGGCTCCGCAGGGGAAAGACCAGCGGGGGATTTGCCCCCTCCTGTGTCACAGGAAAACCCCAGGAGCAGCCCCGACGCAGTGCCTTTCCCGGAAACCCCCCTCTCCAGGCGCGTTGCGGGAAGGCCCGCAGCTCCGCATGCAGACGACCCGCCTCCCCGGAGGAGGGTCGGAGACCCAGCTGAAAAGCATAACCGCCGGGGAGAGGCGAGCCCCGAGCTCGGAGAAAGAGAGATTGGGAAACCCCGCCCCACACCCCTGTCGGAACCCTAGGCTTGGGATGCGCTCCCAGCCTTTGGCCAAGGAAAGACACTCGAGGGTTGAGGATTAAGGACGCCTCTCACCTCAACCCCTAAGTTCCGGCGAGGGTCCACCCTGCGCCCCCCGCCGGGCCCGCCTCCACCCCCCTCCCGGCCCCCGGTCCCCGGCCCGCGCGCCACTGCCCCTTTAAGAAGCCCAGGTAGGCCGGCCCGGCTGCGGGAGCCGCTCCTATGGCAACCCGCGAGCTGCGGCGGCTTCATGAATATTCCGGGGCGCGGGAGCCGGGCGCTGCCGGAGGGCGCTCCGGGGGAGGCGGCCGCTGATGTAAGCCCGGCGGGCCGCTGGGCTCCGCTCGGCTGCAGCGGGAGCCCCGGGACGGGCCGGCCGGGCTCGGCCAGAGGAAGCGAGGCGAGCTCGCGAGTGGCTGGCCACAAAGCACGGGCGGCGGGACAGACGGACAGCCCGCCTGCCCGTGGGACACACGCCCCAGAGGAGTGCTGGTCGTGCGCTCTGCGCTCCGGCGCGGTTTTCCGAGCGCCGCGGCCGCAGCGCCGCTTCAACCCGCGCCCATTGTTCCCCGCGGGGGCGGGGCGCCTGGAGCCGGGCCGCGCGCCGCGCCCCTGACCGCGGGAGGGAGGGAGGGAGCGAGAGAGAGCGGGGTCCCCGCGCCCAGCCCGGCCCGGGAGGAGGCGCAGCGCGGCGAGCCCCGGGACCCGGAGCCGGACTGGGAGCCTCCCCGCCGCACGCAACCTGCCCAGCATGGGCGCCTGAGGCGGCTCGGCGCCGGCGGCGAAGGACACGTCCCCGCGGGCGGACTGACCGGCGGGCGGACCTGCAGCCGGTCCGCGGCGCCGCACCCGTGCCCCTGCCCCCGGCCCCTGGAGCCATGGACAAGCTGCCGCCGTCCATGCGCAAGAGACTCTACAGCCTTCCGCAGCAGGTGGGGGCCAAGGCGTGGATCATGGACGAAGAAGAGGACGCCGAGGAGGAGGGAGCTGGGGGCCTCCAGGACCCCAGCCGCAGGAGCATCCGGCTGCGGCCGCTGCCTTCGCCCTCGCCCTCGGCGGCCGCGGGCGGCACAGAGCCCCGGGGCGCGGCCCTCGGGGCGGCAGACAGCGAGGGGTCGACCCGCGGCGCGGGCAAGTCTAGCACTAACGGCGACTGCAGGCGCTTCCGCGGGAGCCTGGCATCGCTGGGCAGCCGGGGCGGCGGCGGCGCCGGAGCGGGGGGCGGCAGTAGTCACGGGCACCTGCATGACTCCGCGGAGGAGCGGCGGCTCATCGCCGAGGGCGACGCGTCCCCCGGTGAGGACAGGACGCCCCCGGGCCTGGCGGCCGAGACCGAGCGCTCTGGCGCCTCGGCACAGCCCGCAGCCTCGCCGCCGCCGGCCCAGCAGCCGCCGCAGCCGGTCCCCGCCTCCTGCGAGCAGCCCTCGGTGGACACCGCGATCAAAGTGGAGGGAGGTGCGGCCGCCGGCGACCAGATCCTCCCTGAGGCCGAGGTGCGCCTGGGCCAGGCCGGCTTCATGCAGCGCCAGTTCGGGGCCATGCTCCAGCCCGGGGTCAACAAATTCTCCCTGAGGATGTTCGGCAGCCAGAAGGCGGTGGAGCGCGAGCAGGAGAGAGTTAAGTCGGCCGGGTTTTGGATTATCCACCCCTACAGCGACTTCAGGTAAGGGGGCCCGGCGATCATCCTGTGGGTTGCCTGAGCCGTCGCAGGCATGCTTCCTCTCTGTCGGCCCTGCCTCTCAGCCGGAGTTAACTTTCCTTCCTCGCGCTGGGAGCTTGAGGCGTCTCTAGGCTCTGAGACACCCCCAGACTTCCTCTTGCACACTCTGAGAACTTTCCTCTGTGCTCAGGCCTCCCAACCTCGTCCTCTCCGGGTCTGGGCCGCATTAGAGGCAAGCTGAAAAGGTGTTCTGAGCCTGGCCTAGCCCTGCCCGCAGCCAAGATGAGGCTTTACCACCTTAAGCCCCACATTCCACCTCCCTCTTCTGGGCTGCAGAGTCAGGGTGGACATTCTAAAGGCTGCTCCAGGTCTTTAAGCCTGCAAAGCAGGGCACAGAAGAGAGACAGACCTTTTGGCAGCTGGGCCAGCTCTTTGGGCGCTAACCCCAGGCATTAATATCTGCCTTCTGGTGTCCTGGGAAGCTGCAGCTGGGGAGGGAGAGCTGAGCTCCTGGAGGATTGAAGTCCAGGATAAAAGCCTTCTGCACCCACCTTAACCCTGGCCCAGCCCCTCATGCCAAGTGGTGGGCCTGGAGCAGGCACCCTGGTCAGCTGACATCCAGACTAGCAGGAGAGCATGACCTTGCTTGTAGTGGTCAGTGAAGATGCCTGGTGTCCTGACTGATGAGCAGTTGTCCTGTGCCCCTAAGCCCGTCCTGTGCCCCATCCTCACCCCAGCAGCCCAAGCTCCAGCAGCTGCTAGGTCCTTCATGGGTCAGTGGTGGGTCCCCAAACAAATGGTGTGACTACCAGTCAGGGAGAGGGACCCCACCCCCTCCTCATCACCTGAGTCAGATGCCACTGAAGATCAGATACCACTCGGGGCCTGTGGGGGTATCTGTGCAAAAAGAGATATTGGTGATTGCCTCTAAAGTTGGGATCAAGGATGCCTCTACCCTAATCAAGATCTTGGGGTCCCTCAGTGCCTCTCTGGGCTTTCCTGATACACAGGATTGAAGTGAGGGTCTGAAAAATGTTCACGCTTTTGAGCTGGGTTTGATTCATCCTCTCTCTCTCTGGGCCCTGCCCCCTATTTAGCTCTCTTCCCTGCCTACCCTGTTTGCCTGCCAATATAAATGAGCATTTTGCCAACCCAGAGCCCTCTTTGCAAACTTCAGGGAAGCTAGGTTTGTAATGAGAGCAAAGCCGTTTTCCATCCAATGAGAGAGATTTCTGGTGCTGGGAATGACCAGTCAGGCAACACTCAAGGGCTTAAAATAGGTGGTGAACGGAGGGCCCCTACCTTTTCCTTTTTTGACGGATTGCTCTGCCTAACCCTAATATCCAGGGTTCCCATTCCCAGAGGGCATAGGGGGGCCAGAGGACAGACTAAACAGACAGCCACCGACCTCAAGTTGTGTGAGCCGATGTGAGACCCTCTCATGAGGAACTGTGGCTGGTTCCCGGTGCCAGGTTCCTAAAGTGTGACCTCCCCTCTGGTCAGTACTAGGACCTGAGGATCCCAGCCTGAGCTAGGGAGGAGTGGGCAGGCGCTGTTGTCTCCTGCACCCCCTGGGGGTGCCCTGGGCTCCTCCTCTCTCTGAACTCCCTGGTTGTGATGGCAGGTAGGCCATGTCAATATCAACCTCCCTTCCTTCACTCAGCTCCCCTCTGGCTTTGTTGTCTGAAAGCCTCTGTTCAGGGTTCTCACCACCAACCTCATTGTCTGGGGTGGGAGGCTGCAAGAGGCCAATCCCAGGCATGCCTAGCTTCTGTCGACAACAGGCATTGATCAAGCACCTTCTGGGAACTGGCCCTTGCCCTCCCAGTTGCCCCTTACCCTGGATGGTGAAGGACTGGGGCCCGGCTGATTGCATCTATGGGAACCTCTCCCGCCTTCCTGATCTTACTCTGCCTATCTTGGCATGTCTATCTGCAGTCCCCTTGCTGCAGAATCTCCTACTAACTGCAGGCCACCCGGGACATGGCAGAGGGGAGGGTGGTAGGGATAGGGAGGTGTGGCTGCAGCAGGATTGATAAACGGGCAACAGAAAAAGGGTCAGACTGGGCTTTGAATCTGGGTTTGTGCAACAAGCAACAGGAACTGGTAGCTGGAAGCATACACCTTCTGTGTGCAGCCTGATGCTGGGTGAGGTGTAAAAGAAGAAATCCAAGAAAGACTATCTGTGTGTGTGTGGAGGGGTTGTGGTCATGCCTCTAGGACAAAACAGCTGGTCTCATCTTCACAAGGTCAAAGAGGCAAGGACTTGGCCAAGTCTTCTAAGCTTAGAAAACCCACCAACTCAACCCAGCCTCACCTCCCTGCCTCCCCCTCCCCCCAGCCAACCCAGCACCCTAAGGCTCAGTCCCTCAAGTTTCAGCCACTAGCCTTTGGCCTCTATGTGGAGCCAATCCCCACCGTCCAGCACAGGCTTCACAAAAGCTTCTGCAAGCATTGCTCAGGCCAGTTGAGGGTTTATTCATCATTTTCATGGGCAGGAAGCATTGATCCAACAGAACTGGTTTAATAAAGAATCGCCCATGATAGATTGAGTTTGCGGTTTGGAGTTCAGGGCTTGCTGTCATGGGTTGCTTCTGGCATCTCCTGTTCTTGGGGAGGGGAAGGTTGGGTGCCTTTTCCAAGTGCTGGACTGGGCTACACTCTGAGGGACCCACGTAACTTGGGCCACGTATATAATAGGCTTTTCTTGGCTGCCTCTGCTTCTCCTCACCACCCCCTTGACGCACACACGCCATGCCCTGGCTACCCCCATGGCTCCTCCAGTCTCCACGAGCTTGTCTGGCCTCCCCTCCCCTTGCACTCCACATTTGCCTTTTGAACCTGTATTTAGGGTTTGGTAAGGGAAGAGGCCAGAACGTGCAGCCCCTCAGGATATTGGTCCCCAGGCTCCTGCCCAAGGCTGGTTGGGCTCTTTGGTCCTGGGTGGGTCCTTCCTTCCACATGAGGCATGTCCTAGAAGCCAAGCTTGGTGGTGGGAACCTGGAACAAATAGAAAATAGTATCTGTGTGATCTTGATTTTCCAAGAGGAGAGAAAAGGAGTGGGGACCCCCAGTGAAGATGTATCAGGTTTTGTTCCCAGAAGCTGGTCAGGCTTTCAAGCATCAGGCTCAGGGGTTTGTCCTGGGTATGTGACATCTAGGTGTCTGAGCAGGTATCTTGGGGCTGTGGGGTGGACATGGGGGCTGGCAGGGAAGTCTCTCTGTGGGATGTCAGCTCTAGGGCTACTCCTGTGCCCCAAACTCTAGCTTGGCCTTGAGAGTGGAAGCAGGCAGAAGCTTGACCCTGCTTATCCCTCTCCCCCTTCCCTTTCCTAGCCTGAGCCTTCTGAAGCTGTGAGAAAGGGAAGGAAACAGAGGGCCCTAGAGGGTCCTTTACTTGGGGACAGAAACAGCTGGGCTCCGAAATCATGGAAACTGGGCCAGTGGCTCGGTAGGTCCCAGGGTTGGCCTAAAACTAACTTCCTGTGCTGGTCCATGGCCCCAGGCACTGCCATTGCCCACCTCACATCACTTCCCAGCTCTGTCTGCTATGGGGCCCTGCTTGGGTTATGAGCCTTCTCTGAGCCTCAGTTTTCCCATGTAGAAAAATGGGAATCCTGTTGCCTATGGCCATGTCAGACACAAATTGTCCAACTGTGGTCACCTGGTGGAGGTGAGGTGCACTGTCAGAGACCAGTGATGCAGTCGTGAACCACACCGCCCTGCCCTCACTGCTGCCTTCCCTTAGTTCTGAGCAGACCAGACGGGCTTCTGACCTTGGCTCAGGCCAGTGGTTCTGAATCTGCGTCAGAAAACTAACTGAGAACCTGCTGGAAACTATAGAGTCTCTATCCAGAAAGACACACGTATCCAGACACTCAATATTACACTCAATTTCTGGCGTCTGTGGAACCCCTAAGTTGAAAGCCATCTAGGTTGTGAACCCCACTCTGAGCTATCCCAGAAGAGAGTCCTGGCCTGGGAGGGGCAGGTGCTAGCCTCCCAGAGCCTTCCCTGGGGCCCTGTAGTCTGAGGCTTGGGCTTCCCATTGCCTGCAGGATGGAAATGAAAACGGGGGCAGAGTTAGATGCCCGGAGAAGGAAAGGTGCTCTGCTGGGGGACTAGTTACTTTTCTGTTTCCTCAGTGCCATGCCCATCTCTTTCCCTTCCAACCATGGGAAGGGCTGTTCGGGTAGGTGGTGAGGAGGAAGAAGGCAGCAGCTGGCTCTGGGTCTGGGGGGTTCTGGGGCCTTCCTGGGGGCATTGCCCAGGAATGCGCTTCTGCTATCAGTGTGAAAAGCCAGGCCAAAAAGGTGCTGCAGGCCCCTGTGGTGCTAGGGGAGGGGGAAGGGTGCCTTGGTGCAGAGGGGAATTCCAAGGTGAGCTGCCTGGGCGGTGCTGTCAGCTGGCACAGTGGGCAGCGGGATTCTCCAGTGATGAGAGAATCTCATCACCTGCTAAGACTGGAGCAGGTGAAGGATGCGCTGCGAAGGCCGGCATCCGGCTCGGGGCCGAGGTGCTCCTGGGATGCCAGGTGCACAGAAACCCGATGGGGCCAGAGGGCCAGGACCCTTATATTGCCTGGGTGGAAAGGCCTGGGCTCCAGGTCCTCCCCGTTGCAAGGCTTCAGTTCCTGGTCTGGACACTGCATGATGAGGCTGGGGGGCCTCTCCCCTGCCCAGCCCTGCTCCATTTGTTCCCCTAGCTGCTGTGAGCCATGAGGCTTTGAGCTGTCAAATGGCCTGTCTTACACAGTGCTGGGCTGTCTGCCTTCCACGTGTCCTCCTCTCCCATGCTTTAGGGCCCCCGGGTCTTCTGGGGTGCCCTCTCAGGCCACTGCAGCCACCATCGTCCATCTCTCCATCCCTGCCCATCGCATGGCGTTAGGATGGAGCTCTGTGTTTGTTACAATGTAGTGTTTCTCACAGTGTCATGTCATCCAGCTCACCTGGGGATCTGTTAAAATACAGATTCTGACTCATTAGGTCGGGGGTGGGGTCTGAGATTCTGCATTCCTATAAGCGCCCAGGTAATGCTGCTGGGTGCCCAGCCCAGAACCATGCTTGGAGTACTGAGGGTTCAGACCATGTGTTCCACGCTTAGCCTGGGCTCCCTGACTGAGTTCCTGGAGGCCAGAGACTCTGCCTTCTCCTCTCGGCCTCTAGCAGAAGCACGGCAGGGTGAGTCCTGTGAACTGGGATGAGCGGCTCTCAGCCACGGAGGTCGGTGCTAACTTGGGGGAGTCGGCCTTCCTCCCTTCCCGCAATGCTGCTTGGACCCTGCCGGTCCTGGATGCTGGCTGTTGCGGTGGGGTGAGCAGGAGGAGGCCAGGGGGCCGGAGGGCCCTCAGTCCATCCTGTCCCACTGCTTTCGCAGCTTCTCTCCCATTCAAAGGGCCAGAGGGGCGGCCGGCTGGAGAAGTGGCAGGGAGTGCAGTGACTGCTGTGCTGCACTGAGATTTCTGGGAAGGAACAGATGTTGTCAGTGAGAGAGTCCGGAGGGGCCGGGCAGGAGAGCTGGTGTGAGGTGGCTCTGACAGCGGCTGGCTGGGAGGAGGACAGAGGCATCCAGCGGGAGCAGCCACCTTAGCACCCGGAGGTTGTGGTGGGGAGGGGGAGGTGTCTGAATCTTCATGCCCCCTCCCCCAGCCCAGACTATGCCTAGCAGCCCCGCTGTGGGCTGGGCTTGCCTGTCACTTGTCTCTGCCCCTGCCCAGCCTGGAAGGCACCAGTCTACATACAGATGACAGGGCTGACAAGTGTCATAGCAGCCTGAGTGGCCCTTGTGCCTGCCACAACACTGGCCACTGCGGGGGAATTCACCCAGAGCAGAAGGTCCAGCCCCAGTCCCCGGGGGGACTTGTCATGTAACTGAGGAGGCAGCCAGCTCCAGCACACACACACACACCTCTTGGCTCAAGGGCTCTCACAAAGCTGCTGTTGCCAGTTGCTAATTAATAGAAGGGCTACGGAGGCCAGCCAGGCGGTCCTGCTTGGGCCCAGGGGATGTTGAAGAATCCACATTTCCCAGCCAGAGCGGGCTGTGGGGAGGGCAGGGGCACTGCCTTGGCTTCAGAGAGGATGTTCTCTGCCAGCCAGGCTTTACTGAGAAAGCATTGCCAGGGCCCTGGAAATCTGTGATCCCAGAGCCTAGGAGGCCACTCAGAGACACACTCTATCATCAGCACCTGCCCAGAGCAGGGGTGGGAGGCGGCACAGAGAGGTGGTGAGCTCCCCGTCACCGAGGGCACTCAAGATGGGACAGCAGTACTTACACCAGAGGTTGCTAAGCAGCGTCCTGTGGACCAAATACAGTACCCAGATGTGTTCTGTTTGGCCAGCATAGTGTGTCATAACAAGTCTGAGGCAATGTTTAAAACGGAAAGATGTAAGGCAAAAATTTGGCTTTCTAGCTTCTCTTGAAAAATTGGAAACTCTGGCAGCTCTGGCCCCACAGTGCCACCCACAGCAGGGAGCTGGATCGCACTAGAGGCTTTAAACTGGCTTTTGCTCTCTACTTGCCCACAGTCCTCACCTGTCCCTGTGGTGTCTGGCCATGCCACCCCTGCACATTTAGCTGCTTGACCCCTTAGGCTTCTAAGTGATGAAACCAAACAGCGGCTCAGACCAATAGAGACTCAAGCCAGGTGGACTCACAGATCAATAACCACCATTTATGAACCATTACCATGTGCCAGACTGTTCTAGGAGCTTCTTTTCTCATGTTTTATTTATTCTTCATAGTGGCTCGAAAAATAGGTTCCATTATCCCCAGTTTACAGATAAGGAAACTGAAGCTCTGATGGGAAAAAACAAAAAAAAGATTTGCCCGAAATCACACAGCTATGAAGCACCAGAACTGGAATTTGAACCTGTTCTCTAGGACTCAAAACTCATACTTGTCCTTTCTCTCTGTTCCTTCTTTCTTTTTTCTTTCTTTCTTTCTTTCTTTTGTGTGTGTGTGTGTGTGTGTGTGTGTGTGTGTGTTAGCTTTTAAAAGCTAAATTACCAAAGTAGTTCAAGAAAACATTCTCCTGAGAATGAAAACATTGTAGATAATGCTGGACACATATTATCTGTGTGGAGGGCTCAGCGGGCACGGGAAATTTAACAGGTCTCAGAATACCAGATCTGGACAGGGCTTGGCAAAGCTCCTGGCCTAAAGCCTTTATTTTATACATGGGGAGCAGAGCACCAGAGAGGGAAGGTGACTGGCCTAAGGTCAGAGAGTAAGTCCAAGTCAGAGATGAAACCAGAACCCAAGAGGGTTATGTAACATATGGCTCAAAGGTCTTAAGGCTCCACAGTCTACTCCACCCCCAGCCAGAGGGGTCCAGAGAAGGCTTCTCCTGAATGGTCTCATCCCTGGAGCTTTTTCTTGTCTCCCCAGCCCCATGCCTGAATTTTGAAGTGTTAGGTATTTTCAGGGTCCCGTCTTAATTGAAGCTCATCAGTGAGAAGGGAGTCTTTCCGTACCTGAAAATGCAGCCTCTGGAGGCTGAGACATGGCTGTCCTAACCCCCAACTCGGGGGCCGCTGCTCCTGGGGATCCAGATCAGGATGCTTGCCCACGTGCTCCCCCGACGCCGCGGCATGTCCTGGCTGGCTTGGCGACCTCTGGGATTGTGGAGCCACATCCAGATGCCATTGACACACCTGTTCCTCGGTAGGAGTGTTTGGGGTTTAAAGGGGAAGGGAACAACTAGTCAGCGGTATCTGTGTTCTCTCCACCAGAGAAGTAGGTGGTCATGTGGTCTGTTCATTACATCTATCGGAGAAGTAAGGAAGGGGAGTCAGTCTCTGGTTTAGGGCTCAGTGTGTGTCCAGGGCCGAGACTCAGTCTATGCTCAGGATCAGGGTTCAGCCTGGGACCAAGATAAGGCTTTGGTCTGAGGTCAGGACCTGGAGCCCTTGAACAAAAGCTTTGAGCCAAGCCCAGTGCCTCCCTGAGGCACCGGGGCTGGGGGCAGGGTGGGCATGTTGCCCACTCCATCCTATGCCCCCCACCCAGGAAGCCCTCCCTTCCTTTAAGCTCCCTGAGCTCCTACACCTCTTAGCATCCCGGCCAGCTGCCTTTGGTCTTCTCGGGGAGGTAAAGTACAAATTGTAAATACACGGCGGTGCCACCGCTACCAACGCCAGAGCCACCAAATCTCACACGTGACCACTCCTGCCCTGCTCTGGTCTCTTATTGTTTTGGGGCTGTGTCTGTCTTTCCAGCCAGGCAGCCAGCTCGTGGCTCCTGCAGAGCGGTGCTCGGGGCTGGACAGAGAGGTGTGCTGGCTTGGTAGAGGGACTCTCTACTCCCCATTGCTCCCCCAGCTCTGGGTTCCCACAAATTGCGGAGCAAGCAGTGGGGCCTCCAGTCTGCTCACCGCAGCTGTGGGGGCCTGATAATTGGCTGCGGATGATTTTGTGTCTGTCTAAGCATTTACCCGTGTGGGTGGATGTGTTATGTCTGCACGAACGAGGCTTTCAGAAATTAATACATAATACGGGGCTGGCTAATACATTGTCTTCTGGGCTTGGGGAGGGGCAAGCTAAGGGAGGTCGTACCCTCTGGGAGACCAGACACTGCATTCCAGGACTGTTTTCACCCATTATGATGGGGGTCACTCCCCACCTGGCAAAGAGGAGAGTAGGACTTCAGCTCCTCTTAGGGTCCCCCAGTCTGATTAGGGGGAGGGCAGACAAGAGGTAGACCAGTTTGGACTGATGGTCAGGGAAGGCTTCTGGAGGAAGCAGAGCTAAGCTGGATCTGAAGGAGAGAGAGAACCATTCTGCACACTTTCTTGGAGGCGAGTGTCTGGGAGCTTGAGCCGCCTGGCTTGGGGGGGTGTTGGCAGACAGTGAGGATTACTCAGATTACTCAGAACCTGCCGTTTTGGACCTGCACTCCTTAAGCTTTGCCCTTGGGGACTCTGACCCCACGGCCCCCCGTCTTGCCCCTGATGCTGCCTGAGTACGCGTGTGTGTGTGTGTGTGTGTGTGTGTGTGTGTGTTTGCATGTGTTTATATGCGTCTCTCTCTGGCCTCTCACCCTGGGTCCTTGAAGCCCAGGGGAGCTCTCCCAAGCCCTGGCCCCAGCTGTACAACCTCTGAAAAGACTTCCTTCTTCTGCCATCCTAGGCCCAGAAGGCAGGTGTTGCCACTGCAATAATGTCACTGAGTGTGTGGCCTGGAGCCCAGAAGTAATTACACTGTGGTTCCCCATCGCAGGCTGGAGCAGCCCCTGTCAATGATTAACCCGAGTCCCCGACCACTTGACGCCAAACCCAGCCGTGGGCTTCTCCCACCTACAGTTTGTCAGATATGATACGGGGCACTTATCCCCTTCCCCAGGGACAGGAAAGACCCTCACCCTCAGGTCTCATCAATGCCACTGGCAACTTTTAGGAGAAACTTGGTCCAGCAGGGGAGACTCTGCAGCTGTGGCCTGTCCTCATGCAACATCGGGGCTGGCCCAGCCTGGAGCCCTGGGCCTCTCATCCCAGCGTTCCCAGCTTGTAACTGTCCACCCCTCCCACGCTGAGTTCACCCTCCTGACCCTCATCCTGTTCTGCAGTGTGACCTCAGCAAAGTCCTTTCCTCTCTCAGTGTCCAGCGTCAGGGCTCAGTCTGAGGCTGAGAAGGGAGCAAAGCTAATTGGCCAAATAGGTATTGAACCCGTAATCCTGACCCCATTAGTACACATTGAGCCAGCAGGGCAGGGACAGCACCGCTGACAAGTAGAGCTGATGAGAATCTCCCTCCCTCATTCCTGAGACTCTGCCGAGGCCCATCCAGCCGTGATCTTGGATTTACGGGGCCCCTGTGCTCCCAGAGTGCGTGGGGGATGAGCTGGCACCCGTAGGGCCCCTTCTGCGCTAACAGTCTGCGGTTCTCTGACTGCACGGCATTCACCCCAGAGCCTGGGAGTGAAATACATCCAAGCCATTCATGATGGGCCCCTCCCCAGGGAGTCGTTCCCTTTTCTTCCTCGCAGATTGTTAGCAAAGAGAACCATAAAACTCTGGGGCTGGCAGGACCCCAGGGAACATGCCCCTTGCTTAATGTCCTTGTCAGACTGTGTTTTCCTGGAGGGAAGGTGGAGTCCTGTCCGGCTCAGGTCCCCAGAGCCCAGGCACTCCCAGGAGACCCACAGCCTAACAAGAGGGCCACGTAGAGACCCTCCCAGAGTGAATATTTAGCCACCTTCTATGGGACAGCCCTCCCCTGGTGTCCTCATTAGCCCTGTCCGGCACCAGTGCTGCTTGGCCTTAGGGAGTTCTGCCCCAAATGCATCCCGTTTCCTCCTTCACAGGAGCGCGCCCTTCCCGCAGGAGCAGGTGAGCTCTCCTACCTAATTTCCCCTGAGCTTGTGCTCACGTGCTACTCCACAGCAATATTCCATTTTTGCTTCATTCTCCTAAGTGGGGAGAGCTGTGTTTGAGCCTTTTTTGTTTCTTGTAAGCCCAGGTGAAGAAGTTCTCCAATTGCTGGTCCCCTCCACAGTTTTCCCCAATAGTCTTGTCAGCTGAGTGAAGCTCAGAGAGGTTAGGCCACTAGCCTGAGGGAACACAGCATCCTGGCAGTTCCGGGCGGCTGTAGAGCAGGTGACCTCTGCTGTATAGTTTGACGTGTGTGTGTGTGTGTTTGTGTGCACACTCTTATGCTAGTGTGTCTCTGTGAGTGCACAGATTTAGGGTCTCCAGAGGAGGTCTAAGACCATGGGAGAAGCAATGGGTTGATGTCTTGGTGTTCCTTATGGCCAGGCCTGTGCTCAGCTGTGCCATTGAGAAGGTGCAGTTAACAATCCTTTTCCTGAGGAGCTCTTCCTCCGCAGCCTTCATGGATCCCCATGTCCCCAGAAGAGTCCTGACTACTCAGTCTGGCATTCAAGATGGTCCCATCTTTTCTTCAGATCAGTATTGGGTTGGGGGAGGGGGTGTCTTGGTTTTCTGAGATGTGCACTCTTCTCTCAGCAAGCTTTGCATCTGGCCAGCTGCCCTTGGCTGGCCTCTTTAGCCTCTGCACTGCGGAGATCCATGGAATCGGCGTGTCTTTAGAGATTGTCTGGCTCCATCCTCTCATTGTACCAATGGGGACACTGAGGCAGGGATTGTGAGAGGCAGGGCATTGTTCAAGGGCACACAGCAAGTTAAGAGACTGAGATGGGTAGAACCCAAGACACTTGGGCCCCTGGCCTAACTTCCTTCTGCTGTGTAGCAGGGACCTCCTTCCTGCAACCACAACGCCAACCTTCCTGACCAGTGGGCACTCTCGGGCCCCCTCCTCTTTGGGACTTTTGTGCCCAACAAGCCATGCTGCCCCCCACCCCCCAAGACCGAGGGCTCCTTGACGTGGGACCAGTCCACACACTTCTGGATCCCCATAGTCCTCAGACCGGGACCTGCATCTTAGTGGTTACAAGAATAATAATAATGATGATAACAGCCAGTATGTACTGAGTATTTGCATTGTGTAGCATATTATTAATATTATCTCACTGAATTCTCTCAGAATCCTGTGGGGTGGGATCAATGTACTCATTTTGTACATGAGAAAACAGATTGAAGGCTCCCATCCCCGAGCCCCACTGGATTGCACTTTGAACCATGGGAGTGGAGAGCTGGCAATTTTGGAGAGAAGGGATTTGGAGATTCTGCCATATGGGACTGTAGAAATCACACGCTCCCCAGGCAGGGAACCCTAAACTGAGGGTGTGGGAGCCCTTCCCTCGGGACTGGGTGTGACTAAAGGAAAAGAAGTGCGCGGATTCTGCCAACATCCCCGGGTGGTTGGGCACAATCCCCACGGCCTCCCTCTGATCCCCAATTAGGGCCCCCAGGTGCCCCTCCTCACCTTGAAGGGTGGCGGCCCTGCAGACCAAAGAGAAGGGGGGACTAGCCTGTGAGCTCGGGAGGCGGGAAGGGGCATCATGGCCCAGTGACAAAATCATTGGACTTGGATGCTGCTGTCTCCACCGAACTCGGTTTTCCCTTGTAAGTGCCCCTCCCCCATCTGCGGCCTTCATATTGAAGGTTTTTGAGCTTTATTTTTTGTTTTCGGTCTTATTTTTCCTTCCCTTTTTTTGTTTTTGTTTTTCCTGCCATCCCTGTCGTAACTTTTTGTGTTAGAGGGTTTCATTATCGCCTCCTTTGCCCAAGTTGAAACAGGGACCCATCATTGTGTCTGTTCCCAGAACAGTGCCTTGGTCACGTCACAACCCCCAGACATTTCCCTGCCCCTCCAAGTACCCCCAAGCTGTGTCCATGAGGGGGTGTGTGGGGGGAAGTGGTGGTGGAAACCAGAGACAGACACCAGTGCTTGGAGGGGTTTTTAAATTATATTTAAAACAATTGTTTTGTATAAATAAAAGAAAATGGGAAGTGAAAAAAAGAAAACAGATTTCAGAGAGGTTAAGTGATTTGTCCAAGGCCACACAGCCAGGTGTTCAAACACTAGAGTGCTTAACTACTGTACTGTCTGCCACAGCTTAGCTCCTCCAAGTGTGGTCCCTGGACCAGCAGCCTCGACATCACCTGGGAGCCTGTTAGCAATACAGGTGTCAGCCCTCACCCCACACCCAGAGAATCCGAGTCTGCATCTTGGTTAAGATCCCCCGGTGATTTGTGTGCAGATTACAGTTTGAAGAAGCACTGTGCTACATGACTGAAAGATCACAGAAGGCGAAGGGAAGATTCTGGCAGTTCCAGCTCTCACACAGCTCACCTTTTCCTTGGGGAATGGCCGAGACTAGCCCTCACGTTGAGGGACTAGGGCCTCAGCCCAGGACGGTGACTGACCAGGGAAGAGGCAGGGGTAAAGGGTCATTTTGTTTGGGTCTTCAAAAACAGAAACAAAACCAAACTTTGTTGTTCCGGTAATAGGTCATCCTTCTAGAAAAGTGAGAACCTAAAGATACGCCAAAATCCCAACCACCCCCCCATAAACCCAGCGCTAGCTAGATGCCCTTGGCTCTGAATCTGTTTGGGAGGCCACTTAAGGCGGCCGAGGGAGCAGCTACCTGGGAGCCCTGTGATTCTGAGTCAGAGATTTTTGAGGTGGGTTAAAAATAGAGCCCTGGTGGCCAGGCGGGGGTGGGAGGCAGACAGCCATTCATCTGCTGTAGAGGGGGGGAGACCCCAGGGTCGGGGAGGAGCAGGGAGGGGAGGGTGGGCGTTTCCCCTCAGAGGCGCGAGCGGAGGGCGGTGGAAGGCAGCGCTTTCCAGCGTGAGGGGGCGGGGAGGCTAAAATGCCAGACTCCTGCGCCCCGCCCCCCTCGGGTGGGTGGAGCGTGGGGAGGGGGCGGGGCCGCAGCTCTGCCTCCGAGAAAGATAAAAGGAGAGCCTGGACGCGCAGGGGTGGGGAGGGGTAGGTCGACGCTTCCCAGCAGCTTTACTGATTGGGAGGGAGCGAAGGCAAGGAAGGTGGCCCACGTGTGTGCGTTCCCACGTGGGTTTTGTGGGCAGGCACGTGGTCTCCTTTGCCTATTACACCTGCCCTTCAAATGGCCTCCCTCTGTCTCCTCCTCCTTAAGTGCCTCCGGGAAATCTGCTTTTCCTGCCCTCGCGTCGGACAGCACCTTTGTCTACACGGGCCGCCTGGGAGTTCCCCGGGGACCCGTGTGTCTCTCCCCTGACACACGTTAGAAGACTCTTTACAGCATGGGACACTGGTCGGTGGTTACTGGTGGATTTATTTTTCTGATTAAAAGGTAATATTTGCCCATTATGGGGAATTTAGAATATAAAGGTGTAATGGAGAAAACAAAAGTCACACGTAATCCCACTACTTAGAAATATCAATGTTAACATTTTAGTGTATTCTTTTTGATTTTTATTTTTGCCAGTCTCCACCACCGCTCCCCCCAGCAGCCTTTAATCCACCCATTTATTTAATAATAAGACAGTTTTGCTGAGGACCCCCACTCCTCCCCCTCCGGGCCCAGCTCTGCGTTTACATCTTGGAAAAGGAAGAGAAGTCATTTCTGCTCTTGGGGAGCACACAGCAGGTTTGGGGAGATGAGACTCATCCTGGGTCCACAAGGTGGGGACGATGTCGGGAGATTCTAGGGGAGAAGTGGAGCTGCCTCCTCTTGCCCTCCCCTACCCCCCACCTCCTGGATCTCTGGGCCAAGCCTATTGGAAAGAAGGGAGAATCCTCAAAGTCCCCAGCGAGGGGGCGTGCCTGTAACAGAGGGGGCTTAGTGTGTTATGTCACCGTGGGCCTGTGCTGGTCAGGCTGGAAATACAGTCATGGCTTCTGTTGACGTCTGTAGCCTCGGTGTCCCCCCACCAGGCCCCTGTCATCCTACTGTGTCAGAACCCCAACCCCATGTTTCTCCTGGCCTGTCTCTTGTTCATCTACCTCCCCCCCCCGCCCCCTTCCAACTCCTCCCTCCTTCTCTGTGGCTTTCCCACCATCATCTTCACCAGGTGGGGGCCATTTGCTAGTGGATGTTGCTGCGAGTCTTCGTGCCTTGGGTGTTCGGATGGGATAAATTCCTCCCTGATCATCGCAGGCCTGTGACAGCCTTGTGGGAAGGAGCTGGGGTGTCAGAGGGCTGTCCATTTTGTGTAGCTTCTCCTGGGCCTCCTGCCACTCAGCCTTTGGCTCCCAAGGGATTCAATCATTCATTTATCACTCTTCCGCCCATTCCCATATTTCCACCCATTCCCATGTTTTTTGGACCTACCTCATAAAAAGCACTGTGCCAAGTTCAGAGAGTCAAGTGGCCACAAGATAGACAAACATGCAATTCCATCATAGTGTGACAAACACTATGCTAGGGCAGCACAAACAAGGGACACCTAGTCAGATTTCCTAGGAGACAAAGATGGCCTCCCAGGAGAAGTGATGGCTCCTCTGAACCAAGTGGCCTGGGGTGAGCAGGGGTGGGGAGGAGAGCTCCAGGCAGATGACAGTATGTAGGAAAGCCCAGAGGAGAAGGGAAGTGCGGTGTGTCTGGGGCACTGAAAGCTGCTGAGTGTGTCTGGAGCAGAGCATCTCACACAGGGGAGGCATGGCGAGAATCAAGGCAAGAGAGGAGGCTGAGTCCAGATCAGCAAGTGCCCAGGAATGACAGTGAGGAACTTGGATTTTAGCTGGGAGTGTGGAAGGACTTTGGGCTTGGCAAAGCGTGGAGAGGTTGTGGACCCTACCCTGGACCCTGAGGTCTGTGGGGTCCTGGGAGAGGCAGAAGCCCAGTTAGGAAGCTGCTGAAGTAAGCCAGGTGGTGAGTTGATGAGCTGTGCCGGATCCCACATGACTGAGTGTTGGAAGGTAAGCGAGATGGGAGAGTCGAGGATAATCCCCAGGTTTCTAGGCTAAGCATTTGGATGCCTGGTGGTATCACATGCTGGAAGCACAAGTCTATGGGGGAAGCTGGCTATGTCAAGAGTGGAGTTCCCATGGGACATCGAGGTGTAGATGTGTAGTCAGCAAGAGAACACATGGCTATGGGGCTCAAGGGAGAGGTCTGGTCTGGAAGCCAGTGGAATAACGAAGCCTTGGGAGTTGGTGAGGTCACCCAGGGAGAGAGTAAGGAGGGAGAGGAGGTGGGGGCCCAAAGGAACAAAAACGTTTAAAGGTCATGCAGGGGAAGAGGAGCTCCTGCAACGGGAGGGAAAGGAGAGACAGAACAGAGAAGAGCCAGCAGAGCGGGGTGTCTCAGCAGATATGGCGCACAGCGTCAGATGATGCAGAGGGTCAAGACGGAAACAGACCAGAAAGTGTCCGCGGGATTTTGCAGCAGGACGTGTGCATCGGCAGTGTTGCTGGAGGGTTGAGAGGCGTGTTGGGGACGGACGTGGAAGTGGGGAGAGAGTGGGGATGGTGACACATCTTTCAGGAAGCTTGGTTCTGAGGGGAGAAGAGATAAGACAGTAGGGATTCAGGAGAGATTTTATTTTTTTAAGTGTAGAGAGCTTAAAAGCTGATGGGAAAGGATGAGTAGAGAGGGAGATTGAAGATATGGGCGAGAGAGAGGATAACCTGTAGATTAAGCTTCCTGGGGAGGAAAAAGGGAACAGTGTCAAGAGGGCAGGTGGAAGAGTCACTGATTCCCTTGTGACTGGGGAAGGGAAAAGTGGTGAGGAAGAGACAAGCAAGGGAGTAGTCTTGTGGCGGGAAGAGGACGGGGACACTCTGGGGGCTTCTGTATTCTCTGTGAAGTAGAAGTGGTGTTATCTGCTGGGAGGGAGAGGGGAAGTGGTAGTTTCAGAGCTTTGAGGAGAGAGGAGATAATTTGGAAAAGCTGCTGTGGGAAATGGGTGGGAAAGGTCGTTAGGGTCTCCTGGAGGATGGGCTGGTAGAGGTGAGGGCCCAGCTGAGCATGGAAACCCTGATGAGGAAATAGAGGCACAAGGAACTAAGGCACTTGGTATTTAGTAGGACTGGTCTGAGGTCTGAGGTTTTCTGCACAGCCCCCCATGTAAACAGGAAAAGAGCTGATGATGGTCCTGAGCTAGTATTGTGATCTGGTGAAGTGGGTGCCAGAAGGACGGGGCGAGAGAGGTTGATGAGCAGGACCATTATGCCTGGGGGTGATGGGAGGAGGCAGGAGGGTTCTCATGGGAGAATTAGAGGGTCAGCCAACTTCAGGCTCCTGGGACACTAAAGAATAGACTTAGCATGATTGGATAAAAGAGCTGGAAGGAAAGGAGGTTAGGGTGAGAGAGCATTGAGATTAGAGATGGACCAACTGGAGATAGTGACCCAATCCAGGGTGTGCTCTTGGAATGGACTGGAGTGAAGACACTAGAGGCAGGACTTCAAGCCACTGGGAGGCTGGGTGTTTATTGTTGGGCTGACGAGAAGGAGTAGAAGTCACCCATGATGATGGCAGGATTCGGAGTGGAACAGAAGGTTGTGAACCAGGTGCCAGCATCACCAGGGTCCCCAAGGGTGGCAGATGGATGCTAGAAAGATGGGCAGCAAATGACAGGATGCTCAAAGGATCTCGTAGACATTCCTACCACAGACAGGGAGGGGCATCGGTGTGGGGGGGGAGGGTGCTCACTCCACCCTCTGGGGTTTGAGAGAGTGACACAACTAAGGTTCACTTAAGGGAAAAAGCAGACGGGTTAGGGAGTGAAGAAGCTGGGGATGAAGATGCCGTGGAAGAGAGCACAGGAGACAGGTTTGGGAGGGAGAGGTGGAGTAGGAGTAGGCACAGGGTTTGGGAGAGAGAAAATACTACCAACCAGGTTTATATTTGTATAGAGTGGTTAGAAGTGGGACTCTGGAGTCAGGCTGTTTGGGTTTGAATTCCTGATCCACCATATACAGTAAATTTCTCAACTTCTTGTGCCTCAGTCTCCTCAACTGCAAAATGGGCATAATCATAGTATTTACTTCATAGGGTTTTTATGAGAATTAAATGAGATGGTCTATATAAGGGACTCAGGTGAGTGCCTGGCAAATAGTAAGTGCCCAGCAGATGTTGATGGCTGTCCTCCTCCGTTCTCATCGTCTTCATGAGCAGCTTGGGCAGTTATCTATGCTGGGCCTGGAATGGAGGGTGAAACTCCCAGCTCCCATCCATTTCTCAGACACAAAAGACTCCTGGCTTCCTTGTTGAGGGGCTAGAAGGAGAGTTCGGTGGTACCTGATGAAAGGGGCAGGATGTGACGACTGCTAACATAGACACACTGCACAGTTAGGCAAAGCTCATGGAGAAGGAGGCAATTGAACTGGGCTTTGGATGAGAGAAGGGATTTCAAAAGATGGGGGTTCAAGAGGTAGGGGTGGTTCTCAGGAGGAGGAACCAGGAGGTGGATGGAGATGGGGCCAAAAGTTGGGTGTCTGGTTGACTCCTGTGAAGGAAGTGGAAGGGAGAAGAGGGAAGAGGGGTCAGGGGGTGCCAGACCAAGGAACTCGAACCTTCTTCTGTAGTCAGTGGGAGTCTACCAAAGGGAGGTTCAAGCATGGAGTGACATAATCATAATGCTATTCGGCCAGATAACCCAGAGAGCATGTGGCTTGGAGGGAAAGAGGGAGGAGGCTGAGGCCAGGTGGGTGGCAGGGGCAAGGGTCCAGGTGAGGAGTAGTGAGGAACTGATCTAGGACAGAGCAGTTGGGGACCGATTCAGAAGCTGTCATTGAAGAGGCCAGACAAGACTTGGCCACTGCTTGGGGGGCCTGCAGGGGCGGGTGGGAGGAAAGAGAAAGCAGCTGAGGATGGCTGTGAGGTTTCCAGCCCAGGTGATTGAAATGCTGACTGTGCCATTCAGCTTTGAGGAGAAAGATGCTGAGCTCAGCCTTGGACTTGTTGGGTGGAGGGGCCAGCAGGCCCTCCAGGTGGCAGGTGGGAATGCAGTCTGGTGCTAGGAGCGGTCTGAGTGGGAGCCGTCTGCGCAGAGGGGAGGGTACAGGATGAGGCCGTGGGTGTGCTGCTCACCCAGGAGAAAGCACGGGGGACCCCCCCCCCGCCCCATCCTGCCGCCAGCACTGCAGGGACACAGGCTTCTGCCCTCAAGGAATCCACAGTTTTCTAGGAGATCCAGAGCCAGGGCTCAGGCTGGGCTGTGGCTCCATCAGTGAGAGGTTGGGGAGGCCCAGAAGAGGTAGCACTTCAGGTGAATGTTGAAGGATGGAAAAGATCTTAATGGGCAAAAACCAGACATTCTCTTTCTTACAGCTGACAGGATTCCCAGTGGATATCGTTTGTGTCAAAATGTATGCAAGTGGGTGTGCAAGAAAGTATGCCTGTGTGAAAATGGATGCGTGTACGAGGACAAAATTTAACAGGGGTGTGTAGATGAGAGTGTGTGTACAAAAATGTGTTCATGTGTGTGAGAGAGAGAGAGAGTATATGTGCTCAGAGGCAAGCATGGGCAGGTGTGGGCAAGAGGAAACTGAAGGAGGTCATCCCTATTCCGGGACTCCCACTTCTGCCTCCGTTTTATCACCCTTCACATCCTCTTCAGCCTCCAGGGAAGGAGAGGCCCCTTGGTCTGGTCCTTGAGTCTCCGAGTTCAGGATCAGGAGCCTTCTATGTTCTCTTCCCTCAGCTCCCTTGAGGCCATAACCTTCCACTCAGACCATGAAATGTTCCAGGTATCCGTGTAATGGGCTGTTGGGCTTTTTGCCACCCCCTTCCTTCTGCCTGTGGGCCCCCCCCCCCCGCCCGCTCCTCCAAAGCTGGCCCACAGGCCACTCCCTCCTGCTGAGAGGCCATCACCTGCCTAGATGGACCTGTTGGTCCAGTTAGAAAGTAAGGTCTAGAATTGAGGGAGAACAGACCTGGGGTCCAGGGACAGGGCTTCCAGAGCCCAGTTGGTGTCTTGCTGGCTAGGACTTCCTCTCAGCTTAGAGAACACTGGGATGGGGAGGGTCATCTGGCTTTTGGGAGACCAAGGCCTCTAATTCAGGGCTGTGCCAACTCCAGCATGCCCGAGTCTGGCCATCCATTGCTTCCCCGCCAGGGCCTGCCACCTGCCACTATGGATGCGTAGCCTGGATTGTGGGATTTATTCATGAATGATTCTAGGGGTAGTGGGGGCCAGGGGAGCACTGGGCCTCCAGGTTGAGGCTTTGGAAATGTTAACTAGTCCCTCTTGGTGAACCTTAGTTTTCCTTTCTACAGGATGGGTACAACTGTGCCCGATTGACTGCTGATGACTGGGGTGCTTTTAATACTTGAAAGGTGTGTTAGTTTCCCCACCCAGAAAGTACCTTAGAAGGCCTGGCATCAGGAAGATAAGTCCCCTTGAAACCTCTTTGCAACCTTCTCTTCTCTCTTGTCTCTGGGGCAGGGGCCGTACCTGCTGTGGTAGGCTACCTCCACAGTGTGATGCAAACGTGCCAGAAAGGCTCGTCCACCTCCCCACATCCCACTGAGGTGCCTAAAATCCCAAAAGGTCAGACTCTGGAGTTCCACAGACCTTTCTGAATTAGGGGTCTGCTCCTTACTAGCTGTGTGGTCTTGGGCAGATACTTCTCTCTCAGTGTCATCATCTGTAAAATACAGATAATAGCAGCCACCTTAGTGCTGGTGTGAGGAATAAATGAAGTAATGCATTAAAAGCACCAAGTAAGTGCTTGATACATGTGAGTGTTTTGGGGTCTTTTTGAATAGAGCCTTTTCAGTCACCAAGGAGTCCCCCATTGAAAATGTGCAGGGACATAAAGGAATCACTGGAGATGCTTCTGATCCCTAGGACTGAGGGAGAAGAGGGGTCAGAGAGCTGCGGATGCAGTGGGGAGGCTGTTGCTACTTCCCCTGGCTGGGCCGGGACCCTCGGGCTGGCAGGCACACCGGGAGCTGTCCGTGGTGCTGAATATCAATTTTTGCTCTCTGCCGGCCCAGCTTTCAGAAATCTGCAACCGTCTGGCAAAGAGTAAGGAAGCATAGTGTACAAGGCCAAGGTCAGCTCCCAAAGCCCAACTTCTGTTACCTCCTCCAGGAGCACTTTATGACCTCATCCTTCTAGGCCACCAGGAGCCCACCTTTTCAGATGCCTGGGCTGCTGCCTGGGATGGTTTCTTACATCATTGCCCAACTTGTCTTCTGTCTTCTGTCTAAGCCTTGGACCATGAGCTCCCTGAGATCAGGGCATCTCTATGCTGAGGTAAATAGGTTCTGCCGTCCAATTATCCAGGGACTATTGTGGGCCCTGACTTCCACCACTGGCTGTTCTGGAACCATTATTAAGTTCCCGTCCACCCACCCCCTGTAGATGCTTTGCTTTGGCTCTTCCCTGGAAGATTTCATCTACCTCCCTCACCTCTTTCCTGTGAATTTTTTGACTTGAATTTCTTATTTACTCATTTAAAAGTATGGGCTAGGCATAGGTCAGAGCATTTTACAAATATCAATTCATGTCGTTCTTATAACAGTTCCACTAGTTAGGTAATGTTATCCTCATTGAGCAGATGAGGAAACTGAGGCTTGGAGAGATTAAGCAACTTGCTAGCAAATGATGGAACCAGGAATCAAATTCAGGTGGGTTGGCCTGAGAGCCTGTGCTGCTTTCTTCCCACCATATTATGCTGCGTTTTGAATATCTCTTTGATGCTCCAGGACAGTGGTGTGTGGGAAGAAGTGCTCCAGTGTTCCGGCCCCAGCCCAGATCAGGCACCAGAAATATTCCTTAGCATCTGGAAACTCATGATTGAAACAATTAGTCAGAATGCAAGGAAATGGGTGTTTTTGTCTCATGTAATTTGGTTTTGTGAAGACCACTAAATGGAAACATTCTCCTGTTAATTACTGTCTCAAATTTGGTCTGTAATTGAGGGAACTAGAGCTTGGGAGAGTGTAGAAACCCGCTGGAGTAGCAGGCCTGCCCGAGTCAGCATTCCAAGCTGCCTTGCACCCGCTCTGTTAATTTTAGAAACTCTCCCAGTCTGGGTGTATTATTAGCTTTATGTACAGAGGCCACAAGGCTCTCAGTGGCCTTTCTATGTCACAATTTTTTGTTTTGTTTTTCCCAAGAGATTAAATAAAAGGAACGATGGCCATGTGTACATAGGGGTGTTTGCACACTGTGTGTGTGAATGAGGATACCTGTGTATGGCATCTAATGAGTGTCTGCAGCTGTCTTTGAAGGGTGTGCATGAGGCTGAGTGGAGAGTGTACACAGCTTGAGAGCAGCATAGAAGCTGAAACCATTCTCCCAGGGCCCACAAGTCATTATCAGGATGTGCTGTGTTCTGTGTAGTGGGTGTGAAGGCTGGGGTGGGTTCTCCCAGATGGCACAGGGGGAGTACGGCTGACGAAGGGGTGGCAGGCTGTGGGGCAGGGAAGGAGCTATAGTTGACCTCTTGGCACCAGACTTAGAATGAAAAGCCTTAGCCCAGTGAGGCTCTGACTTGAAGTCCCGTCTTGATGCCCTGAAGAACTTGGCTTTCAGAGGAGCTGCCAGAAGCTGCCTTTCCGGAAGCCACACTTCCCTGAGCTGTGTGATGTGGGACAGCTCTCTCGCCCACCTTCACTGAAGCAGGCCCTGCCTTCTTCTTGACTCAGAGCACCATTCTGAGTCTGACAAAGAAAGCAATTTGCTGTGAAGTAATTTTCTTCAAACTTGGAACTCTTCAGGCCGGGGCACTTTGGTTTTGCAGTGGGACCCACTGAAGACTCGAGGAAAGCTTATGTTTTTGTCTCCCACTCCCTTCCCCCTGGCTTCCCTGCAGTAGAGAATTAAAGATGGCTGAAAGGTTATTTCTCTTGGGAGAAGACAGGCTTATTTCTGCCCAACATAATACCTTTATCTGTCATTGTGTAACTGTCTAAATTACTAGCAGAGAGAAACAGCTCTGCAGTGCAAGTTTTCAGTTTTAGGGCCAGCCCTGGGGTGGCTGGTTCTTGGGCAGGGTCCCTGGTCATGCCTTCTAGACATAGGGTCTCGCCTACCTGTGCTATCTGCATACTCCAGAGGGGCCCCTGCTGGGCCAGATAGGAGACCTGTGAGTTGGCTTTCACCTCCTCATATTGCTTAACCTCTCAGAGGCTTCACTCTGAGGGTCCCTCCCCACCTCCCCAGGAAATATTAGCAGTTGCTTTGAGGCCTTAGAAGAAGTGATGCTGGAAGCCCCCACTGGTCTCATTCTGTTGAATTGAGTGGTACCTCACTGGTGCCTGAAATCCCCCCGTTAACACTGCCTGTCACTTTGCTGTACACCTGAAACTAACACAACATTGTAAATCAACTATACTCCGATAAAAATTTTTAAAAAAATTTTATCACAGAAACTCTGTTAACTGAAATAATTATTCTACCAAATAATGTTTAAAGGAAACTTTTTAAGAAAAAATGAGAAAACATTCGCAATATTTTATTGTGATTAATATATTGATTATTCAATCAGTATTTATTTAAATGTGTACTTGAACATCAAAAATATCTACTTTGCTAAATATAAATTATTTGCTGGAAAAAAAAATAAAATTGTTGAAATATATTTAAAAAAAAAGAAAAACACTGCCTGCATTTGAAGATATCACTGACCTTCCCTACCGCTGTGTTAGAAGTAAACCTCTGGGGGAGAGAGATGGTTAGACATTTTCTGACTATAGGGGACAGACTAAAGGGAGGCCCCCCGAGAGCCAGTGTGGGAGAAGGCCAGATCAGAATTACAGGACCGAGTGTGGAGGCCCCGCCCCTCATTGCACAGTGGGGAAACTGAGGCCCAGAGTGGGGAGGGCACCTGGCTGTCAGTGACAGAGCTAGGACTGGATCCCACGCCTCCAGCCTCCCAGGCTCCTGCTGTGCGTCTGGACCTCCCCTGTCCTCTGGTCACGGTCTGTGGCATGTCTGCCTGCCAGCCTGTCTCAGGCCACAGTTGACCCTCAGGGAGGATGGAGCATCCTGGCCTGAGCCTGGGATGGTGCGGGGTGAACTACTTCTGCTGCTAAAACAGCCTCTTGCCTCTCTCTGGATGTCATTATTTAGTTTGCTTTCCAGCCTCTCACTGGGGCATGGGGATTGGAGTAGGAGGCTTGTCGTCGGGGATCTCACGGAGGGGCAGGCAGAAGGCATCCCCAGGGATGACTAAGGAAGAACCTGTTTCTATGACAGTCACGACATCTTGCCCTGGTACCCATGCACCTATCTCCCGCAGGGTCTCAGAACCTCTGAAGACCTCTCTCTCCCACCTTTGCTGTCTCTGAGCTTTCTTTTAGTCTGTAATTCATTCTCTCTCTCCTCCTATGACTGACCTATGTGTCTCTGGGCAGATTTTACTGGGACCTGACCATGTTGCTGCTGATGGTGGGAAACCTGATCATCATTCCTGTGGGCATCACCTTCTTCAAGGATGAGAACACCACACCATGGATTGTCTTCAATGTGGTGTCGGACACGTTCTTCCTCATCGACTTGGTCCTCAACTTCCGCACAGGGATTGTGGTGGAGGACAACACAGAGATCATCCTGGACCCGCAGCGGATTAAGATGAAGTACCTCAAAAGCTGGTTCGTGGTGGATTTCATCTCCTCCATCCCCGTGGACTACATCTTCCTCATTGTGGAGACTCGCATCGATTCGGAGGTCTACAAGACTGCCCGGGCCCTGCGCATTGTCCGTTTCACCAAGATCCTCAGCCTCCTGCGCCTCTTGCGTCTCTCCCGCCTCATTCGATATATTCACCAGTGGGAAGAGGTGAGTGTTCAGACCCAAACCTCTTCAGGGAAGAGGTATCTTCCCTCCAGGGGAGTGAGGGACCAGCAGGTAACCTCAGATAGTTGGATGTGGGCTGTCCGATTGTAGCAGGCACATTTCCTCCAAGAGGACAAATATTAGTAACTTCTTGACTTCTTATTATGCGCTAGATACTACACGAATCACTTCACAGGCAATATCCCATTTAAGTCTCTAACAACCATAGAGGGTACCATATAGGTAGGTATAAGTACTCATTTTTTACATGAGGAAAGAGAGAAATATGAAGAGATTTATATAGTGTCACAGAATTATTAATTGGTGGACCTGGACTCCAGAGCCTGCATTGTTAATCACTGCACTGTACTGTGGAGGTTGCAAACTCAGAAGCTTGTGGGGGCCAGGCAGGGAATATGAATGGGTGGAAAGGGCCATTTGGAGGACAATAGGGAGTGTGGTGGACTGGGGAAAACTGGAGAACATATCTTTCATCTGTATCAGGCAGCCTCTACTCAGCTTTAGCCACTGTGGCCAAGTGAGAAGGGGCTCAGGGTTGCTAGATCTACAGATTTATCATGAGAAGCAGAAATCTGGATTTTTGTGCAAATTTTGTTGGCAACTGTCTTAGGTTGGGTTCTTCTGTTGCAGACCCTGAGATGAGGATTTGTATGAAAGTGATTTTTTTTTTTTTTTTGTTGGGGAGCAAAGTGTTTCCAGGAAAATCTGGTAAGGGACTGGGGAAGAGGGGCAGGGAAAGGAAGGAAAGGAATAGGAAGAAAAGGAATTAGGAAGGAAAGGAATAGGAAGGAAAGGAAGGAAGAAAGCCAAACAAGGATGACACCAAGCAAATCCTGTGGGGAGTTCCAGGATGGTGTACACCACACCTGGGAGTTGCCCCAATCAGGGCAAAGGAGTTGGACTTTTTATATCCCCTCACCTGTCAGTCACTGGCTCAGGACCCTTCCAGCCCTTGGTGCTAGCAGGCAAAGTGGTTTCCTGCAGCCAGGCCTCTGATAAAGAGCCACAGGTGCTAGCTGTAGGGAGTGCAAGCCTGGCGCTTTCCTGGAGTTGTGTGAGCACAAACTGTAAAGGGATCCTAGGGGCTCTGGGCAGAGCACTGACTATAGAAACTGAATAAAAAATTGTAAAAGAACTAGGTGGCCAACACCATTCTGAACAAACCTAACTCATCTGTGGGCTGAATGCAACCATCTATGGGAGAAAGAGAGGACTGCAGGCTGGAGTTTGAAAAAAGCAGGTGACCTTGTGAGGCTTTCCGCTACCACCAAGTACCACCTTTTGGAGGCAGCCGCAGGCAGGCCAGCCTGGATGTGCCAGGGTGGGGGGAGATGTGTTCTGTGAGACTGTCCGCCTTGGGGTCTGGAGCGGGCTGTGTGGCCTAGGGAAGCTTCCGCAGAGGTGCATTTCTTGCCATGGCTCACTGCTAGTCTCCTGGTCTCTGCACGATTGGATGGAAATTCCCACACTCAGGACACGAATCCCCCACCCCACTCCCAGCAGCAGCCTGGGCCCTGGGCAACAGCACCCATGGCTGAGAGTCGGGGCACTGGCAGATCGAGGTCAGAGGTGTCACGAACACCTGTGCTGCAGAAGTCCCTACACCAGCCTGGCAGAATCACTTCATGGCAGAAATTCTCTTTGGTTTGGAATTTGAATTATTTCTGCTGGTAGGAGGAGCAATGACTTGTCCAAAGTCATGCAGCAGACCTCTGGCAGAGCCAGATCAGACCCCAGTTAGCACTCTTGACTCCCGGCAGGGACCAGGTGTGGTGGAATGCATGTGGGCTTTAGGGCTAGGATGACACGTGAGACCTGAATTAAAATCCAGCTCCACACTGCCAGCTGACTGACCTTGGGGCCACCTTACCCCCTGAGCCTCAGTCTCTTATCGGCAAAGTGGGTAGAAGTCGTACATTCCTCAGTGGATTGTTGTGAGGATTAAAAGAGATAATGTTTGTAAAACCCTTAGTGTGAAACTGGGTGCAGAGAACTGTTTAATAAATGCCCCTCCCCATTCAGTTGCCTTAGCAACCCCCTGTGCTTCTATAGGGTGTTTACTTTTCTCAAATACTTTCTACCCATGATTTCATTGGTTGCTCAAACCTGGCTGACAAGTCAACAGGGCAGGATTTATTACCTGTATTTGTCAGGTGAGGAAACCGAGGGTGGAAGGGTCAGCTGCCCCAGTGGTAGGATCTTGACCCAGGCCTCCTGACTCCCAGTTCCCTGCCTTTCCCACTTTCTCAGGTGGCCTGAAAGGAGGCTGCCTGGTCCTGTTACCACTCCCTCTGTTGGGGACGACTCCCCGCTGAGACTGGGGAGGCAGGCAGTGTAGGGTCGAGGGGTGGGGTTGACTGGGTTTGAGGAACCTGGGGGACATGTAGGTGCAGAGAGGTTGGATGTGGGTCTGAGCTCAGGGCTGAGAGGGGACAGTGCCTGTGGGGCTGAGGGTGGTGGTAGCCAGGGCCCCTCTGAGTGGCTGCAGAGGGAAGATGGAGGCGTATTTCCTGGAACGCCCTGAGGGGCTTGTCTCTTGGTTTCTGTCCCAAGTGGAAATTCAGAACCTCGTTGGCTCCCTCAGTCCCCGAGAAACCCCCAACCTTCTGTGTGTCTTGGACTCAACAGCTAGACAGACTGCCGTTAAAAGCAGAGTAGTCGCTCTTTCCCTTCTATAGCGTCGGTTCGTGTCTCCAGGCCCCAGCCCGCTGGGGGCCAGCCTTGCTCCCCACTTACACCCGGTCCCTGGGGACCATGGTATTTTGGGGAGATTTGGCAGAGTTGCCGGTGGGTGGGAAGGGTGGACCCTGAGACAGGAGCTAAGCTCTTCTTTTACTGTCCCCACTGCCTCTCTGGCCTGGCCACCCTCTGGGCTATCCAAAAATGGCCAGGCAGGCTCTGACCCTGGACAGAGGCCCCAGGTCAGGACCCTGAACTGGACATCGCTACCCTGTCTTGTGGGCAGGAAGGGAGATCCCAGGAGGCCAGATGGATGACTCCCCGCCCCCTCCACACATACACCCTTATCTTGCCTAGCAGCTGGGAAGGAAGTTGCTTTGAGCTGCTGTCTGCCGGGCACACTGCCCAGCTAGGGGCTCCCCCCAGACCCCTGGGGTTGGATTGGGGTTTCCCAGCTGGCCCCAGGAACCCTGTCTCCAGACCCTCAGTAGCCTGCGCCACCCTCGGGGCTTCCCGCAGCCTCACCTTGGCCTGGAGGCAGCAGCAGGAAGACCCTCGGAGGCCTCAGGTCTGCACGAGACCTGGGGAGGGAGGTGTTTCGTAGAGAAGACCCTGCTCTATCTCCTCCTCCAACTCCAGTTCATGTGAATCTCTTCCCTTCTTTAGGCTTCAGTTTCCCCGACTGTCAGATGTACTCTGATGTCCTCAGAGGCTGGGCCTCAGTCCCCACTCCAACCTCCCTCGGCGAGGATCATGTTAGCTGGTCATTCTGAGGACACGGTGGTGGTGCTGGGTGAGGGCTGGGGAGTCGGCCTCCCATGGGGAGGGAAAAGCTTGCCCAAGATCCCCTGGTGAAGCTGCAGAGATGCTGGATTCCTGACCCTCAGCCTTCAGCTGCCTCCCCGAGCCCAGCTCAGCCCAGCCCAGCCTCCCCGAGCCCAGCCCAGCCCAGCCCAGCCTACCAGGCGAGAGTTCCCGAACATTAGTAGCAGCTCTTGGGAGTCAGCGTAGGTGGAAGGTCTCGGCAGGCGTAGACGACTGTCTCAGAGGACGCCAGCCTCTGCCTGCATCCTGGGCGATCTAGGTCAGCATCTTCCCTCCCAAGCCTCTTCCAGCCAAGCCTCTTCCCTCCCTCTGAGGTGCGAGCTTGTTATAGGCATGGAGGCTATTGTTAGAAACCGTGGTTGCCCCCCTTCAGATATTCCCCTGCAGGGCCCAGCACCCCAGTGACCCATCCCAGAAGCCTCTTCTTTCCCTCGGCAGCATCTTGGCGTAATGGGAGGGGCTGGAGGCAGGAAGTCAGGCCAGGGGGGCTGTGCAGCCCCCAATGAGTCTCCTCTCCCTTTGGGCCTCAATTTTTCCACCTCTCTCAGAATTGGGAGTTTGGGACGAAACAGAGGCATGGTCCTGGGGGACAGGAGCTGGTCCTCTCTACGGGCCCTAGGAAGGGACCTAGCGTGACCCTCCAGTTTGTACCCAGGATACGCATGCACCAGCCACTCTCTCAGGACCCAGATTGCTGTTCTCAATGTGGCCACTTGTTCCTGAGACAAAGGGAGGAGTTTGTTCTTCTTCCCCGAGGAGAAAACAAATCCCAGGAGGGAACTCAACAAGGCCCCAAGAAGAGGACTTGGTAGAAACTCCAGTTTCTGGTCTCTCCCCAGGACTGAGAAATCAGCTCTTTATTTTGAGGGCTGGGAAAGAGACAGAAGGAAAGGGACCAACATGTGCTGAGTACCTCCTGTGTGCCAGCTGTGGACGTCCTCTCCTGATCCCCAAGACAGCCCTGGGAGCTGGCAGTTATTGACCCATTATACAGATGAGGAAACTGAGGCTCAGAGCAGAGAAGGCACTTGCCCAAGGTGGGAGACGGTGAGAGACATGTCTCCCTGCCGTTACCCTGTGGTCCAGAAACTACAGAAGGGAATAGGAGTAAGAGCTTCCCCCAAGTGCCATGCTGGGCACAGAGAGCGAGCTGTCCAGGCCACCTGCCTGGCAAGCCTTGTGGGGCCCTTGAAATGAAGACAGTCAACCCCGAAAGTCAGAACCAACATCATAAAAGGGGGTTTTAATGAGGTATAAAGAGCAAGACAAATATTTGCGCAGTGCAGCTGACTTGCGGGTGGCCTATGGCCCCAGCCCACAGTGGGGACACACGGGTGTTTAGCAACCTCTCCCAGCAACATCCAGCCTTGCTCTCAGCAACCACGCCTGGGTGCTGTAGAGTGTTGGCGGTGGGGTGAGTGTCCACCGTCTGGGGTACCCTCCTAGCCTGAATGGATATATCCCCCACCAACTCTTTGCAGAAAGCTCAGACTTTGCCATGCTGGTGCCCCTGGCTTTGTGTGTCTGAGAGCCATCCACAGTACCCCTCACCACCACCAGAACTACCACCACCCCACCCCTACAGGACACTCCCAGCATCTGCATCAGTCAACCAATATTAGGCACGCCACCACCACCACCACGCTCTCTGAGGATACATGAGTCTGTGCCACCTGCAGGAAAAAGCACCTTTTTTTCTTCCTGCGAAAGCAGGTTCCCTGTGGGCTGTGCCTGCCCAGACTGGGGCCTTTTTCGAATGCCACTGTGTATACTCGTGGCAGCCCTGATCACCATCATCCCCACCACTGTCTTCATCACCTTCACCTTCGTCACTTAAGCACTTCTCAGTTCCTGAGACCCTACCATGTGCTCTGCATACTCGTTGCTGAGATCAGTATAAAGGCAAAATTATACAGGGACCTGATCTTGGAAGAAAATTAGTTACAAAGAAAAGAAAAACAAGGATGATAGAAAAAGGAAAGAACACATTGCATTCAAATGTGCCAACCTTGATCTGGTCTTTAAGACCCAGAGTAATACATAGAAAGGAGCAGTTATTGCAGGCTGTGGAGTCTGGGATGCTTTCTAAAAGTGGTCCAAGTCTTCCTTCAGTGTGGTATCTGGTTTTGGCTGTTAGAACAAGATACCACAGGCTGGGGGGCTTAGATGACAAATATTTATTTCTCACAGTTCTGGAGGCTGGAGGGATGAGATCAGGACGCTGTCATGGTCAGGTTCTGGTGAGGGTCTGCTTCCTGGTTTGTAGATGGCCGTCCTCTTTCTGTGTCCTCACGTGGCCACATATCAACTCTCCTGTGTCTCTTCTTATAAGGGCACTAATTCCATCCATGGGGGCCCCACCCTCATGACCTAATCATCTTCCAAAGGCTCCACCTCCTAATACCATCACATTGAGAGTTAGGGCTTCAACATAGGATTTTGGGGAGATTTCAGTTCATAGGAGTTGGGAAATGAAGGAACTTAATAATAATGATTCCCCCCTCCACCCCCCGTGTATGTGTTCAGGGCCCAGAGCACTTTCTTAGCCAGTTTAATTTCTTGAACAACCCTGAGAAGTGGGGGCAGATGTCTAGCTTTGTTTTAGTTGAGGGGACGCTGAGGTGTGGAAGGAGGTGAGGACAGGTGTTAGCCACCTCTGAGACTAGGCGGTCCCGTGTCACTTGGGGAGCTGGTGGCATTCTGGTCAACCAAGACTTTGCAAGGTTAGTGGGCCCGAGGTCATAGAGCTACTGTGTTCACCTAAGCAGCTGCTTTAGAGGCAGAAGTGGGATCTTCCCTTGGAGCCACAGCTGGGGCGCTGGTACTCAGGAGCTGCCTGCCCTGCCTGGTCTCTAGTGCCCACCCCTCCTTATACAGAGGTGTGTCCGCTAAGCTGGGCAATGGCATGCTGACAGCCCTGGGGCTGGTTTCTGGGCCCCAGTGGGGCTGGGCTGCCAGGTGCACAGCTCTGTCTACAGTATTACGCTGTGCACCAGGCTTACAGAGGTGAGATGCCGGAGAGTCCCGCCTGGCCCTGGGTCCAGCTTGCTGTGTGGATCTGGCCACATCACCTGTCCACTTTGGGTTTGAGTTGTTTTATTTACAAAACGGAGCTACTGAAAACCACCCTTCCCGCCCTGGGCCAATCTAATAAATTGCAGGCAGCCCTGGGTTCAAATCTGCCCCTTCTGCTGCCACCATGACCAAGGGCAAGTCCGTTTACTTCTCTGAGCCTGGGTGTAAAAGGGTTAACAACATTTTCAGCAAAGGGTTGTTGTGAGTTTGAATGAGATGATGACTGTGGGACCATGTGCCCGCCCCCTCAGGTTCGGTGTTACTGTCTCTCTGTTGCCGGGGACACAGGGGTGATGGGACAAGCTAGAGCTGCCATCCTCCAGGAAACTTTCCAAGGTCTGTTTCATCCTTTCAGCTGGTACATCCAGAGTCATGCTACTAAGGGGGCCACAGGTGGGCGCAACCCAGGGGGTGATAGACAAGTAGTATTCATCTTTGGTTTCTCCAGACCAAGAGCCAGGCTAAGCCTATATTTCAGAAGGGGAAACTGAGGTCTCAAGTATCAGAATATCCTGCCACCAGCTATGGGGCTGTTGCTAAAAGACCACTAGACAGGGGTTGAAATATCTAGGGTCTGTTTCTTTGGGTCTCAGATTCCCCCATCTGAAATGGGCTTAAACTAGGTCTCTGTGGCATTTGACAAGTCTTCATGTTTGGCCCAAAGCCCCTCTCCAGGAAGGATCTCTACCTGGGAATAATATGGAGGGCAGAACTATGGGTGGGGGCACCTCCAGAGTCTCCCAGGCCAGAGGCAAGGCCAGAACTTCCAGAGACCTCCCTCTAGACTTCTTTCCATTTCTGTCCCCTCCCCATCCTGTCACCATGGTGACCCCTGCTGAAACCGGACCAAGAGGCAGCTTGGGGAGGAGGGAGGTGGGGCACGGATGCTGGGGTGTACGCACCCTTGGCCCTGCCCAGCCACACCTCAGCATCTCGCTTGGAGCCACAGGAGTGGAGATACACGGGTGGCCATGGCTGCTGTACCTTATTAAACTGTACAGGAGAGCATTACTACTCATACATGTTAACTAATCATAAGGATTAATTACTAATAACTTATCAATTAATAATGGTTTGCAACTTATTGAATACTTCCATACCCAGTACTAAGCGCTTTATATGTATAATTTAATCCTTTTGACAACCCACTCAAGGTAAGAAATTTTATCACCATTTCCCAGATGAGGAGACATGATCAGAGAGGTTCAGGAACTTTCTCAAGGTCGCACAACTAGGAATTGGGTAGGAGTTGGGCCTGGGATCAAGGTCTGTGTGAACTTGGAGCCTAGGTGTCTGTACTGCTCCCCCTGCAGTTCCATGGCTGCCTTTGGCAGAGCCCGCTGCCCCTGGGGGGTCCTGAGAGTCTAGTGACAGATTTAGGGAAACACCATGTCCCTGGTGTGACCACAGACCCTAGTACCCCGAGGAGCCTCTGGTGGGCTGGCTCTTCTTCGTGTCGTCCTCACAGCCCAGGTGAGCTGCCCGTTTCCAGGCTGTATGGGGCTCTACGTGCCCTCCCTTCACGTGTCCGGCCTGGGTGGCCGGACTCCCCACGGGAGCCCACCCCCGTATCTGCACGGATCCCAGGTGGAGTCCCTCTGGAGCCCCACAGCCTGCAGGCTGCTTCTCCCAGGGCCAGCCTGACGCCTTCCCGCCCTCGCCACGGCCGGGACCTGCACCGAGCTGGGCGCGCTGCCCAGTGTGTGCAGAGCATCAGGGCCTGCCAGCAGCTGCGGCGTCCGCCCGGGAGCGGGCCGGCCCCCAGCTAATTGGGCCAGTCTCTTCCCTCTGCCCACAGATCTTCCACATGACCTACGACCTGGCCAGCGCCGTGGTGCGCATCGTGAACCTCATTGGCATGATGCTCCTGCTCTGCCACTGGGACGGCTGCCTGCAATTCCTGGTGCCCATGCTGCAGGACTTCCCCGACGACTGCTGGGTATCCATCAACAACATGGTGGTGAGTGCCCAGCCCTCGGCCCTCCCTCCAGGTGCGGGGGGAGGGGACCGACGAGGCGCAGATGGGCAGAGCAGGTCACGTAGGGCCCTCTACTGAGTCCGGGAGCCCTTGGCTCTGTGCTGCTACCTCTGCCACCTTACAGCCTCCACTGCAGTCGGGAGCCTCGCTGTTTGGCCCTGATTGCACCCAGGGAGATTAAGACCAGGGCTTCCTCAGATTGTATCAGGTGTGGGGATACCGGGCTGGTGGCTCCTGCCCTCCTACCTCTGCTCCCCGAGGCTGACCAACCATTAAAAGCCAGCCGAGTCCTAGGAAGGAGAAACCAGTGAGGGGCACTGTGGGCAGCCCACGTGGACTCCCAGATCACACGTGGCTGCCGCTTCCTGCTCCAGTAGCAGAGCTGGGCTGTGCCTCTGCCCCCTCCTCCTGCCCCACCCCACAGACACGCAGCCCGGTCCTAGGTGGGGTCCTGAGCAGGGAAGGCAGGTTCAATGGAGCCTCATCCCCTCCCTGCCCCTCCACCCTGTGGGTGGGTGAGAGGAGCCGTGGGGCAGGGTTCCCCAGCCTCCTGTGGACAGGGCACGCTCCAGGCAGGGTGGCGGGTCCCCTGGGCCTATGGGCCTTTCTCTGGCTCTTCGAACCCCTGCGTCCTCCTCTCACTCCCAGTCAGTTTGGTTCGGTCTCTAGGCAAACCCTCAGGGCCCCAGGGGAGGAAAACTGGCTTTGAAAGAGGTGAAAGAGACCCTGAGGCATCTTTCAGCATCAAACAGGCCTTTGCAAAACAGCCTTTTGATGAGCTAAGTGTAAATGAATCGGCCACATGGATTGAATTTCCCGGTCCCCAGAGGCTCAGCAGTAAAGCCAGAGCCCTGGCTGGAGGCAGCTGGGGGCTGCCTGGGGGATGGGGAGCCCAGGCCCCCTCTATCTCTGGAGATCAATCCCACAGACCTCCCACCCTCTGGAATAAGAGCCCCTAGACTAGCTCAGCTGTGTCCAGGATGGTCTGAGTGACCTTGAACTTGGCACGCAGCACCTGTGCCTTCCTCGAGGTGCTGGGAACAACCTGGTGATTGCGGAAGTGCTTAGGGCTCTGGGCAGGGGTTCTGGGTGTCATGCGCATGGGTGGCTTTCCACATTCATGCTAACGCATCTGCCTCGTGAGCAGAGAGCACTGGGGAGGTGGGTTTATCCGGTGGCCCCTTCATTTGGGGCCGTTTCCTCTGTGGGAGGGTGACAGGCCCACACATGCATTAAGTTCAGGAGGTGGCCCTTCTGAGCGTAGCGTTCTCACACTGAGCCTTCCTTGAGATACCGACTGGCTTTGGAGACAAAAATAGCCAGGAGCCTCGCTCCCTTTCTCCCTCTGCCGCCCCCAGCACTGTGTGTGTTTCAGGCCATCCACCTTTGGGGTTGGGGAGGGTAACTAGTGGCCGCAGCCCTGGATGGATGCAGGCCAGGTTCACACAGGAGGCGACTTAGCTCGGCAGCTCTTTAACTTTGCTCACCCAAAACGAGGACAGCGTTTTCGGCTCAGTCTGCCCGAGCTTGTCCCCCCAGGGGAAGCATATCTGGTTTTATAATTGAGGTCAGTGGGGAAATGGGCTTCACTTGGCAGTACTTTGGTGCGGAGAATGGAGCTGCTTTGGCGAGCTCAGGACAGCAGGGTGGCCCAGCCTGGAGCCCTGGCTGCCCCCGGGCTGAGAGGTCCCGGGGTGTGGAGGTGGTGGGGTGTTAGGCTGGCGCCCATCCCTTCGCTGGGGCTTCTGGTCTGAGCCCTGCCCCTCCACTGCCAGAGAAAGGTCTAAGTGAGGGATTCACTTGGTCACCATGGGCAGCCAGTGTGGGCCTCCCTGCCCCTCACCCAAGGCTTTCAGCCAACAGCAAGGTTGTAAGCCCAGGCCTCAGCCACTGGGAAAGTTAGGCTGAGGGGTGGGAGGTAGCAGGGACTTTTCTAGCTCCTCGTGAGAAGGGCCCGCCCTCTCCTTGGCCCGGGTCCATCCCACCCCTCCCCCAATCTGTCCACCTTTGCGTCTGTCCACAGAACAACTCGTGGGGAAAGCAGTACTCCTACGCCCTCTTCAAGGCCATGAGCCACATGCTGTGCATCGGGTATGGCCGGCAGGCCCCGGTGGGCATGTCGGACGTCTGGCTCACCATGCTTAGCATGATCGTGGGTGCCACCTGCTACGCCATGTTCATCGGCCACGCCACCGCCCTCATCCAGTCTCTGGACTCCTCCCGGCGCCAGTACCAGGAGAAGGTAGGCTGGAACACTGGGGTCCACCCTGGGCTCTCTCAGGAGAACCTGCCCGTCACTCCTTCCCACAGGGAGCACAGGCTGCCAGCCACGGGGCCCCCGAGGGTCCAGCCCCCTGTGATGGGGGCTCCCGTGTGGATGACAGAGGGTGGGGACCCCTCCTAGGTGAGAACTACTTCAGCTCCCCAGCCTTAAACCTCTAAGTGTCTTTTTATTTGTACCCCGCTTTCCTCCTGCTGAAACTGGGGGCTTGTCTCTCCTGACTGAGGGCCCCTTTCGCTCCTGACCTCCCCACCCCGTGCCCACTATCCCCTCCAGCCTCCTCCTCTCTGAGGGCCTTCCCATCAGCATTGAAACTTGCTCCGTCTCTCCCTTCTTAAAAACGTCTGTCCCTCCACCATCATCGGGCTTTGCCTGCTATCTTTTCTGCTGTCTGCCTCTTTTTCATGGACAAATTCCTAAAACCAACCGACCAACCAAAAAACTCGCATTGTTTATGGCTGCTGAATCCACTTGCTTCTCTCAGCCCACTGAGTCTGAGGTTACCTCTACCCTCCGTGTTGCTGAAGCCAGTGGGTCCTTTGGGGTCCTTGTCTTGCTTGGCCTCTGACAGTTTTGACTCCCTGCTTGGCTTCGCACTTGTTTCCATGACCACGCACTCTCCATTCCCTTCCCTGCTCTCCTTGGCTGGCTCGTCTTCTCAGTCATCCCACATTGGGCCCCTGCTGGCGTGGGCCCAGCTCTCTGCTTCTCTCTCCCCCATCTTCCTAGGGGCTGCTCTTTTCCCACCTCACCCTCACCCCACGCTCTGTGTCCATCTCAGTGCAGTGGGACCCAAATAGTATAATCAGCCCCCACCTCTTTCCTCAGCCCCACACTACCTGATGCCTCCCTGGACCTCAGCCTCACCATGTCCAAAATGAGAACAGTCTCCTGCCTTCTCCACTGCAAACCTCCACTCTTGTCTGTCTTGTTAGTGGATACAGTGGCGCAGACGCCCAGGCCAGAAACCAGGAGCCATCTTTGATGCTTGTTAATGGCTGCCCCCGTTGTCATCTCCCTCCCCTTTATCCTGGCCAGCCCCTGCCTGGGTCACAGCAGCTGGAAGAACGTTAGAGAACTTCAGCTCCCAGCTCTCAGTTCCTTTTTGTCATCTCTCTGCAGCCGTGTCCCCACCTCTTTGGAGCGCTAGTACGTGAAAATAGACTCCCCTGTTTCTGATTGTTCCTGGGGTACAGGGACTTCCCTTACATCTCAGTGTGGGGAAAATCTGTTCTTGCCTGATTGTGCCTCCTGTGCCAGCCATGCTCCTGAAGATCCCCGCTCTCCACCCACAATCCAGGGATGGCTGGAGCAGCACCCACCATCACCCCCGGGGTGAACAGGAGCGTTTCTTATTTGGTTAAGCCCTGGGCACTTAGATTCACAAATCTCTTGTCCCCAAACCTCTTTTTAAGGCCCCTGCTCTACTCAGCCCCTCTCCTGGGCTGGAGTTGCTCTTCAACAAAAGACAGCCTCAGCCGAGGCCATGTTTGGATACATGCCCCACCTGATGGGTCAGGCATCCTGGCTTCAGCCTCCAATCCCTCTAACCCACTGCAGCCCATTCTGCTGCCTCTGCCAGTTTGTTACAACTGCTGGGAAACAGCTCCTTCTAGAGTCTGTGGGCGAGGCCTCTCTGGTCCACAGTGTAACACAGAAGAGACCGACATTTAGAGGAAACTCGATCGACCTCCTGGTCAGTGGGCCTCCTGTAACTGGGAGGTGGACAGTCCCTATTGTCCCCCGGCTGTCTTCACAGTATTGAACGTGGTGAGGACTGGACGCTCTGATGGCGCCCCTCCTCCACTCCAAGCGGCTGGGAGTCAGGGCCACACCCACACCGAGGACCTCAATCTCACAGGTCGGCCATAAAGGCCCACAGGGTCTGTGCCAGCTCTGGTCACCAGCAGCCGAGACAGGGTGGTGCGAGCTGGGGCAGTGGGGCCGGCTGGCTAGGAGGTAACGCCCTCTCCCTCTCTCCTGGGACTCAGTACAAGCAGGTGGAGCAGTACATGTCCTTCCACAAGCTCCCGCCCGACACCCGGCAGCGCATCCACGACTACTACGAGCACCGCTACCAGGGCAAGATGTTCGACGAGGAGAGCATCCTGGGCGAGCTGAGCGAGCCGCTGCGGGAGGTGAGCTTTGTGGCTGCCGGCCCGGGAGGGGGTCCAGGCCTTCCTGCTGGGCGGCTCCCCTCACCTCCACCTCCCTTTCTCAATCCACCCTGTCTGGGGAGCAGGAGATCATCAACTTTAACTGCCGAAAGCTGGTGGCCTCCATGCCGCTGTTTGCCAACGCGGACCCCAACTTTGTGACCTCCATGCTGACCAAGCTGCGCTTCGAGGTCTTCCAGCCGGGGGACTACATCATCCGCGAAGGCACCATCGGCAAGAAGATGTACTTCATCCAGCACGGGGTGGTCAGCGTGCTCACCAAGGGCAACAAGGAGACCAAGCTGGCAGATGGCTCCTATTTTGGAGGTGAGGCAGCCAAGGGGCCCTGGGGGGACAGGGCAATGGGCTGGAGAGACACCGAGGATGACATCGCAGACCCTCACGCCACTGCCTGGAGGTGGGTGTCCGTGAGCCCAGGACAGGGGTGGTCCCAGAGACGGGAAAGACAGTCTGTCACCCATTTGGTTGGGGGCTGGCATCCCCGATGCGGTCACGGCCTAGGGGTGGGGCCTTGTGAGCCTGTCCAGCTTCTGTCCCAGACAGCGCGGCCCCAGGTCAGGGTGGGGTGGGGGATCCTTTGGAGTCTGCCGGGGACCCCCCCACCACACACCCTCCCCCCCCCCATGACTCCTGCCGTCCTGGCAGAGATCTGCCTGCTGACGCGGGGCCGGCGCACAGCCAGCGTGAGGGCTGACACCTACTGCCGCCTCTACTCGCTGAGCGTGGACAACTTCAACGAGGTCCTGGAGGAGTACCCCATGATGCGGCGGGCCTTCGAGACGGTGGCGCTGGACCGCCTGGACCGCATCGGTGAGGCAGCCCGGCGGGAGGAGGGAGGGAGGGCGGATTTCCCCCGCCGCACAGGCCGGGCGGGCTCCCCTCTCCTCCGACCCTACCCTGAGCTCCTGCTCTTGTTCTGTGGCCCAGGCAAGAAGAACTCCATCCTCCTCCACAAAGTCCAGCACGACCTCAACTCAGGCGTCTTCAACTACCAGGAGAACGAGATCATCCAGCAGATCGTGCAGCACGACCGGGAGATGGCGCACTGCGCCCACCGCGTCCAGGCCGCCGCCTCTGCCACGCCGACCCCCACGCCCGTCATCTGGACCCCGCTGATCCAGGCGCCGCTGCAGGCCGCCGCCGCCACCACCTCCGTGGCCATCGCGCTCACCCACCACCCGCGCCTGCCCGCCGCCATCTTCCGGCCTCCCCCGGGGCCCGGGCTGGGCGGCCTCGGGGCCGGGCAGACGCCCCGGCACCTGAAGCGGCTGCAGTCCCTGATCCCGTCGGCGCTGGGCTCCGCCTCGCCCGCCAGCAGCCCGTCGCAGGTGGACACGCCGTCTTCCTCCTCCTTCCACATCCAACAGCTGGCTGGATTCTCTGCACCCGCCGGACTGAGCCCGCTCCTGCCCTCGTCCAGCTCTTCCCCGCCGCCTGGGGTCGGCAGCTCCTCCTCGGCACCCACGCCATCCGCCGCGGCCGCGGCCGCCGCCGCCACAGCCGGGTTTGGCCACTTCCACAAGGCGCTGGGAGGCTCCCTGTCCTCCTCGGACTCTCCCCTGCTCACCCCACTGCAGCCGGGTGCCCGCTCCCCGCAGGCCAACCAGCTGGCGCCCCCGCTGCCCGGGGCCCGGGGCGGCCTGGGACTGGCGGAGCACTTCCTGCCGCCCCCAGCCTCGGCCAGGTCCCCGTCGTCCAGCCCCGGGCAGCTGGGCCAGCCTCCCGGGGAGCTGTCCCCGGGTCTGGCCGCCGGCCCACCAAGTACGCCAGAGACACCCCCGCGGCAGCCTGAGCGGCTGTCCTTTGCGGCAGGGGCCTCAGGGGGGGCCTCTCCTGTAGCCTTTACCCCCCGAGGAGGTCTCAGCCCCCCTGGCCACAGCCCAGGCCCTCCAAGAACTTTCCCAAGTGCCCCTCCCCGGGCCTCCGGCTCCCACGGTTCCTTGCTCCTGCCTCCGGCATCCAGCCCCCCGCCACCCCAAGTCCCCCAGCGCCGGGGCACCCCGCCCCTCACCCCGGGCCGCCTCACCCAGGACCTCAAGCTCATCTCAGCCTCCCAGCCGGCCCTACCCCAGGACGGGGCACAGACTCTCCGCAGAGCCTCCCCGCACTCCTCTGGGGAGTCCGTGGCTGCCTTCCCGCTCTTTCCCAGAGGCGGGGCCGGCAGCGGGGGCAGCGGGGGCCTCGGTCTCCCCGGGAGGCCCTATGGTGCCGTCCCTGGCCAGCACGTCACTCTGCCTCGGAAGACATCCTCAGGTTCTTTGCCACCCCCTCTTTCTTTATTTGGGGCAAGAGCCACCTCTTCTGGGGGGCCCCCTCTGACTGCTGCTCCCCAGAGGGAACCTGGGGCCAGGTCTGAGCCAGTGCGCTCCAAACTGCCCTCCAATCTATGAGCTGCGCTCCCTCCCTCCCTCCTTCTCTCCTCTTTTTTTCTCCTTTCTTCCTTCAGGTTTAACTGTGATTAGGAGATATACCAATAACAATAATAATTACCATTAAAAAACCCACACCAGAAAAACAAAAGACAGCAGAAAATAACCAGGTATTCTTAGAGCTATAGAATTTTGGTCACTTGCTTTTATAGACTATTTTAATACTCAGCACTAGAGGGAGGGGGGAGGGGAGGGGAGCAGGCAGGGCCCAAATGCAAAAGTGAGAGGAAGGCAGGTGGGTTCTCTGGGGCTTGGCAAGGGTGGGGGTGACCCATGTTTGGGGTTCCTAGAGCAGACTTGTCATTGTATTCATTTTAGGGCAAGAGCCACCACGGGGCCCTTAGCTGTGAACCTGGAGCCCCACTCTGCTGGGGGTCATTTCATTCCTCCAGGAAGGGCTGCCCTTGGGTTTGTTCCTGGGGAGCCGCAGCCGCCTGAGTCCTTGGGACAAACGGGCCAGGGCCCTGAGAGTCTTGCATTTTTTCTACTGTAAACTTAGCAAGATATGTATATGAATATGTATATGTATATATATGTAAGATGTGTATATGTATAGTTATGTAGTGCTCTGTAGAGCCATGTGGATAGCCACTCACATGTGTGCACATGTGTGTGCAATCTAGTTTAACCCCATGTTAAACACCCCCATGCCAGGACACCCAGGTCACCTTACATCCAGCAACCTGCCTTGGCCCGCAGGCTGGGCACCACAGGGCCTGGGGGGAAGTATTCTCTCCAGTCCTCAGGGAAGAGGACCCCCCAGGCCTCTCAGCAGGCTCCCCTCTCTCCCCATCTCTGGTCTCAAAACCAGTCCCAGCCCGACCTCTCACGTGGAAGCAGAAGACTCCAGGCCGTGCCTCTCCTTTCCTGTAGGGCCTCAAGCACATCCCATCACCTCTGTGGCCCTCAGTTTTCCCATCTGTACAGGGGGAGGTGAGGGAAGCTTCTATTTATTGAGTCTGCTCTGTGCCAAGCACTGGTTTAGCACTTTACACACGTTAACTTCTTCAATTTTACATAGGCCAGGAGGTGTAGTTACTTTGATTCTTCCCATTTCACAGATAAGGAAACCAAGTTTTGGTAATTATTCCAGAATCACATAACTACAAGTGGCAGAGCTGGGACTGATCTGAGATTGTAATCCTGGCCTACCTGAGGCCAAAGCCGATGTTCCTTTCATGAGAAAATTGTGTTGAGAGGGGCTGAATTCGACAGACCAGATTTTAGAGGTAATCAGACCTGACTTCGAATCCCAGACCTGCCACTTCTTAGCTGCGTGACCTTGGGCAAGTTAGCTGAGCTTTCTGAGTCTGTTTCCCCATTTGTAAAATGGGAATACTTATGGTACCACCTCACAGGACCTATGAGGACCAGATAAGAAAAGTAGTACGTGTGAAATGCCCAGCCCAGTGCCTTGCACATACCATAGTAGGTGCTCAGTAAATCATGTTTCTTCTGCCCCCTTCTGATGTGCCCAGCGCATTGCCCCAGCGAGCTATGGTGAGAGCCTGGGGAGCTTTGGCTGCGGCCTCCAGGGCTTATGATCTCAGGACACAGGAGGTGGCTGGAACTTTCTAAGGGCCTAAGGAAGGTGTGTGGCCAGTGGTGGGCTTGAGCCAGGCCTCCAGGTGTGGGAAGAGTTAGAGGGAGGGAAGGAAGGAGGGAGGGAGGCAGGGGGTTGGATGGAGTGCACAGTGGGGACATGACTGAGGTGGATGTGGAGTTGTGGAGTCAGGGGCTTTGGGAAGAGATCCAGAGGCTGGATGGTCAGAGGGAAGGCCTTAGATGACAGGCTAAGGGGACTGACCTTGATTCTGAAGGCAACTAGGAGCCAGAAGCAGGTCCAGAGCGGGGGCCATTGTGAAAGCAGCTCAGACACCTGCCAGAGCCAAGGCCAGTGGTCTGCCCACTGCCTAAAGGGCAGGAGGAGGTTAGGCTGCCAAGACCTGATTAATGAGGAGGGCTGGTACTGCCTTGTCCATCTAGACCCCTCCTCCATACTCTTAAGCCGGAATGTTGACAAGATCAGGTTTTGTCCTGGGATGTGGACAAAATTTCTCCATAGATGGGTCACAGGGAGTGTGAGGCAATAATCCAGGGAAGAAGAGAGTGAAGGATCCTGGGATCTTAGGGAGAGACGAGGAGCCCCCTGACCTTGGTCTCTACTGGGCAGGAGAAGCCCCCTTGGGCCCAGGGAGTTCTCAGAGCTGGAAGTAGCAGCACACTCAACTTGAGTTCTGCACCCACCTCTGCCCCCCAAGGAAGGCAGCAGGACTTGATCCAAACTCAGTCTAGTCCTGGAGGGGGCAGGGGCGGGGAGGGAATAGGAGTTGGGTGGAGGGTCCAGGCCCATGAGTAGTGGGGACCCTCTACACACACACACACACACACACACACACACACACACACACACACACACACACACACACACACGAGGGAATAGGAGTTGGGTGGAGGGTCCAGGCCCATGAGTAGTGGGGACCCTCTACACACACACACACACACACACACACACACACACACACACACGTGTTTATAAAAAGCTCTGACTCAGCCCAGCCACCCCAGAGACTGGGAAAGCCAGGTCCGGTCAGTGGGCCCTCCCATCCCCAATCTCCCACAAGCAATTTTCAAATCTTCCATTTTTAAAACAGAAAACGGTAAATGCGCCAAGTTGTATATTTTATTTAAATAAAAAAATTCCAGTAGATGCTGCCTTCTTCTAGGGCCCAGGGATTGGGATGGGGGGAATTCGGGAGCCTCAGGAGCCAGGCCGTGGAGGGCAGTGGGACATGGTCCCTAGAGCGCGGGGCGCTTGTGTGCACAAGCCTGTGCCCCCAAGAGCAGGGAGGCAAAGCTACAAGGGAGTGCGAGGTCTGGCTGTGGACAGAAGCTCGCACTGTGGGCGGGGCTGACGAGAGTCATTAAGGAGGAGGGTGAGAAAGAGAGTATGTGTCCTTTGTCTGCTAGTGTAGGTGCAAGACCCTGACTCAGGTCCTTCCTACCGCAGCTGTGGGGCTGCAGAGTCCCTGGGACTCCTTGGTGCTCCCTGAAGGAGGAGGGTAGTCAGTGTGCGTGTGAACTGCAGTTGGATACTGAAGAGGGAGATGCCCTCTTAGCTTGATTAGATGGGCCCTCAGAAGATGAAGGGTGGCTGGGGGACAAAAGGTGACCAGGCTGGGGGGCGGATGTCATGGCCAGGACAAAAGGTTGCTTTTCAGAGCGGCCATAGAGGGGCCACAGCCCATGGGCTCCTGCTGGGGTTGGGGAATCTGAGAGGCCTCACTGTTAGGAGGTGTGGCACCTACTCCCCACTGCGGTAGGAGGGGTAAGCCTGACCCCCAGACCCTCTGCAAAGCCTTCAGATGGCCGCCTCTCCCACCCCTGGCCACAGAGGGTCCCCGAGGGCCCTTGGAGCTGGACCTCGCCGTGTAGGAGAGAGGCAGTGATCCTCCGCTGGAAAAGCGAAGTCCCAGGGGCTCCCAGCGTGGCGCAAAGATTGCTGTGTAGCCCGCCCTCCGGAGGGGAAAGTCCTCAGAAAAGGGCAGGGAACCCGTCCCCATCCCCATCCCCATCACTGATTGCTTAGTCGATGCTGTTGCCACGGTAACCGGCCTGGGAGTCCCGTTGCTAAGGAGGCAGCTCAGCAGGCCCTGCGTCCCCATGACAACTGCCCCCTGCGGCCCAGGCAGCGGTGGGTCCTCGGGACGTGCAGGGGGAGGGCACGGCAGGATGCAGGCCTGGCCTCTGGGTCTATGGGGAGGACTTTGTGGACAGACAGCAACTGGGGGGTGGCAGGGATTAGCTGCGGGCCCAGCCAAACCGCAAGGGGTAGATCCAGGAGACTCACCCCCACCGACCCTACGCTGGATCCACCCCAGGCCCACACAGGACCTTGTTCCTCCACTGGGGCCTGGAGCAACACCAGTCACTATCTTCTCTGTTCCCTGACTTCAAAAGGTCAGCAGTCTGCTTAGTCAGCACCTACTGTGTGCTAGGCACTTGGTGCTTTCCTGTTCTCTTATTCCATCCTCACAACAACTCTAAGGGGGTAAGAATTAGCCTCAATTACAGTGAGCCAAAGGGCACCGACTCAAACCTTGTCCCTCCCATTGGTGGTACGTACCAAGGGCTGGGTGGTAGGAGCAGTCTGTCTGTGCAGGCAAGAAAAGGTGCATAGTCTGTAGAGAATTTAAAAACAAGAATAAAAATGACGAAAAGTGGTTTGCTTCCTCTTATCTTTCACCATCACCAGCTACCAGCGATTCTGAACAGTCAGTGATAAAATACTCCTCCCCACCATGGCAGACAGCCAGCCCCCCCTAGAAATGCCACCGAACCCCCTGCTTTGACTCCAGCGAAAACCTGCCATGCTTAACAGTTGCCAGCACCGGGGGAAGGTCTGAAGGCATCCTCTCTGCACTAGTAGGGCTAAACCAGATTGGGATTTTTAAAAGAACATTTAGAAGTTTAATAAAATCCCTCCCTTGACTCCATGTCTCTTCCCAGCTGCCGCTCCCTTCTTCTCAGCCAAACTTCTTGAGATTTGTCTGGACTCCCCACCCTCATTTCCCTTCCTCTGAGTCACATCTTCTTCCACTGCAATCTGGCTCCCACCTCTTCTACACAGAACAGCTGGGTCCTCCATGGCCCTCACTGTGAAATCCAGGGCGGATTCCTCCGCTTTGTCCTGCTGCCCTCCCAGCAGTGTGCGGCCTGCTGACCAGCCCTCCCCAGCTTTCAGGACCTGCTCTCCTCTCGCTGCTCTGCCTTTCTGTTCAGCCTCAGCCTCAGAAGTAAGGGTTCTTTCTCCTGAGGCTCAGTGCTTCTGGGCCCCTGGCTGTGACCCCCATCTTCTCACTCCACATGTGCTTCCTGGAAGCCTCACCTGTGCCCATGGCTTCCCCAGATTTCCCCCTCAGTTCAGGCCCCCACATCCCCTGAGCTTCAGCCTGGGTGTCTGCTGCTGCTGCTGCCCCTAAGCGGTTCCTCACCCTTTTCTGGTCAACCATGGTCCTTTTACTCTTTCTTGAGTTTGCAGCTCCCAGTGCATTACAGAGTGAGTCCTCTCCAACCCGGCCCTCCCCCTGCTGATTTTGCATTTTCAGTCTTCTCTTGAGGGTGGAATATTTCATACACACAGAAGAAGATATAAACATAATAAATACTTAATATTAAAAATGTGATAAACAGCCATGCACCAATCACTTGGTTTAAAAAATAGAACATAAGGCATACCTTTGAAGGCATCTGCTGGTCCCCATCTGAATCCCTCTCTCGCTCTCCAAGAGAAACCACTCAGCTGAACTTTAATTTTAGCACCCTGTTACTTCTCATGATACTTTTTACTACAGAAATAAAATGTCTCCAAACAACGTGTTCAGTTGTGTACCAAGGTGGAAGGGTGGGGATTGGAAGTAGTTGTCTTTGTGGGGAGGAGAGTTTTGTCCACAGTATTGCTCAGAATTGCTGATGCACGGGGATGAGCAGCAGCAGATTGAGTTAGTCCGTTTTATTATTGTTTTAAATTTCTTTACAAATAACGTACCTTTTCATTGACTGCACTGGGGTGGGCCATACCTCTTCCACTTTCATATACCACTGAGTGTATTGTAAATTTTCAAACTTTATGTAAGTGGCATCCTGCTGTATGTATTCTTTAGTAATCTGCTTTTTTTTCATTTAGTCCTGTAATTTTGAGAGCTTGTTGATGCATGGAGCATAGTGTACTCATCTTTACTGCTGTATAGCATTCTGGTATATGAATACGCCACCACTGACATATGTGTTCTTCGGGAGACAGATATTTCAGTCATTTCCAGTTCTCACTATTCCAGACACTGTTGCTACAGACGTTCTTGTTTGTGGCTCCTGGTACAGATGTGTCAGAGCATGTAAACTCCGCATCTAGGAGTGGAAGAACTAAGTCATAGGGTGACTTAATCTTCACTTAACAAGATAATGCGAAGCCGTTTTAACTAGTTCTAACAATTTACACTCCCACCTGCAGGGCATGAGAGTTACTCTTAATCCACATTCTTGCCAATGATTACAATCATCAGACTTTCTTATTTTTCCCAGTCTAGTGATATCTAGTTGTGTTTTAATGTGCAAATCCCTAATTACTAGTAAGGCTGAATTTTTTTTGCATATTCATTTGCCATTTATGTTTCCTCTTCTGAGCAGTATTTTTTCATGTATTTCGCCTGATTTCCTGTTTTTGTCTTTTTGTTGATTCGTAAGAGTTTTACACACATACATCTATTTGTTCATTGTATGTGTTGTAAATATCTTCTTCCAGTGTATGGCTTATATTTTCTTTTTTTTGGTGTTCTTTGATGAATAGAAGTTTTACATTTTAATGAGATCAAGATTAGTGATTTTTTTAAAAAAAGTCTAGTACTTCCTTAGTGCCTTTTTTGCTGGTTTAAGAAACCTATCTTCCTCTGTTGTTTTAAAGATATTCTTCTATATTAATTTTTAAACCTGTGAAGCGTTGCTTTTCACGTTTACTTAACCTACTTGACCTAGACTTTGGGTATGATGTCAGGACATGGTTCAATTTCATTTTTGCCCCATATGGACAACCAATTGTTCCTACCAATTTACAATGTTACTTATATATCACATCTATGTCAAAGCTCTCTATTCAGTGCCATTAGCTTGTCTATCCTTGTTCAAACTGTCTTAGTTACTGTGGCTTTATAAAGTGTGTAGATCTTAGTAGAGCCACCTTCTTCTTCTTAAGGCATATCTTGGCTACTCTAGTCTCTTTGTGCTACCATATACTTTGTACAATCAGTTTGTTAAGATGCATGAAGAACTCAGTGGACTTCTGCTTTGAAATTACATGAACGTTATTATTAAAATTTGTATTCCTATGGATGAATGGGGTACAACTCTCCCCACATTTGGGTCTTCTTTAATGTTTCTTTTGTATTAGGGCAATTAGCACTAGTGACCCCAACAGAAAAAGCCCAAAATTTCAACGGTTTAACACAATGAAGATTTATTCCAGCTCAGGTAAATTCCCCTGCAGGCCAGGCAACCACTATCCTTATTGATACCAACTTGATCCTGTGGTCTCCAAGATCACGTGGAAGAAGAAGAGAGAACTGGAAGAGATGACGGATTCTGAACTACTTCTCTCCGGCCGTGACACACCTCACTTCCTCTCATGCTCGGTCATCGCCTGGCCACAACGTAACTGCAAAGGAGGCTGCTCTATATGGGGGGAGCACATGGAATATTTGCGGGGCATTAACTGTCTCTGCCAAATCTTTCACATGGCTTTATAGTTTTCTTCATGAAGGTTTGTGCATTTTGTTAGATTTATTCCTAGTACCTTTTATTTTTGTTGCCATTGCTAATGTATCTATTTATATTTAACAAAAGTCACCACTTTTCAGTGTACAGGTCATTGGGTTTTGACAAGTTTACTCAGTCCTTAGAACCACTTCAACAGTTAAGATAATGAACATTTCCGTCACTCCTCCAAATTCTCTCCCGTCCCTTTGCAGTCAGTCTCCTACTCCTGACTCCTGGCAATCTGCTTTCTGTCACTAAAGTTTTGCCTTTTTTAGAATTTCATATAAATGGAATCATAAAGTATGTCATCTCTTGTGTCTGGTTTCTTTCATTCAGTCTAAAGCCTTTAAGGCCTGTCCATGTGGTTGTGTGTATTGTGGAGCAACCTTCCCTGGCACAAATATGCCAGGATTTGTTTATTCCTTTACCCACTGGTGAACAGTTGGGTTGTTTCCAGTTGGGCTATTAAGAATAAAGCTCCTATGAACATGCATGTTCAAGTCTTCACGTGTACATGGATTTTCATTTTTCCCTAGTGGCACTGTTGGGTCATTTGGTAAGTATACGTTTAAACTTTGTAAGACACCACCAGATTACCTTCCAGCGCTGGAATACTGCTTTGCATTCCCACCAGCAACTGCATGAGAGTTCCAGTTACTGCAGATCTTTGCAATACTTGATCTTGTCTTTTATTTTTACCATTCAAGATGGTGTGTTATGTTAACTCCTGGTTTTAATTTCCATTTCCATAATGACTAAAGATGCTGAGCAGCTTTTTTGAGCGTTTGTTTGCTATCTATATGTGTTCTTTGGTAAAGTGACTGTTCAAATCTTTACCCATTTGTTTTCACTGGGGCATTTGTTTCTTATTATCAAATTATAAATAATATATTCAGGATACAAGTCCTTTATAAGATATATGTTTTGCAGATATTTTCTCCCAGTTTATGGCTTGCCTTTTCATTTCCTTAACCATGTGTTTCAAAGAGTAAATATTTTTAATTTTGATGATGTTCATCTTATCAAACTTTTCTTTTATAATTAGTGTCTTTTGACAAGTGAATTAAAAGGGTACACTAAAAAATATTTACTTAACACAAAAGAACGCAGTAACAAATTAACAGAGGGACAAAAAATAAATACCTATAGAAAACAAATAACAAATTAACATAAAATGTAAACAGATTAAGCACTCAAAAGGCAGAAATTGGCAGGATGGATTTAAAAAACGATATAAGTTTGAGATATATATCTCTCTCAAAATTATATTACATAGTTTTAATATATAAATACATAATTATAAATATATTAACATTAGTCATTAATATATTAATGAGAATGCTATTTGTTGATATATTAATATATATTATATATTTTATATGTATTATATATATAATCCAGTTATGTACTGTTTATAACAGACACACTTGATATTCAAAGACACAATAGGTTGAAAGAATGTGATAAGATGTATCATATAAACATCAGCCAGAAGACAGCTGGAGTGGCTATACTAATATCAGACAAAGTAGACTTTAAAACAAAATTGTTGCTAAAGACAAAGGCTATTTTAAGATGATAAAAGGATCAATCTGTCAAGAAGAATTAACAATTATAAACATATATACACCTAACAGCAGAGCCCCAAAATTCATGAAGCAAACCTGACAAAATGGAAGGGAGAAATAAATAGTTCAGCAGTAATAGCTGTAGACTTCAATACCCCATTTTCAATAATGGATAGAAGAACTGGATAGAAGACCAGCAAGGAAATAGAAAATCTGAACAATATAAACTAACAGGCATCTAGAACTCTCCACCTAATGACAGCAAAACTCATACTCTTCTCAAGTGCACATGAAATATTTTCCAGGGTAGACTATGTGTTAAGCTACAAAACAAGCCTCAGTAAATTTAAAAGGATTGAAATCATACAACATGTGTTCTCTGACCATCATACAATGGTGTTAGAAACCAACAACAGAGGGAAATTTGGAAAATTCACAAATATATGGAAATTAACACACTTCTACAGAACAAGTGGGTCAAAGAAGAAAGCACAAAAAATATTAGAAAGTAAATTCAGATGAATAGAAACAAAAACACAACATACCAAAACTTAGGGGGTGCAGCAAAAGCAGTGCTCAGAGAGAATTTTATAGCGGGAAGCTCCTATATTTAAAAAAAGACCTTAAATCAATAACCTAAACATTCACCTTAAGAAACTAGGAAAAGAAGAGCAAACTAAGCAAAGCAAGCAGAAGGAAGGACTTCATAAAGATTAAAGCAGAAATAAATGAAATAGGTAATAGAAAGACAACACAGAAAATCAGCAAAATCAAAAGTTGGTTCTTTGAAAAGATGAACAAAATTGACAAATTTTGACAATTTGACAATTGACCCTCTTGGAGACAGTAAGGCAACTGAGTACATTTCCAAAAATGATGTAACAGAAATATGTACTCTCTTTGCAAAACACACATGCTTTTGTATAAGGTGGATGGACACAGTATTAAAGTGCTGTCAAAACTCTTAGCTAGAAGAACATTCTTCCCCCTGGTAATTATGACTCTGGGATAGAATTGCTGTTACCGAACCAAAATTTGGGTCCGCTCACCCACAGCATGCAGTAAAGCCAATCTACAGGCACTAGGTTGTGGTGAAGGAAAGTGTAGCATTTATTGTAAGATGCTGTACAAGGAGTCCGGGACAGTTAGTACTCAAAAAGCCCGAACTCCCTGATGACTTTCAGCAAAGCATTTAGCATCCCAGCGTATGTGATCAGCTCATGTACAATCCTCTAACTGGTTGATCGTGAGGTAACAGGGTGGTGTCACAGGGGTTAACATCAGTCCTTAGGTGCTAGTAGGTCTGGGGTCTACCGTGCTCCTGGTCATCAAGTAGTTAATTTCTTCCATTTGGTGGGAGTTTTAGCATCTGTGAAACAACTCAGGAAATGTGCATCAGATACTGTCATCTAGGTACTTCAGAGAGGAGTTAAAGCAGAGGATATGGGGTAAGGGTCTGCCCCATAGGGAAGGCCCCATAGGGTCCCGCTCGGTTACCTTGCCATTTTGAAACTTCCCAAGTAACAAATTTTTTGATTTCTGTGAACTTGAAATTGCAGTTTCTCTGATCTGACAGTCCATAAAAAAGATCTGAATAAGTGTTTCAAGGAAAGTTTTCCTTGAATATTTATGCAAATATTGCAATGTTACCTCATTTGGGGGACATCAAATTAACTCTGTTAATTCTTTTTTTTTTTTATAAATTTATTTATTGTCTGCATTGGGTCTTCGTTGCTGGGTGCAGGCTTTCTCTAGTTGCGGCAAGCGGGGGCTACTCTTCGTTGTGGTACGTGGGCTTCTCATTGCGGTGGCTTCTCGTTGCAGAGCATGGGCTCTAGGCGCGTGGGCTTCAGTAGTTGTGGCTCGCAGGCTCTAGAGCGCAGGCTCAGTAGTTGTGGCGCATGGGCTTAGTTGCTCTGCGACATGTGGGATCTTCCTGGACCAGGGCTCGAACCCGTGCCCCTGCATTGGCAGGTGGATTCTTAACCACTGTGCCACCAGGGAAGTCCAACTCTGTTAATTCTTTATCGAAGAAAATAAACTTGCTACTTGCACACACACACACACACACACACACACATAAAGAGAGAGCTTGACTGCCAAAAACCAAAGGACAGAGATAGAGAAGACTCAAAGTACCAGCAGGAATGAAAGATGGAATATTACTGTTAACCTTTAAGAAGCGAAAAGGGACATAAGGGAACTCTATGAACAACAGTACACCAACAAATCAGATAACCTAGATAAAATGGACAAATTCTTAGAAACACACGAACTGCCAAAACTGAATCAAGGAGAAACAGAGAATCTGAACAGACCTATAACAGGTGGAGAGATTCAATTCAGAATAAACTTCCCATAAAGAAAAGCCCAGGACCAGATGGCCTCATTGGTGAATTCCATCAAATGTTTAGAACCACAAACACCAATCCTTCACAAACTCTCCCAAAACGTAGAAAAGGAGGGAAAACTTTCTTTACTCGATGAAGCCAGTATTACACGGATACCAAAACCAGCTAAAAAAGTACAAAAGAAGAAGACTACAGACTGATATCCCTTATGAATATAGACACAAAAATCTTCAACAAATTCTCAAGGGAGGTGAGGGGTTCTACATATTTTTAAAATACAGCAGTGCCAGTCAGGCTTCCTTGGTTTCGTTTCCTGACAGGTGGATTTCTCCTGGGCCACCCTCTCACAAGTTTCCCTTCCAGGTCCCAGGGCTCCTCTCCCTGCTTCCAGGTTCCTGGTATTAGGCTTTTCCCCAGGGAAGCACTAGCTTCCCTTTTTGTTTGCCACTTGGGTTGTTTCTTGTCCTCTGTTGGGGAAATTCCTTACTTTCTTTTGAGCAAATAATTTACAAGTCTTTCTGTTGTAATTTCACCAGTATCTGAATCTTTCCTGCTTTTCAGATCTAGTTGCAAGCAGTGCTGGAAGAAACTCTGTTTCCTTTCTCTAGTGAATTCCCCACCATTCCCACAGGTACTTACTCTGTGACTGGCAGAGGCTGCAGTCATGGTTGGAAGTTCCTTCCTCACTTTGCCAGATCACTTGGTCAGGTCTCCTAGCACTTTTCATGCTGGATGGTAGTTTCTGTCTGTTAAATGTCTGTGTCCTCCTCTAGACCGTGAACACATCAATAGAGATGGTCGTACTCATTCCGCATCCTCAGTGCCTGGCATGCAGTCAGCCTTCGGGAACCTTTGTGAAACCATGAATGATTTCCAGCTTCTAGGGTGAGGAACTGGCCCTAGAAGCTGACTGGCCCGTAATATTCCTTCTCTCACACCACCCACCCACCCACATGGAGATCCCTTTGGCTTTAGTTCCAGCCAGGTTCCCTCCTGTGTGTTGGTCTAGAATGTTCATCAGCTGGTTCTCTTGCCATTTCCTAGGCAACTTTGTCTATGGGAGGCTGATCCATCATTCTGCCTTCGAGAATAGATCCAGCTCTTCCTGTCCGCTTACAGAAAGCTGCCCAGAATTCTCAGCTGGGGTTTGAGTTTATGGAAAAAACTCATCTTATTCTGAACTCACTAGGACTGACCCCCACCTGTGGCACCTGGCCAACCAAATGCAGCTCGACTGGGCCCAGCATTACCCTTGCGGTGTCCCAGGGATTTGGGGGAGCACAGCAGCAGCTCTGTGCATCCTCCATATCCTGGGGCCCCGGCACTTAATCCAGTGACAGGAGGCCTAGCACAGTCCTGGAAGCCCCAGCGCCATGCAGGATGGCTGGGATCTGTTCTCAAGGTATCTGATGCCCATGTGAAGCGGGTTAGCTTCCTACCTCTGCACTGGCCTCCTCCTCCCTCCAGATAGAAAGCCTCATTAATTCCTAGACTCAGCTCAGCCTTACCTCTGCTGCAAAACCTTTCCGAGTACATGCTCTCAGGAAGGATTAGGATTTTGTCAAATTGCCCCAGCACTGGGCCACAGTGACTGCAAGTCCATCTTCCTCACCTGTCAAGTTCGTTGAGTCAACACCTCTAATGTGCTAGGTACTGGGACGGAGAATACAAAAACAAGCATGATTGCTTTCCTTAAGGAGTTCACAGTGTATTAGAAGAGACAGAGGACAGGAACAGGAACCATCAGGTTCAGCGGACTGAACGGTTAGGCTGGGTGTTTAAAGATAAATAGAAATTTACAAGGCAGAGAAAGCCAGTACTGAGGGTAGGGGGTAGGGAGACAATTTGAGGCAAAGGGAATAGTACAGAGGTCAGACTGCATGGCTTACTCTGTAAGTGCAAATTGGTCTGTATTGCTAGGGCCAAATTTGGATCAAAGGGCAGATTAAGTGGCAAATAAAAGCCAAGAGGTAGACAGGGCCACATTGGATTCTATTTTGCGGGGCAGGTGACGGGGGAGCCATGGCACGATGTTGAGCAGGGGAGAGAGGCCAGATTTGAGTTAGAAAAATCAAATCAGGCCACGCTGAACCACAGCCATGGAGCACACACCTCCCGATCCCGAGCGGCTTCTGCAGCCTGAGCCCCTAGAGCTGGGCCACCCCGACACTGGGCTGGAGTCTGTGGTCAGTGAGGAAGCGGAGGGGGCCCGGGACGAGGGCCCCGGGGACGGCACAATGACAGAAAATAATTTTTGGTTGAAGAAGCTAGAAATTAATGTTTCAGAAGCAGAAAAGCAAACTGGAAGAAATGCCATGAACTTGCAAGAAACATATACTGCTTACCTCATTGAAACAAGGTCAGTTGAACATATTAATGGTCAGAGTGTCCTAACAGACTCACTATGGAGGCGGCAGAGTGAATTTGAGTTGTTGAGAAACTACCTTTTAGTTTACTATCCACATATTGTTGTGCCACCTCTACCAGAAGAAAGAGCAGAATTTGTTTGGCGTAAACTCTCTGCTGACAACACGGACTAGGATTTCATGGAAAGACGACGAATTGGTTTAGAAAACTTCTTCTTGAGAGTTGCTTCATATCCCATCCTCTGTAGAGACAAAATCTTCTATTTGTTTTTAACACAGGCAGGTAACTGGGAGGAGACTGTGAATGAAACAGGATTTCAGCTGAAGGCAGACTGCAGGTTAAAAGCACTTAATGCAACATTCAGAGTGAAAAACCCAGGCAAGAGATTTACCGAACTAAAACACTACAGTGATGAACTACACTCTGTCATCGCATATCTTCTTCAAGTCAGAGCGAGAGTAGCAGATCGACTGTATGGTGTATATAAAGTACATGGGAATTACGGGCGAGTTTTCAGTGAGTGGAGAGCCATAGAAAAAAGAAATGGGTGATGGACTGCAGAGTACTGATCATCATAGGGATGTGTATGCATCTTCTACTGACGATATTTTGGAAGATGAAGAACATTATGCAGATCAGTTAAAGGAGTATCTTTTTTTATGCAGAAGCCATGCATAAAATGCGGGCTGTGTGCAGGAAACATGAACTTATGCAGTATGACTCGGAGACGGCTGCTCAGGACTTAGCATCCAAGAAGCAGCAGTGTGAGGAACTGGCAACTGGGACCCTGAGAACATTTTCTTTGAAGGGAATGACTACCCAGCTCTTTGGTCATGAAACTCCAGAGCAGAGAGACGCCAGAATAAAGGTGCTAGAAGAACAAATAAATGAAGGAGAACAACAACTTAACTCTAAAAATCTGGAAGGCAGAGAATTCGTCAGAAATGCTTGGTCTGATATTGAACGCTTCAAAGAACAAAAGAACCGTGATTTAAAGGAGGCCCTCATAAGCTATGCAGTCATGCAGATCAGTATGTGCAAAAAGGGAATTCAAGTTTGGACCAATGCTAAGGAATGCTTTAGCAAGATGTAATCCTGTGAAATGAGTTTCTCTTCAGTCAAAGTGCCCCAAAACAGAAACACAAGTAAATAAAAAAATTTAAGTTCCTACCAGTATACACAAAAAATATATAATAATTGAGTAAATTCAGCTTTAATTTGATTGTTGTGTTAATACAGCACGAAAGGATGTATTTGAATGATGATTAAATATTACAATTTGAGGTTTTGGGGACTGGTGCTGATTCTGAAACATTAATTAGATAGACTATACCAAAAAATTGTCAGGCTTCTGAACCAATGACTGAATATCAAGATGTTAGGTAATTTTTAGATGTTCATTTTAGTGCCCACTGTTTCAGATCTGCTTATGTAGGGAGTTTTTTCCTAAGGTTGAATTCTTATCTTTATTTGGTAAGACCCACTAGTCTGTTATAGGGGGGTTAATTTTTCTTGCCTTATAGTTGAGCTGTTTGGTTTGACAAAGCTCAGCAGAAACTTAGTGTGACATCTAAGAATTTCTCCCACATTCTTTAATGCCCCCAAACATTGCATACACTAGAAAATGCCTTCAATGTGTGTTTTACCAGAATTTTGATACTGGTCAAAAATTTTACACTGCCAACAAAGAAGACTCAACTTCTCAGATATATAGTGAAATGCATTGTTGTGATCTAGGAATTGGTGTATAGCAAGTTTTAATTGAGTAGGTTACATACAAGCATTAAATTCTCAGATAATTCTTAACCTCCGTGATGAGCCTAAATTTACTCTGCCTGACTCTCTACACATGGCATTTCAGGGTACAAGGTGTAGCATTTCAATGTATAAGATATACGTAGCGAACATACGTGTTAGTATCTTCGTTATTAACATCCTTTTTTATTGCTTGGCTGTAATTTTTGCAAAGATAAATTATATTGCTTTTGTGTTTTTGTGGTATATGTTCAGAAGCTAAGCCATCCTTGGTATTTTGCTAGCTTTGCAGAACCCTACCTGTGTACTCATTATTACTAATTATGTAAAAACAGATTTCCAGTACCGTTCAGCGTTTGACATTTTTACATGTTTAAAATGTTGCTGAAGTTTTGTGGTTTGCCAAACTCATGCAATAAATAAATGAAGTATTGTGTTATTTAAAAAAAAAAAAGAAAGAAAAATCAAATCGTGTGGAGGCTGGATTGCCAGTGAGGCTGAGGTGGGGGGATGGGTCGATGAGGAGTCTGTCCAATAGATGACCAACAGGAGCCAGTTTGGAGACACTTGAGAGACAGAGCTGCAGGGTTTGCTAAGCCATGTACTGTGGTGTTGAGGGAAGAGTTTAGAATGGCTCCCGGAACTCTCCTTGGCGAGACCAGCTCCACAAAGGTAGAGCCACTAATGAGGGGCAGGCACCTGTATGCACACCTGTGATGGAGTGATGGGGCTTTGCTGCAGGACACTGAGGTGGAGGGTGTGGAAATGTAAGATGACTGCAACCCAGACGCCAGCTGAGGTCAGTCTGCCTATTTAAACCTGGATAAGGCGGATTGGGATTCTCATACCTTGATGTGGGAAAGGTCTTGTGCCCTCCTGTGCCCCGATTTCTGCAAACTCTCAGGTTTAAACTCTTTTGGTCACTTCTGGCTCTGAGCCAATCCCATTTCTGGTCACCCTCAATCACCATGCCAGACTTGTGGTCTATCCATCACCACGTCGACCCAGATGCCCCTTTCTTTGAAGGGAGAAAGCCAGTAATTTGTGCAAGGCCTTGTGCACATGGCAGACGTTATACAAGACTTGGGGAGTTGGATGGGTTTATGTCATGGAGATGCAAAGAGCAAACCGCACTAAATTACCTCTCCCATCTTCTCATTTCAAAACATTCTTTGGGGCACCTTAAGGGCAGCCTCTTCCCACTGCGGGCATCCTCCCACCTGCCCCTCATTCTCTCATCTTCTTGTTGATATACCCGCTGCCTCCCGCCCCCCAATTATTTCAGGAAATTCCAAATTCTTCTCACTATAGCACAGCAAGAGCTCCCTCTCACCCCTTCTGAGCTTAGTTCTAGGCTCATGTTTTCACTTCACAAACCAGTCAAATCCATAGTTGAGTAAAAGAGCATCTTGAGATGAACATCATCCACTGTGCTCAGAGGGTAATTATAGTCACAGATAACATTTTTTCAACATTACATACTTTTAAAAGATTATGGAAAATGTAAAGTACTATTTCCTTGAATTACTCTCTCCCACCTCGTCCCCTCTCCCCCTCCCTGGTGAACTCTCTCCTTTGGTAGCTGGAGACCCAAGGTGAAGAGTCAGGCACCTCCTGTCTGACACCCCTTGTCTATGGGTAGGGCTGGCCCTGCTTTTCTGTCCCCCGCCCCATGCCCCCTCGCCATCAGTTTGACGGCTGGTTCAGTGCTGTTCTCCAGTCTCTCCTGATGACACCCCACTCCTGGCAGGAAGGTGTCTAAATTCGGGAGGGGCTGATAGACTGGGGAAAGAGGGCATTTCTTCTTCATATAGAGCTTTGTTCATAGTGTTTGTCTTAGAACCAACTGGAGGACATCCTTGCACCCAGTTCATCATTGTGGTATCAGCCTCATTTCTTATAACTGTGCCAGGCAGACAGGTCTTTGTTATCTTTCAAGTTCACCCCAGGACACCAAAGGGCCATGGCTGCTGGAATGGGAGGGTCCTGGCACCAGTAACACTAGGGACCTACAAGGATCCCTCTAAGGGAGCGGGAGGGGGTGTGTGTATGCGGGAAGCCTTCCCACACACTCCAGGCCATGAGTCCTCCAGCCTGTCTATCCATCCTTCTGGGAGACAAGCATCTGCTATTGTCAGAATCTGCCCTTGGCATTAGGCCTTCAGAGAGGAGTGAGAAATTGTGTCCCCACTGAGTCCACAGCCCAGTGGAAAAAGACTCAAAACAGATAAATCACTGTAAAATGTGCCAAGAGCTCCATCTAGGGATGCAGAGGAGGGTCCCCACCGGTTCTCTGGCTGTTAGAACACGGGGGTAGTGGTGTTCCGGATGCAAAGACTGAAAGGCGTGTCCCAGGGTGCCTTCCTCTGCTAGACACCGGGTGCACAAGGAGACAGCGTCTGGCCTGGGGCTGCGGCAGACTGGCACAGGCTCTGGCACTGGGAGCTGACTCCACCCTGAGGCCAATGGGGCATGGCTAATGGGAATGATGGGATTTGGGTTTCATAAAGTACACTCGGCTGCAGAGCAGATGAAGTCCTGGGGCTGAGGGAGCAGTTAGTAAGGAGGCTGGGCTCTGTATCCAGCCCTCACACTACTCCACATTCATGGAGGGCAGGCCTATGGCTGCTGTGCTCCCCACTCACTATTCTGAGCCCAGCCTCTCACACACTGTGAGAAATCTTACAGAGTGTTATGGACCGAATGTTTGTGTCTCTCCAAATTCACATGTCGAAATCCTAATCCCCAGTATGATGGTATTTGAAGGTGATTATTAGGCTATGAGGAGCCTAATAATGGGATTAGTGCCCTGGTAAAAGAGACCCCAGAGAACTCTCTCACCCATCTGCCACATGAGACACAGTGAGAAGACAGCATCTATGAACCAGGAGGTGGGTCCTCACCTGACACCACATCTGCCCTTTCCTTGATTTTGGACTTCCAAGCCTCCAGAACTGTAAGAAAATAAGAGTTTGCTATTTAAGCCCCCTAGTCTATGGTATTTTTGTCACAGCAGCCCAAGCTGAGACACAGTGAACGCAGTCACAAGTTGAAACAGTCTGGGAAAGGTGGGGCTCCTTGCAGACACCCGCTCTAGGCATCACACACCTGTGCGAGGCGGGGGCGGGGAGGCCCGGGCCTAGCGTGGGTCCCAGGCTGTGCGCCAACAGGACGAGCTGCTGCGCAGGACGCTGCCACAGCAGGGACGCGGCCTGCACACCATTCAGGAACGGCTGCGCTTTTCTGCCTGGGTGGGGGGGGCGCACCTGGCTCTTTCTGACAGGTGTCATCTTTGATCCTTCGGGCTCTCAGTCCCTGCAGGGGAGCAATGGTCATGGGGGTGGGGACAGGGGCAGGGCTCGTCTTTGGGGCTGGAGGACACCCAGATCACCGCCTGGCTCACCCGCTACAGCGCCCTGGGCGCCCCTCCGAACTCCTGCCTTTACAGTGACGAGGGCAATGGTGAAGTCCACTTGAGGATGGGAAACGGGACCCCGAAGTTCTGTTTTCCTAGGGAAAAAGGAAAATAACACTTTGTCCAGACCAGAGTTTGATTGGATTAAAAAAAGTGTATTGGATTTCCAATACTAAATAAAAACATGAAATTGTTTTTCAAAAGCATAGAGTTTACAGCAATCAACTACAGAAAAGGCCAAACAAGTGTGTACAGAAACTAGTCCCCAGCAGCCCTCCAGGTCCCTTTCCAGCAGGTGACAAGGCAACAGACACATTTGCTCCAAATCCTCCTGAAGGAAGCTGCTGGTCTGCAGCTCTACTAGGACATTACAAAGACACACAATGGTTTAATTTCAAAAATCACAGGAAAATGTAAGAAAATGTATTAAACTGTGAAAAGGTGCAATACAGAATAACTTTCCTTTTCTTAATTTAAAAAAATCCCCCAACTTTGAACATTTATTTAAAAATAGGGCCCCTCCCCCACCCCAGTTCTGTGGCAGTATCCAGGTGCCAAGGCCCTGAGGTAACCGAAGTATCAGGGTTCACGGGAGGGGATGCCCCGAATACCGAGCATGTTTCTTGGGCAAAAGGTAAGACAGTTTCTGGGAATCTAGCCCCTCCTGGTGTCCAGAGTGCTCTGAGTGCTCTTTTCAGGATCAGTTTAAGTGCACTGGGTTTCCAGAATCCGGCCTGGCACTATCCTCCGTGACCAGCTAGCAGGGCAACAGGAGTTCCAGCATTGCACTTTTCATTGCCCCCAGTTAAGAAATAGAGTTCATCTTCTAGAAAAGCAAATGTGTGATAAGACCTAAATAGGGGAAATAACCAAGGTACAAAGGCAAGTGGGGCGCCTGTGTGGCCAGGGCAGAGCACAGGCCCCGGGGCAGGCGGGTCCGAGCGCCCACTGGTGTTCTCAGCAGCTGACCTCTTCTTGGCTACAGAACCAAAGCTCGATCTGCCTTCCGCACTGCCTTCCACACTCTCTTCTGGGGATTTGTTGGGGAGTAGGGGAAGATGCCTGAGGGTCAGTCCTGTATTTTTTCTTAATAGATTCTTAATATTAAACCAAAAAAAAAATCTCAGCTCCTTACATTTTTAAGAAAAAGTACACAAGAACCTCCTGCAAAGGCAAAGGCTTCTTGTGTGGCCAGCCTCTCAGCACACCTCAGAGACCTCCTGCTGCCCTGTTCAAATCAGGGGCTTAGCTGAGCTGCTGGGATGGTGTGCGGGAGTTGGGGAGGCCGCTGTCCCCGTCCCCTGCTACGTACAGAACAATGTTCAGAAAGAAGTGGGGAGCCCCACTGGTGCTGCACCCCCTGCCTGCTTCATTCTTGCTAACGCCTTCCCCACGGGGCTCTGAGGCGTGGAAGTGAGAGCTGGACTGGCTGAGGACAGGAACTAGGGAGAAGCAAGGAGTCCTACATGGGAACAAAGCTCCCTCCTTAACCTCCGACTTCCCCGAAGGGAACACACGGTAACAGCAGGAAAGGGTCTCTATCCTCTTCTCTGATTTCCCAGGAACTCGGCCAGGCTCGTGCCCTGTCCTGCATCACTCCTGCAATACAGCGCCTGACTCCTCAGCGTGGACATTCTTATCAGGATATGACCAAGACACCAGGGCGGCTACATCCTCGAACCCACCTATTGCACAGAAGAAATTTTTAATTAGATCCAAATGAAACTCCAGTTGCAACTTAGTGACAATAGAGATGGACATGCCAGGACAATGAAGAAGATGCTTCCATTCTCTGCAGGCTTCTGGAAGAAAGTACAATGACTGAAACATTCACAGGACCTCAGCAGCCCCTCAATTTCCAGTTCCCAACCCCCCCAGCCCCCCCCACCCCAATACTGCAACTGCACAGAAAGCAACAAACAAGTCTTTTCAATGTTACATTTCATTCAGATAGATCTGTAATCTCACAGTGATGAGAGGAGAAAGTCAGGCCTTTAATAATTATAATAAAAAAAATAAAAAAGCTTACAAACAGCAATGCAACATTTCCTCCCCCCCCCCTCAAAGTGATGGATTAACAGCTGGTAGAGGATGCAATGACTCAGAATCAAAAATAAAAACAAAAACACAAACAAGCCAACCCCTGGAACAACCCACACTGTCAATGACTTTCCATACATAATTCAAACAAGTAGTCAAATGTCAACCACTTGTGGAGAACACCACAGACTTCCTTGGTTGTTGATAGTGTTTTTCTTTTGAAGGTAAAATAAAATAGGACACAAATAAAATTGTACATAAATGCCAACATCTACACTCCATAAAGGCGATGCCGTCGCAGCATGAAGACACAGCCTGACCACAAAGTGAAACAGAGGTTGCACTTCTTGCCTCTTCCCTGGACACAAAATTTTGGCCCATGGTGCCCAGTCCTGCCAGGGTAATCGGCAGGCAAAGGGAAGCTGCCTTGACATGGCGTCTTCCAGGCCGACCAGGAGAAGGCAGGCGGCCCAGGCTGAGCTGGCCCCACGCGGGGGGTGATGGCTGGGCGGCCTGCTCACTCTGTGTTTTCAAGTGCTGTCCTCTCGTGCTCTGTACAACTCATTGTTTTACAAGGCTAAGTCCCAAGGACTTCTAGACTCAGGTCCGGACGTCACGGTCCCCGGTCCAGGTCGTCATGCTGTCGTGATGGCGTTCAGGGTCCTTCATCAGTCCTTCCAGGTGCGGCCATCTCTTTGGTCAAGCTCATCTGGTTCATTAGCTCTACAGAAAAGAGAACACTGTTACCAGGCACAGTCCAAGCAGCCGTTCCACGACGGTAAGGGCCCACAGAGAGACGTCAAAGCGTCAAGTGGTGCAGTGACCAAAACATGCCTGAGAGACTGGAAGCACCAAGCCCTGCTGGCCCGGCCAGCATCCCCCAAAAGGGGAGGATTTGCCGGATGTGCCCAAGCCAGCAACCACCATTTCTTTCCACTGCAGAATACCTTTCCTCCAACCCACACTGCCAGGGTCACGAGGACCTCACAGGCCAGAGGCCCCGCCACTCGTCCCTTCTAATCTCTGTTGGACCCAACACAGTTGGTATGTCCCCTGTACCTCTGGGCCCCAAGCTCTCCTCCTAAGAGAGTCCTGTACCTGGAAATGCAGAGGCAGAACATACTTATTGGAGTGTGGGAGTGAAAGATCAAGGAGAGACCCTGTTGGTTTTTGTTTTGAGAGCAACCATTCAGGCACTTTCCTCTCCAGCATCCTGCTCAGGAAAGGTCATGAAGGGGGACTAAGGGGAAAAAGAACACGTGGATGGTTCACACCAAGACAAGAGGACCAGAGAGACAGGACACAGTTAAAAGGAAGGCAGATGGGTGGGCTGGTGTGACAAGCTAATCCAAGCAGATCAAACCCTCAGCACAGCCCCAGCTCACAGGAGCTGCTCAGTGCTCGCCTGATGAGTGACTGAGCGACTCTGCCTCACACTTCTGGGCCAGCACAGAGTATCAGCGTGCCCAGTGCACTCTCAGGCCTTGGGACATGCACCTAGTCATCCTGGCGGGGCTGGTGGCCCTGGGAACTCACACTCTCGGAGTCTTCCAGCATCCTTGTGGTCTCCTGCACTTCAGGGGCACTGGGAACCACCACTGGCATAGGAGGCCGGCTCCTTCCTAAAGTCCCGATGGAGGCCGTCTTCACCGAGTGAATGTGATGATTTAGAGCTGAGGGGGAAAGGGCACCATCAGGTGTGTGGCTGAGCCTGCTCCCCTAGACCTCACAAAGGTACTCAAGGTCCAAATGCTGCTAAGGGTGAGGGACGCACCCAGTCCCAGGGCAGGGATCCTGCTCTGAAAAGGCACTGGAACAAGATGGCAGGAGGGAGAAAGCAGGGCATCCAAGAGGCCAAATGTTCCATTTGGCTTTAGAAAGCTCATCTCCTAGTCCAGTTGCTCTCAAAGTGTGGTGGCCCAAGGGCCCCTGGCAGGATATGTGGGAGGTCAAACCTCTTTTCATAATAACGCCAAGACAGTTTTTGCCCTTCCACCAATGGTACAAAAGCAACAGTGGGTAAAACTGCTGGAGCCTTAGCACAAATTAAGGCAGTGGCACCGAACTGTAAAGTTATTCATGGACATGCATACTTGTAAGTTTAAAAAGAGCCAGTTTAAGATCATCGTTAATGAAGTAGCAAAAATTATGTTATGAAATCTCAACCTTGATTACACATCTTTTAAATATTCTAAAATGAAAATATGGGTAAAATACTTCTGCTGTACACCAAAGCATAATAGCTGTCCTCAATAAAGGCACTTGTAATTGAGTTGTGAGCTGAACTGCTGCTTTCTTCACGAAACATCAATGTTAGTTCAGAGAAAGACTGACACACAAACCGGTTATTCAGACTTGAGCATTTGGCAGATATTTTCTAGAAAGTGAATGAAGTCAGTCACTTCAGGGAAAACAATGGACAGTATTTATTTTCAATGATAAAATTTAAGTTTAAAGTGAAAAATTAGAATTTTGAAAAACTTGTATCTGCCACCATGCGCTTGAGAGTTTCCCAATACTTACAGACGTTGGTGATATTAATGAATGTATTTTTAGATACTGTTTAACAAAATGTATCAAAATGTATCAAAATTCGGAGGATCTGTATAACTTAGTGAACCATTACTTTCCAAAGACCAATATGTGATGTTCAGTACCATGCATTCAAAGTACAAGATATATGGATTTATTGGAACAGAGTACAAGTAATTATATGGTTTCTGATTCCACATTACAAACCTATAAGAAACTACAACTTGTTGAGTTTTGCTGTAGTATCAAAAAAGAATATTCCACAGTTGTCTGAAAAGGTGATAAAAATAATCTTCCCTTTTCCAACTACATATCTGTGAGGCCAGATTTTCTTCAACCAAAACAACATATTGCAACAGATTAAATGCGGAAGCAGGTGTGAGAATCCAGCTGTCTTCTATTAAGCCAGACATTAAAGAGATCTGCAAAAATATAAGACAATGCTACTCTTCTCACTATCTTTTTATTTTGAAATATTTTTCATGAAAAGTATGCTATTTATCTTAACATGATAGATTTACTGCTATTTTTAAATGAATAGTTTTAAAATCTGTTTTGATTTCTAATATAGTAAATAATGATAGGTACAACCCATGTGAAGAAAAGCTCTTGTGCAGCTTCAACAGCTTGTAAGAGTTAAAAAGCGTCCTGAGACCAGAAAGCTTGAAAACCAGTGATTTGTTCTGAAACAAACCATCATAATAGAGAAAAATGTTAAAGAGTAGGAGACAGAAAGCACGCCTTTGAGGTGAGAGGGCTTTTGTTGAGCTGGGTGAACTCGAGGAGTTAACTTCCCTTCTGCAGGGTTATTCCTCCACCTTAAGGTTCTTCCTTGTTTCCAAGTCTTGGCCTCCCTGACCCTTCTCCAGCTGGCAGGAACCCTATGGAGTGAGGCAACTCTGGGAGGAGGCTGGGCGGACCAGATCTGTTGTTCATACCCATGCCACTGGCTTTTACCACCAAGGACTCTGCACCCAAAACACAATTCAGAAAGTCAGCCCTTGCTCCCAGCCAAATTATTCTCTGGTTTATATATGTTCCCAAAGGAGGAGCCCTTATACTCCCTGCGAGGGGCAATGCACTCTGCGACACTAAATTGCAGGGATAAGCTTGGAGGACATTTGCTTTGTTACTCTGCAAAGAAGAGGTGACTTGTGCCATAAGCCAGAGCCAAAGGGCCCCTCCAGTGGTGCTGCTGTCCCCACTCACCTTGCTGGGATAGTAATGGTGTGCTTGGCAACGCTGGATCATAGGTGGGAGGACCTGGGGGAGGGATTGCTGGCACAGCAAAGCTCTTCAGTGGGTGGGAAGGGCGAACGTGGGCTGTAGGAAGACTCTGGCCTGAATCTTCCTCTTGGGAGCTGGCCAAGTAGGAGGAGCTGGTAGCACCTTCAGGATCCTGGTGATCAGTACAGCATGTTTGAGACGAGGAGGCTGGCATGGTGTCAGTGCTGGGGGTGTTTCGAACAGATTCTACAGCAGGAAAGTCCAAATGTTAGCATTTATTTTACCATTGAACATATGCACATTCCAGGGTTCTGGCTACCTCTAAGGGCTCCTGAAACCAGCTCAATAAGCACTTAGGATCAATGCTAGTCCAAGGGAACATGGATTAGCACCACTGTCAAGGCTAAGAAAGGACAGCCTAATCTAAGAGTCCCCAACAATTCTGTCAACCAGATGCTGGATTTGTTTCACCTACACAACCAAGTGGTCATAATTTTATAGATTTAAAGTTCTTCTCAGTACTCACTATGGAGCACATATCAAGGTTCCTGAGATGTTGTCTACTAAGATGTAAATAAGAAGAAAAGAAGGGACTTCCCTG